>NC_132873.1:27623102-27942735 GCF_048164855.1 Canis lupus baileyi | reverse complement strand
AGAAGATGCAATGATGAACCAGTGTGACTCTCACATTAAAGGGAAATGTCCCCTTGTTCCCAAGATCCACTGTGGGTGCTTTGTATAATCCCTCTAAATGTTTGACTATCTTTAATCAAGGCTCTAGTTCCATTGTTCATAGCACCTCCAGCAAGAAAAGATAGTTTACTTGTACTATTTTACCTTTAAAAGTCCTGTTTTCTAGGAAGGAGAGAGATTTTGTAGATAAGAACATCTATCATAGTTTAAACAGAATTTCAGAAATGACAGGTACCTTATTTAGATAAGGTGACACATTACGGCTTCCTATCCCCCTCCTTTTTCTTATACAATGAGATCTATATGGAGACAAAATTACTTTATCAGTCCAAGTAAGTATCAAAGTCAGGCCTCATCTTCTGAGTTTTACATTTCATATCTCCTTGAATTCATCTTCTAGCTATTTGAAGGACATTTGAAGTGGATTTCGGTTTCTGTTGGTTACATTGAGTGATAATGCTGACTGAAATTATTTTTTGGTGAAAGGTTATTGGCAGAAATTGTAGTGCTTCTGAAATGCTGCTACAGGCTGTTAAGAATCTGGATTAAAAAAGAATGAAGTAGCTTAGAATGTCAATGTTCACTATTTAAAATACATTTTAAATCTTTCTAAAGTTCTAATTCACCATGGATTTTATGTATGACAGGGATATCTCATTCTTGGTGTTATATTCCCTGAACAGTGCCTTTATTTGCAGAAAAAAAATACCTTAGTGTTGTAATCAATTAATGAAATAGGATATTAGAGAATATTTCTCCTGTTACTCTGATTTCAATTTTCCAATTTTCCAAGTTGACGTGTTCATAAGAATTGAAAGTAATTTAGTTAAATACATATTTAAGCACTTTGTGGTATAAAATAAAAACAAATCTGATTCCTGGGAAAATCATAAAGAGGGTAAATATATAAATGCACATAACAGAAGATTATTCTCCTTCATTTAAAAAAATGGTGCTGCATAAAGCACATGAGGGATAAAGCTCATCTTTATGTTTAGAGAGAGTCGCGACCTATGAAGTCCTTTGTAAGGCTAATAAAAAGATGTGCCAGCTCCAAGTGACAGGCTGGCTGGACTACCTTATTGTCACTGAATAAAGTTGCTTTCAAATTCCTCTTAAAATATATGGATCCTGCATGGGACACTGACAATGGATTTTAATAATATCACCTGGGATTTGCAAAGAATAGAGTTTTAAAAGAAGGGAGAACACACTACTGTTTAGTTTTTTTTTTCTTTTTTCTTTATTTAGTTTTTTCTTTTTATAATTTTATTTATTTATTTTAGTTTTTTTCTTTTACATAACATCATCATCATCATCATCATTACTATTCACATAGATACATAATTTTGGGAATGAAGAAAAATTATCATCTATCTCTACTAGATGGACTTAGCCATCTTTAAAACAATCGCTCTTATTTTCTTTTTTAAGACAGAGAGCGAGTGAGCGCAAGGGGAAGGGCAGGAAGACAGGGTGGCAGAGAATCTTAGGCTCCACGCTCAGCCAGTAGAGTGGATCCCCTGACCCTGAGATCAAGATCTGAGCCGAAATCAAGAGTTGGATGCTTAACCGACTAAGCCAACCAGGAGCCCCCCTTTTCAAAGAAAAAAAAAAAAGATATTTAAATAATAAAGTTTTCAAAGTTAGAAGAGTATATTAAAAAAAATACAGACTGCCTTTCATGCATGAGCACCATTAATACTGAATAAGTATTAATAAGTTTGCAGGAATCTTTGTCTGTATAAGATGCATTCATTGTGGTGCATACATGGAGAGAGAGGAAAATGTAAATAGAGAACATGGAGATGAAACTAAAATAAGAGTAAATGCTGGGAAGGAGAATTAGGTATCTCTGCTATGGAATCTGAGGGCATTTAAAGTCCTCTTTTTTTCTCCATTAATCTTATCCTCGATTCTTTGCTTGTTTGCTTTTTAGGTTATTAAGTATATATTGTCCAAGTTTCTAATATTTGTATTTTGTCTTCTATAATTCTCATAGACGTTTAAGATCCATATTATATTTAAAATGAGTTAATAGTCACCAATGGCCAGTTACCTTTTCCATTTCTCATTTCTTCATTTTTTTGTTATCAGATAATATATAGATTTAAAAATGTATATTTAAAAATATTCCATCATATCAAGGGCTTTTATCATACTAGTTCTTTCATGTTTGGAGAAGTCTGTCTGTTGCCTTTATATTTGCCAATAAACTTGGCTTATAATATTATATTTAGGTCAAGATTTTTCTATGAACTTTGAAGATGCTATACTGTCTTCTAACATTAATAATGTTTTCCTTTTTAAAATGATTTTATTTATTTATTTATTTTGAGAGAGAGCAAGTGTGAGCTAGGGAAGAGGTGGTGTGGTGGGGGGAATGGGAGAGAATCTCAAGTGCTGATCCCCATGCTGAGATCCTGACCCCAACCTAACCCAAGAGTCAGCCACTTAACTGAATCATGCACTCTGGCATTAATAATGCTTTTGATAATTTTGAGGTCATGTTTACTTTTTCCCTATTAAGTCATTGACATTTTTTGTCATGATGATTGAAAAATTATGTCTTTAAAGTCCAAAAGATTAACGAAATTACATAACTCATTTGAAAATTTTCTAAATCAAAACTTTCTGAAATATCTATTTTTTCTCAGCTAGAAAAAACTCCTAGAATTAAATTTACATATTTCAATTATCTGTATATTATTGCCTTATATTATCCTCAAATTCAGACACATCAAATTTTCATATGCTATGTGGCTTTTTATCTTATGCTTTAAGTACCTTTATATTGCTCTAACTTCTATCTTTAATCAGCATTTTGAATATGATTATTTAAGTCATTTTTCTTTAAAAATAACTTGCTATTTGATGGTGCCTATTCTGTTCCTTCCTGATTTTAATTAATTTATTAATGATATTTCTTGGTCTAATTAATTTGATCGTTAACCTCCCCTTTTCATTTTCTAAACCCTTGTATATTGAATTTAATATTTATTAATTTATTCTACATAAATAATGACTAAAACTCTTACTATTTCACAAGATACATTATTTTCTTCAAATTTTGAACTGTCTCTTTTGCACATTGATTGTGAATATGTTTTTTTTTTTAAAGATTGTATTTATTTATTCATGAGAGACACACACAGAGAGAGAGGCAGAGACACAGGCAGAGGGAGAAGCAGGCTCCCTGCAGGGAGCTGGATGTGGGACCCGATCCCAGGTCTCTAGGATCACACCCTGGGCCTAAGGCGAGCGCCAAACCACTGAGCCACCCAAGGATCTCCATGAATATGTGTTTAATTTAGTATCTGAACATAATTACATTGCCAGTTCTTTTTATTTTGTTCATGTTCTGCTGGCTTGTATTGACATTATCTTTACCCTGATATAATGTGGAGCATTTGATTTTGTCTTACTGAATATGAAGTTAGTTTTTCTTTTCCCTTCAGCCTAGAGATAAGAACTGAAAAATGCACATTCTTTCCATTGTTTTGAATAAGCTGAGCTAACGGTAAATACAGAAGTGGAAGAAAAACATGATGAGGATAAGGGATAGAATTTAGTAATAAATGTATGTAATCTTTGTTATAAAATTTGGTTTACATGTTCATATGAGATGTTATAGATATCACACCTGCAGTTCACCTACAAACCAAATTTTGTGTGTGAATAGGCATATCAATACTATTCTCACAATGGGCTGTCCCTGGATTTTTTTTCCCCCTTGTGTTTTGAAACATCTTTCATTTATGTGCAGAAACTGATCCACAGAATCTTCCTTTTCTCCCCCTCCCCCCCCGCCCAATCAAGATGAATCTGTATGTTCAGATTACTTCTTTTTTAGGTGTTTCTTTCTCCTGGAAACTTTTACCACTTCTAGGTATGAAAAGGAAAATATAGAGGTACCTGGGTGGCTCAGTGGTTGAGTGTCTGCCTTTGGCTCAGGTTGTGATCCCGGGGTCCGGGCTCAAGTTCTGCATCAGGCTCCCTGGGATCAGGCTTCTTCATCTCTGTCACTCTCCGTGTGTCTCATGTGAATATATAAATAAAATCTTTAAAAAAAAGGAAAATACAAGTAAATATAAAGATACCCTATCACATTTGTAGGTGATGCCAAAATGTTGTCCAAAAAGATTATATAAATTTCCACCCTTGCTAATAATACTTGAGAATGTATTTACATTTTCTTACATTCTATCAACATTTGACATTTCCAGAATTTTCATTTTGTAAATATAATGAGTATACAATGATTCTGCATAGTGCTATTAATTTGTACCTTGCTGGCTACTAATAAATTTGAACATATTTTATATACATATGGTTCACTTGTATATACTTCTCTTGTAGAAATCCATTATAAATTTTATGTATTACTCTTTAATGACTCAACTTTTTCCATTGATGTGTTGTATTTCTCAACATATTATGGATACAGAGGTTAGTTTTTAACCTTTCTATATTGTCCTTTAATGAATATGATCATTAATTTAAATATATTCAAATTTCTCAATATTTTATTGTTTTTATACCTTTTGAATATCATTTAAGAAATCTTACCCCAAAGTTTTAAATATATTCTCTTATAATCTAAAAGGTTAATACATTTCTTTTTGCACTTAGGTAATTAATCCACCTGGAATACAGTGCGAGATAAGGAATTCTTTTCTACGTACATAGTGTAGTGGGTTGAATTGTTCTCCCCCCATCCCCAAATATATGTGCAAGTCCTAATCCCTGGAATCTATGAATGTGACCTTATTTAGGAAAAAGAGTCTTTGTACATGTAATTAAATTAAGGATCTTGAGATGAGATCATTCTGAACAAGTCTGATCCTGTATTATTATAAGAGAAGAGGAAGGAGAAGCCACACAAAGGGGAAGGCCATTTTAAGACAAATAGAAGCTGGGTTTGTGCTACTGTGAGCCAACAGACACTGGAGGAGGAAAGGCAGGATTGTCTTCTAGAGCCTTCAGAGGGAGTGTGGCCCTACCAACCCCTTCTTGTCTTAAATTGTAAGTTTGTGATAATTCATTATGGCAGCTGTAGAAAACTCATAGATACCTAATGCCCCAGTACCTTTATTGAAAAGTCCACCTTTTCCTTACATTTATCTATATTTGTCAAATATTTAATGTCCTCATGTACATGAATCTGTTCCTCTTCTGTCCAATACTCTCTAGTCTTCCTGCATAACATGATATCTATGCACAAAATCACAAAGTATTGACAGAAAAGACCTCCTAGAACTAGTGAGACAATATAGCAAAATCACAGGAAGCACGATTTTGTGGAATAATGGTTGCTTAATGATGTCTATGTCTTAGTCCCTGATGCCTATTATAGTACCTCAAAAAAAAAAAAAAAAGACATTTAAGAGGTAATTAAATTAAGGATTTTAAGGTTAGAAAATTATCCTGGATTATCTGGCTGGGCTCAATACAATCACAAAGGGCCATACAATAAAGAGGCAGGAGGGCCAGTCTGAGAAATGAGATATGATGGTGAAAACAAAGGTTAGAGAGTGAGGGAGAAATTTGAAAATGTGACACTGCTGACTTTAAAGACAGTAGAAGGCAACGTGTGGGGGGCTCAGGCAGTTAAGCATCTGGCTCTTGGTTTCAGCTCAGGTCATGATCCCAGGGTCTCTCTCTCTCTCTCTCAAGTAAATAAATGAATACAATCTTAAAAAAATAAAACAGTGGAAGGGACCCCAAACTAGCAAAGAACAACTGGATTTTGAAATCTATACATACATAGACTATGTATGACAGTACTCACACAAAGACCGAAATCTAAAATATAATGTGAGTGTGTGGGAAACTTAAAATTCTGATGGAAGAAATCAACAAACATCTGAATAAATGGGAATATATTCCACAATCATGGAATAGAAGATTCAATATTGTTAAGAGGTATATTCTTTCAAACTTTACTGTATATTCTTTCAAACTGTAGATGTTACATGGTTCCAACCCAAATGCTAGCAAGTGATTATGTAGCTATCAAACCTGTTTCTAAGGTTTATGGGAGAAAAAAAAAAAGACCTAGAATAGCCAACACATTAGTAAAAAAGGAGAATAAATTTGGAGGACTTCCTTATGCAATTTTAAGTCTTGCTATGCAGCTGCCTAATCAAGAGGGCATGACATTGGCAAAAGAGTAGGCACATAGATCAAAGAACCATAGTAGAGAGCTCAGAAATAGACCCACATGAAGCTAATCAACTGATTTTTTATAAAGGATCAAATATGTGGTGAAAAGATGGTGTTTAAAAAAATAGTGCTGAAACAATTAAATGTCCATATGCAAAAAGGAACCTAGAAAGAGATAATACATCTTTCATCAAAATTAACTCAAAGTAGACAATAGACTTAAATGTAAAATACAAAATTATAAAACTGCATGAAGAAAACAAAGAAGTTCCTAAGATTTTGTTTATAATCTTTTAGTTAGAGGGCTAAAAGCATGGCTGATGAAAGAAATAATTGATGTATTGGACTTTATTGAAATCAAATCTTCTATTCTTTAAAAGATTCTGATGAAAACAGGAAAGACAAGCCATGGACAGGGAGAAATATTTCAAAACACATATCTGATAAAGGGCTTGTATCCAAAATATTAAAAAAAAAAAACACCCTTAAAACAAGAAAAACAACACCAACAGCTCAAATTAAAAACTTGTGCAAAATTCCAGAACAGACACTTCAGCCAGGGAGATATACGAATGGCATATAAGCATTTGAAAGGGTACTTAATACCCTGCATCCCTAGTTAATACAATGAGGACTATCACATGACCATTGGAATGGCTATAATCCCAAATGTGATATTACAAAATGCTGGTAAGGATGCATCACAATAGGGACCTTCATTCATGGCTGGTGGGCATGCAAAATTTTATGGTCACTTTGGAAGGTAGTTTGGCAGTTTTGTATAATGCCAAAGATAATCTTACCATGTAATCCAGCAATCCCATTTTTAGGTATTTACCAAATTTATTTGATTACTTACATCCACACAAATACCTACACAGAAATATTTATAGCAGCTTTATTAATAATGACCCAAAACTGAAAGTAAAGATATTATTTATTTATTTGAGAGAGAGAGGGAGAACCTACAGGAGGAGGGGCAGAGGGAAAGATAGACACAGACTCCCTGCTAAGGAGGGAGCCTACAGTAGGGCTGATTCCCAGGATTCCAGCACCCTGAGATCATGACAATGAGCTGAAGGTAGAGGCTTAACCAACTGAGGCACTCAGGTGCCCCCCAAGATCGTCTTTAAATAGGTGAATGGATAAACACATTGTGATTCATCCAGATGATAGGATATTATTCAGTGATAAAAATAAATGATCAAGGCACAGAAAGATGTGAATGAGCCTAAATGCATAGTGCTAAGTGAAATATCAGTCTGACAAATGATCAATGATTCCAATAATATGCCATTCTTGAAAAGGTAAAATTAATACAGACTATAAAAATATCAGTCATTGTCAGACATTCAGTGAAATGGGAGGGAAGGTTGACAGGTGAAACAGGAAATATGTAGGATGGCGAAACAATCCTCCGGTGTATGTGACACATTTGTCAGAAATCACTGAACTTCACAGCACAGAGTGAAGTCAATGCATGCACACATTTAAGACAATCATGTAGGGAGTTGGGGGAGTCCAAGAATGGAATGTGGAATATACCAAAACATTTGTGACTATATCACAAATGTATGAAACAATCTCACTAAAGAAGATGAGGGGGGGAAGTTGCTGATCAAAGTAACTTCGATAATGAGTGGAATTTCTAAAACAAAGACCAAAGAAACTACACTTAAGCATTGTAATCTAATTGATAAAGTTGCATCGCAGATGTAGGTTAAAAATTCTGATATTCTTATATGTGTATACTGAAAATTAACAATTAAATAGATGAATGGGCCGACTGTAGGAATCAGGTTTCATTCTTTGAGTGGGAGTTTACAGATAATTAAGTGGAGGAGGCTAGAATGATCTATGTTTTATTTAAAAACAAAATGACATGCTTTCCCCCTTATTTGTATACTAGTTACTATTTCAGAGTAACAATTACTTCTAAATTTAGTGGTTTAAAACAATAATATCTATTACCCCCACAGTTTTTGGGGGTTGGGAATCTGGGTGCAGCACAGTCGAGGCTTACAGCTCAGCATCTCTCACAAGGTGTCAGCCAGGCTGGAATCATCTCAAGGCTCACTGGGGCAAAATCTACTTCCAAACTCACTTGCAACTATGAATAGATTAAGGATCTTGGGATGGGGAGATTATTTTAGGCTATCTGGGTGGGATCAGTGTAATCACAATTGTTCTCCCACTAAGGAAGGCAGGGATGTCAGTCAGGGAAGAGGGTGTGAAGATAGAATCAGACGTTGGGGAGATTTGATTGCTGACAGAAATCACTACCTAAGGAATGTGGGTGGCTTCTAAAAGCTGGAAAAGACAAGGAAATGGATTTTCCATTAAAGTTCCCAGAAGGAATGCAGCATGCCCAACACCTTGATTTTAGCCCCATATGGCCCTTTGCAGACTTATCTCCAGAACATATCCAGGAAGATAACAAATTTATTTTGTTTTAAGTGACTGACATGTGCTAGTTTGTTACAACAGCAATAGGAAGTGCATACATACTCCCTCCGGGATCTTGGAGCCTCAAACTCTGCTTTTCTTCATACCTCTAGGTCTCAATCTCTTTCTTTCTTTCCCTCTCTCTGTATTTTATGAAACTTACATGTTCTCATCAGAAGGTCCTTCAAATACTACCTTCTCCTTCATACTGGAAGGTCTCAAACAGACTGAATATCCACAAATCATTCATCCCATAACCTTTGTGAGTTTCCCCATTCAGCTACCAGATGAGGATCATGGTAAACACTTTACTGAGTGATACAGTGGATTACATGGATTCAAGGATTAAACTGTAACAACCATCACCATAGAGATGTAAATGATGAGAGTGTGTTAGTTTTGCAGTGAGGTTCCCTAGTGAAGTAACAACACATCTGTTTTGAAGCTGGAAAGATAAAACACATGCCTCAGCAAGATAACAATAAAGAAAATGGTCCACCTACTCATTGGCCTCAAAAGATATTTGTGAATAGGTGGAAACAAAACTGAGAATCTATAAAACACAAAGAATACTATAAAATATTGTGGATCCTTCAATACGAAAGACTGATAACATGATTTGATTTCTGCAATAATGTAAAGGACGTCGTTGTGACAAATCTCTTTGGAAAATGGGTCTTTTTACACTGATAGCATATACTTTTTGCATTTACAATTTCTGTTCTATTTTGAATTTTATCGTATAGAATCAATATACTATATGCTTCCTGAGGAAAAAGACAGTAACTTCAACATACTAAGTTATTGCCATATGTAATTGAAGATTTTAATAAATGGTGATTAAATTAGGTAAAGCCACAAAATTCTAAACATATGAAAAATAGTAACTTAACTTAGTACCATTTTAATGTACAGTGATTTTTATAGTCCTGCACTTTGAAAATTAGTAGTCCATGGATGATATAAATTAGAACCAGAAAATGTAAATAACATGAATATAGCAAGGTAGATAAAAAAGAACTGATAATAATTGAGAGGATTAGGTTTATAGGTGGAAATAGGGTGAAGATATTTACATCTGAAATTGTGTGCATAGGAAAAGATGAAAGGCAGGATATGAAGAAACTGGCGTCTAAATAATTAAATATGTGTAAAGCGCTTAAGCGTATCAAAAATTAAAAAAATATAAATACACAGTAGTTATATTTTAAATCTTTTCTCTGTACTCAGAATCCTATCCAATGTGTTATACTTGTATTTTCCTGGTCCACACTCAAGAATATGTCAATTTTCCCTTCTCAACTGACCTATTTCCTTCTGCAGTTCTTTATCTAAAAAGGGTATGTCACATTTTCCTGTAAACTAGAAATAAGCAAAATAAACTCTTCACTGTTTGCTGATGAACAAATTTTCACGCAAACAAAACATGCACATTCACGTGCCAGAGAGAGACAGAGAACAGGAAAAGTTTCTTGTTTGAATTATTGCCAGAGATCATTTAAAAAATGAGTATTCGATTATGTGGTATTTCATAAAATATCCCTGATAACCCATCAGCTAGGTATTCGTGGCTGCCACTGCCTCGCTGTGAGGAAGTAAGAGTTTGTGTGTTCTATATTTTACACTATTTCATTTGTCTTTACTCCAATGTTCACATGAGTGTGCTCTGTCCAAATGCAACATTCTGACAGGTCCTGCATCCTTTAGTATCAGCTACTCTTAAACTGTGGCTGTAAGTCTGATCATTCTTCAGTAGCACCACTACATCAATTTGTCTCTATTAATTTCCTATTCATATAGTGGATTATTTACATAATTAAAAAAATTCTTCCTGAAATCTCCCATTTTGTTCTTTGATGCAGACACATGTATATGATTAATGTGATGTCTATCATTTTGATTACAGGTCTCTCTACCAGGATAACTCTCTTAAAAAAAAATAAACAACTATGCATTGGTTCTTTCCTTTGAGATATGACTAAAATCATTTTACTTGTAATTCCACCTGTACAAGTGGTAAAAATCTCGAGTCTCATTGTATTACCAACGAGGTTTAGTTTATGAACAAGAAATCTCTTTATACGAGCTGTTGTTGCCTGGCAACATCTGGAGAAAGCTATCTGTGGAGCTAGTAAAAACACCAAGTGCAACATTGCCTGGTAAGGCCCATTATAGCCTATATTTTCTGAATAAGTTTGCAATACAGATGACTTTCATAGCGTAATTTCAAAATCTGGGCAATTAGATTTTGATTATTAAATTGCAATAGGGTTTACTTCTCCATGATAAGATACAGAAAGAGTAAATATGTTCTTCAATTTATTTAATTCCCTTAAATTCAGTAAAATAATGTGAACATTGGTTAAAAACATCTACTTATGGAAATGCCATTTGCATTGACATTTGGAAAGCTTGAGAACCTGACACAAGTTGTGTACATAGTCACAATAGAAAATAAAATGACACTTGGAAATACCTTTCCAAAAGCATTTAAATCATTAGAATTAGAAGGTCATAAGGGACCTTAAGAGATTGATTAACTAATCCTTTAGCCATCTGGTATGAATACATATTCTGTTCTATAAAAAATCCATAAAGAGCATGAATGCTCTTTTTTTTTTTTACAATCTCCTTTAATAACAAGTTTAACACAAAATTTTCACCAGGAACATCCTGTAATAACTAACTTCAAATTTAGAATATAAATTTATTGCTAAACTCCTACATGTGTATTGTGTATCATATATGACATCTGCCCAGGTAGTATAGGAAGAACTTCACAGAAGAGAAAATATTTGAATGTACCCAGAATTTAGAGTGTCAGAGTATTTACTAAGACTTGTTTCTTCATTTTCCTATGCACGCAGCCAGGTTATACTCTCTCCACTGAAATCAAGAGTAACCACATAACTGAGTTGTTGACAATGAAATGAGAGAAAAAAAAATCAAAAACAATAATGTGCAACTCCAGGTCTGGCCACATCCCTTTTCTGTGCATTGACTTGATGCAGAGGAACATGGTAACCTTGGAAGTCATAAATTGAAAATGGCGGAACCATATGACTAAGAGATTGAGTCCCTAAATTAGCCTGTATAGTAGAGCTGGCCTTCCAAGCTGGGGCACCTATTTGGAGGCTTACCATGAGCAGGAATAAACAATTGTGTTCAAACTACTGACATTTGGGGTTTTTTTCTTATACAGCAGTTGCCTTAATGTGGCCTTCTTTATCATCTGTAGGGAGGATTTGGACAGAAGACACCTAAGTGGGGAGAGGAGTCAATACTAAAGATGGGTTCAGCACAGCACGACAATGGTGCAGAAGCATACCTGTAGAATATCAAGTAGTCTGACTGTACAATTACATAGTCATAGGGAATAGTGGAAGATAATAACAGAATAAAGAATGTGTATTGGGGCCATATCTTGGAGGACTTCAAGTGTCATGCTGAGGTCCTGGACATAAAATTTAGGAAGTAATGGGGCTCATAATAAAGGCTCATCAGCAAAAGAACATGCACAATTTGAATTGTAATATATGCCTATTAATCTAGCAGCTGTAAATAACATAGTTTAGAAGTAGGGAGTAATAAAGATCTTTGTAATAATAATCACAAAGTAAAACCGTGTAATGTGAATAGATCAAGCATAGGAATATGGTGTTGTAGAGATAGGATTCGTAAGTGTAGCAATTGTTAAGATGTGAAGGTACAAGGAGAAATAGCAATATTAATAATTGTATAAGTTGATGCTAATGTTCTTACTACTGACTATTTTATATGGATTATCTCCCCTAATCATCACAATAACCCTACAAAATAAATAAAATAAATCAATGTTCCCCCATCTTGCAGAAAGAATACGATTTAGAGAGGTTTAGCTCATAGGCAAAAGTTATAAACGGAACAACCAGGATTTGAAAGAATCTAATGTTAGACCCTCGTCTCTTAACAAGTATAATATCAAATCCAGATTATGAGAAGTACGGAAAGCCATTTATTGATATGGTGTGAGAGAAAGTGGTGTGCACTCAACTGATATCTGCCTGTTTTAGTACATTTTTATATTGATATCATTTTGAATTCATAGACAAATTGCAAGAATCGTGCAAGGAACTTCAATACACCCATCATCCAAATTCACCACAACATATGGAATGACTTTTGTCATTTTTTTTTTTTTTGCCATTTGCTAAGACTAAAATGACTAGCATATTTACATATTGACAGGAGGAGCCGGTTGGAATTTCTATTTGTAATTGACCTTTTGGAAGGGTTCAGTTCTAGAGAGAATGGTGTGGAATAAATTAATATAGACAGAGATTGGTAAGATTGGTAAAATCTATCAGATTCCTGAGTGAGAGGGTAGAGGGAGAAAAAGATAATTTAATATAACACTGTGTAACGAATGTCCAGATAGGAAAAGTTATAGAGGGATAGCCGTAAGGTTCAACTTAAGAAAGATCAAAAGATCTAAGAAAGGTTAGACTTCATATTCAGAAGGTCTCCAGTGACCTTCAATACAACATTTTGAGTAGCATACTGAAGAAGAAACTAAATCACAAAGGTTAAGGGGAATAATGAGTGAGAAAAATGAAAATAAATATAAGAAAAAATGCTGCACATAAGTTAATAGTTACAACTTTTAATTTTCTCTTCCATGATTTTGCTATTCATACTCTTTTCTTTCTACTAGTAGTTCTGGGTCAAAATTTTTCAGAAACACTTTGCAGTGGCCAGACAGGGAGTTTGAGGCAGGGCAGCACATGGTGGTGGCCTTCCCAGGGGTCATCCCCTCAATGGTAAGGGGCCTGGCCGAGGCAAAGGGAAGATTCATCTTTCTAGGATCACACACATGTCTCTGGATGACCCATAATGGTGGTGTGGGTGGTGCAGAAGCTAATGTGGGGCAATTTTTCAGGAGCAGATTCTCTCCTGTCTAATTGAGCAAGATGGGGTTCGGCTCACATATTTTACTACCTGGAAACTAAAATAAAGAGTGGAACTTCGAATGTGAAAAATGTTGGAGATATTTGGAACATAAATGTAAGCAAGCATATGTATGGATATATTTTATGAATATATTCGTGTATACCTGGGTAGGTATGTATACTTTACCTTGCATTGTGACTCCAGTTGAGAGAACACTTTTCTATATCTGAAGTCAGTGAATCCATTTATGACTTAGATGAACAAATTCTGTTTCATTTAAGAAAATTTTATAATTTCAGTTAAATGAGTTCAATTTCCCTTGTAGGTTCATTTTTCCTGAATTGCATTTATCACAAGGACTATTTCTATGAGCTATAAAAAAAAACAACAAAACAAAACAAAACAAAAAAACCTTTGTAGATAAAAGCTGAGAAATTTGGAGAGACTTGCTCCTTTAATAATGTCACATCAAGAAGCTGTGACTTATAATAATGATAATAATAATATATAATATATAATGAAACGAGATCTTTTCATTCATCCGGTTATGTTTTTCAAAAGACTACTTTATATTGCCTCAATAATTATTAGAATGAAGATACCTTCTAAATTTTGTTTTGCTTCAGTTTCCTTATGTTTAAGTGGAGACAATATTTGTGGCTAATTCCTAGGGTTATTGAACAGTTAAACATCACATTTTGGAACAGTGTGTTCTAACATCTCCAATTTATGATAATTTTCTTCCTGGTCAGTAACTAAAACTCAAGAATGTGTTATCTGCTACTCATACTGGTAAGACCGGTAATGCCTGTCTTTTTTTTTTATCCTTAGGGAGTTGTTGGAAACCATATAATATATTATAATATATATATATATATATAATTATATATATATATATTTAATAGAAATTCGATTTGCCAACATATAATATAACACCCAGTGCTCATCTCATCAAGTGCCCTCTTCAGTGTCCATCACCCGGTCTCGCACCTCATGAAGGCTAATCCACTTTGCAAAAAATGATCCAGTGAGGACTTTTACTTATGTTTGTTCCTTTAAATTAATACATACATCTTTCCTTCCTTCAATGTATAGGCTTATTTCTCCCCCCACCTAAAATTTCCATAAAATGGAAATCACATAAGTCATACGAATTATTTCTTATTGTTATTTTATAATTTTGGACAAATTATAATAGTGATATTGAAGGGATCTCATTTAAATGATCACCTTGTCTGACCTAAAAAGCAGTGGTGTCTGACTCGCACTCGTCTGGACCCCAGAGATGGAGGAAACTTATTACATGTGTCCAGTAACCACTTCTCCTCCATGAAAACTCATATTATGAGCCCTCGTATTAGAGTGAAAGAATGATAGTGACACCAAACACAGTGTCTTGAGTATAGCAGGTCATCTTTAGTCTTAAGAGACCAGTGTTTATGATTGTGTCCATTTACTTATTTAAAACTGTGGGCAGGGAAAGGGAATGCACCTCATCAATCAACCAGGTTTTCTCTCAGGTTTTGTCTTTCTTCTCTCTACTTATTCCCTCACTTCCTTCTTTCCTCCTTATTTCTCCTAATTCCTCCCCTGCCCTTTCTGTTTGAAGGCACAACCTTAGCCTGAACCTAAGTCACCTCTATCCTATGCATTAGATAGGGACAGATTTTTAGGTTTTCGTGTTAATGCTGATTTTTCACATTAAAATATGGGTATGATTGCACATTAAAATATGGGTATGATTATTTAAGAGATGAAATTCCATTAGATAAAACTATTCTCTCATTCTCTATATTTAAAATGTATTTAACAAAAATAAAAACTAATTGCCAACACTTGAGAAGGCTACAGGAAACTTTACTGAGCATTAGTCGAAATTTTAATTTCAAATGCATTTTAAACTACAATAATTTGCAAATACATTTTATTATTGAATACAACTTGCAAATAAAAAGTACTAGTAAATTAAAATATTCTAATATAAATTTTTATTATACAATAATAATACTATACATAATATTGTATCTGAATGTGAATTAGGAAAATATGTTAGGTGTTATTGATCCCTTAATGCATAATGGTTGTTCTCAGGTCATCAAACTAAGGTTTGTTGAGTTATTTCCTATAGGTTTAAATTCCCAAAGGTCAGAATATTTGTAGCATATTTATTGCAAAGTGGCAAGTTATCTTGATAATATTATGTTGAAATTCTGTTAACATTCCTTTCATGCAGAGACTCTCATTGGGATTAACATATGTCACAATTCAAAAACCCAAATTCTATTTAAACCTACTGGTTCTGAAGGAGAAAGCATTCAGGTGTTTATTTGTAGCACTTCTGGGAGAAATGCCAAACCCCTAGAATATTAGTATTCCTGCAACTTTACATTTTCTTTCTAGAAATTGTCCTTCTGGAAAATGTACAATAGTGTTAAAATGTTAGGTAACTAGACAACATCTGTGGTCATATTTGTGATGATTTGCTGTTAGATAAGGAAAAAAAGTAGATGAACAAGTGAGCAGTAAACATTTACTATAAAAGGAAAATGTAACATTATTGTGTTTTTATTAATAGATTTCAGAATAATTTTGCTGCCCTTATGGCTGAAATACCTAGATTAGTATTAATATTAACTTTAATCATAAAAATACCAAATTTGACTATATGCCAGATATTTTATATCCATTCTTTATTTTATGGCCATATCATGCCTAAGAAGTAAATCAAGCCCATCTACTGCATGGTATAAATACTATCGTCTTGAACAACAAGGTTTATCCAAAAGGATGAGGGGATTGAAGTCCCTAATCAGACTGTTGTTAAAGTGAATGTCATGAAGAATCAAATAATCTGGGGCAAATTACATGACTACAAAGAGGTGAGGAAATGAGAGGCTTCAGTGAGAGCGAAGGCTGTTTTGGAAGGCAAGACATGAATAATTTGAGCCGCTGGGAAACCAGTTGGCTCTGTGTGTGTATATTACCAGGTGTATCTGTGGGTATAAAACTGGGGAGATAAAAATATAATCCAACACGTTTTTATATTATAGTCTCTTTATAAATTATTAAACTTGCTTTTGATTATTATTATTTTTTTTATTTGGGTATAGTTGACACACAGAACTTGCTTAGGTTTAAATGAACTATGAGTTCACCTCATTCAGGCACTGCGGTCTTTCAATTTTCTTTTATGTTTGCCACTGTCTGCCTGGTGCCGGATACTTGCTAATTGACATTTAACGCTGTTTTGCAAAGTAAGGTTGAACAAACCAAGGATCCAAGGACAATTCCAATGGTAATAAAAGACACAGAGAGAAAAGACAGATTTTTGTGCTCAGGGAGAAATGACAGCCTTTGAAAACCATAGCGGTAGAAATATTTCATTTGAGAATGGGATATGGCCATGCTGTAAAGCGGCTGAAGTGAACAAAATCTTGTCATTAAAATTTTAAGTACCAGAAGGAGTCAGAGGAAGAATGGTGTTTACCCATTTTTGGAGAGATGCTAGGGCTCTGCCTGTATTTCACTTCATTTACTCATCACATCAACTAAACAAGTGTTAATAATTCTATCAATATATATGCAGAAAAGGCTGATAGAATTAAATAAGTCTCAAAATACAACATAGCTAGCTTTTGTTGAACTTGAAGCAGTTTGCCTACCTACAGTGACATGTGCATATGTTCTGTTTCTCTCTCGATGTACGCCAGCTTTGACTTTAAGCATGAACATCCTTAACTTCACAATTCAAA
The DNA here is from genome assembly GCF_048164855.1 of Canis lupus baileyi. Classification (NCBI taxonomy): domain Eukaryota; kingdom Metazoa; phylum Chordata; class Mammalia; order Carnivora; family Canidae; genus Canis; species Canis lupus. The sequence goes on along the minus strand of NC_132873.1, from coordinate 27,925,405 downwards.
ATTAGATCTTCAAATGTTGTTATATATATATATATATATTTTATTTTTACATGCAACCACAAGGTGATCCAGGCCTAGTAATAGACTGAGCATTGGAAATTAGTCTCATAATTATTCAAGGTGGAAAAAATCTTTTCAAACCTATGTTATATTGAAAATGACTTGTCCCTTCATCTTCTTTCCTTGCACTTGGGTAAAACCCTAATGAATGGATTTTGGAAATGGATTCCCCACAAGAGCTATTCTCACTCATTTGTCACAAGAAAAAAAAAAAAGTCAGAAAATATCCAACTTAAACATCTGCTTTATGTTGAAGATAAAATTCAGTCAAATAAATTTCACTTATTTTTCTTTTTTGCACATTTGATCATGTTTCTAAATGGAACCAGTGGGATTAAAGATACTTTCTAGCCAAATCTAACATTTCTAACATTTTTCTCTTTATACTCTGAACTGGTTATAATTTCTAAACCATTGTGTATGTACGTATGTACTTAAATATTTACTAATGTGTTATAGGAACTTTACATATTGTGAGTAGATTGATTTGTTGATTATTATGTCTTTGATTCAGTTCTCAACCATTAAAGAACCCTTAGACCATTGCAATCACAGAATAATTATTTCCCAACCTGCAATTATGCTTTTAATCCTTTTGGTCAACAGTGGCTCAAGTTTTGTCTTATTATGTGCCTGTGCCCTCAAAGCAGGTTGATTCATTTTCATTTTTTACTAGCTTGCTTTCTTCATTCTTCAAATACAGTTTTAAAATGCAATCAAATAATTTTTCAAGCATCTTACGAAAGCACTCTGGAGACAGGCAAGTTGACCAGGTTTGATAAACTTTATTCCATGAAGTTTCTAGAGAAATAAATCTTTGGGAGTTCCAGACCATTGATGAACCATTGTGAAAATTAACACCTGCTTTCATACGATAGATAGCTAGATGATAGATGATGATAGATAGATAGATATAGATAGATAGATAGATAGATAGATAGATAGATAGATAGATGATAGATATAGATAGATTCCTGCCAGAAAAATATCCTTAGGACTATTATCAAAAGTGCTTGAGTGCTCAGAAATACTTTTGTCTTCCTTTCTATGAGGTAAATAACCCATGCTTATGTTATATAGAACATGCCGTAAGCTAATTTTTAGCATATAGAAAACATTGTTTTCAACAGATGGTATTATTCCCCAGAACAAAATATATTCTCAGGGACTGAAAAGGTCGTGACAGGGCACCCCTGTGGACAGAACTGTGTGGGTCCTGTCCCTACAGCTGTCACCTGCCACACAGGCCTGCGGCCCAGCCTGCTGCACCCACCTGGCCTTCCTCTGGGGCTCAGTGGGGCCCCGTGAGCCTTGATATGCTGTCTGGAGAAGTCATAAGAGCGAGACCCCTTTGGCCCTGCTGTTAGTACTGGGGCCGGGCCTGGTGCGTACCAATAGCAACCAAATCCTCTCTGGCAACCAGGGCTCCCCATTGCACCTCTTCTGGGGAAGGCCCCGGCCACCTGGTTCATGATCCCATGAGATGGGGCTTTGTTTTGAGAGTGTGTTTGGCTGAGACGCAGGCAATGGATGCCATTCTCTGTGGCACCTCCTTACTAGCTGCCCCAGTAGCAGGTCCTCAGTTTACTCCCCTCCCCACCCCCGGGCGTGAAGCAGCAAAGCAGACCCAGAGGCTCCACTGGAGGCCTGCCTGCTTTGCTTGGCAAATGCACAATCCACCCACTCTGACCAGAACCCAGCCCATGGGCAACCTTCACCATATTCAAGAGTGAAGAGGAAACGTGATGAATCTTGAAATAATAGCAACAACAAAACAAGAAAACCTCCCCCAGGTATAGGCATATCATATCCAAACTGCTTCAAAGAGAAAAAGAGATCTTCTTGAAAGAAATTAGAAGAAAAAAAAATCAACATTTTGGGTAGCATACTGAAGAAGAAACTAAATCACAAAGGTTAAGGGGAATAATGAGTGAGGAAAATGAAAATAAATATAAGAAAAAATGCTGCACATATGTTAATAGTTACAACTTTTAATTTTCTCTTCCATGATTTTGCTGTTCATACTCTTTTCAACCTGTAAAGGAACAAGGATAAGAATCACAGTGATCTTATTATAAACTATCTAAGTGAAGATATTTTTTATTCCAAAGAAATATTTTATAATGTATTTGAAATATTCTTATTGGTGAATGTGCGTGTGTATAATCTCTGTGTCACAATCGCATGTGACTTCTAGATGAATAGTCTGAAAATATTTAAGTATTAAGGAGAAAATAAATATTAATCTAGAATTCTACATCCAATGAAATTGCACTTTGAAGAAAAAAAGAATGGATATTTTCTCAGGCAAACAAATCTAAGAGAGGTCATTGCCTGAAGACGTTTTGCAAGAAATTTTAAAGCAAGTTTTCAGACAGAAGAAATATAGTAAGAAATTGGAATTTGTATAAAAAAGAAAGTGTGTTAGAGAAGAAATAGATGAAGGTAAGACACAATCTTTTATTTTTCAGTCTTAATTGGTCTAAAAGATAACTGTTTAGAGTAACAATAGCACTAACGTATTTACTGGTTATAGCACATACATAAGTGAAATGAAGAACCACCAAGTCATAAGAGATGGCACTGGGATGGAGTAATTGAAAAATATGTTTATGAGGTTCCTGCACTATACTAGAAGTGTTAGAATGTTATTTGAAGGTGGATTTAGATGAGTATACATTGTAAATTCAAGGAAACCACTATAGTTTTTTTTAAGACAATTAATACAATAAAAAAGTATGTAAAATTCAACAATGTAAAATGTTGAGTTAAAACCTGTGAATGAAGGAAAAGAGAGAGTACAATAAGCAAAAAACAAATGCAACAAATAGAAACTAGTTACAGACATAGCTGATATTACTCTATCAATAATCATATTAACCTGAATGGCCTAAATATACAAATTAAAAGACAAATATTTACAGAATCAATAAAAACAAGAACAATAAAGATCCAACCGTATGTTTCTCTAAGATATACACGTGAAGTATAAAGATTTAGGTGTTAAAAGTAAAGAGATGGGATATAAGCCGTGTTAGCCTAAATGCATGTTGCTAAATGAAAAGAGACAGGATGAAAAGGCTATGGACTATATAATTCCAGTTAAGTTGCATTCTGGGAAGAGGGAAACCATAGAAAGGGTAAACAGATCAGTGGCTGCCAAAATTCCGTGGTGGGGTAGAGGGTTGGAGAGGTTGACCATAGAAACTTTTCTAGGACAGTGAAAAAACTGTATGATACCATATCGGCGAGTATTTGACTCCAGGTATTTGTATAAATCCGCAGAAATTCACAATAAAAGATAATCCCTAATGCAAAGAAATTTTAAAATAATGCCAAGAATAATTTAAAATAATATTTAAATAAAATAAAATAATTTGAAACACAAGTGTATGAAACACCCTGTACTGATAGGGTGGGAGGAAAGTGGGGACCTAGGAATTTTGAAATTGAGTGGAGTCTGTAAGACTAAAGGCATAAGAGCTGTACACAAGTCCTGTATTTTAGTTGATGAAGTTTAATGAGTGGGTTCCATTTGATAGATGTGAAAACAGGGCTGGGCTTTAAGGGCTATATCTATAAATGTAGTTATATGTATGCATGTATGTAGCTATGTGTACGTATAGTTTACAGTCATCTATATAGTATATAGTTATAAGTGTGTGTGTGTGTGTGTGTACACATATTCCCTTTCCTTGAATTTTTAAGTGGTAGTAGTTCTTCAGTTAAAAAGAGTCTCAAATCTGTTCAAGATCTTCCTACATTTGTACCATTAGCTTTGTGGGCATGGAACAGGAAACGTCATTTTTGAGGAATCTACTCTTGTCTCAGTAAATCTTTTAGTATGAGTTCAAGTATTGATTCTGAATACTCCCAATTAGCCCAACAGGTTCTTTGTAAGCAGTGGATCGATAATAAACCAATAGCATTGCATTGACACTGAAATAGCCTTTTTTCCCATCCTTCTCTAACTTCTCTGGGTACTAGGTCTAATGACAGGTGGAAGGAATTCCAAAATTATCCTCATACCTTTGTCAAACTTTCCATTGGCTACTTTTCTTTTCTTTTCTTTTCTTTTTTTACTTTTCTTTTAATAAAAGTATCTATATAACTGAAACATTTCTTCTTTTGAGAATTTTGTCTGCAAATTTTTGAATCATCATTTATGGTAACGTTTTTTTCCCTGCTGAATTTCTTCTTCCTGGATTTAACTGATGAAAATACAAGCAGGGACATTCCTAAATACTGTGAAAGCCACTAAATTCATTTTTGCAAATAAAATTTTGTTTGCCAAAGAACTCATTCTTCCCTGACATAAATTTCCATTGCTATAATCTCTTTGTTCCACCAAGTCAAGAGGTTGTTTTTCTCCTCAGATGTATTTTGCCTTTCTAATCCCTTATGTTCTTTCATTTTAAGCCAGAAGGAGGAAATTTTTTTATTCCAAAGAAATATTTTATAATGTATTTGAAATATTCTTGTTGGTGAATGTGCGTGTGTACAATCTCTGTGTCACAATCGCATGTGACTTCTGGATGAATAGTCTGAAAACGTTCCCTTAAAAGGTTAAATAGTGGGGCACCTGGGCTCTCAGTTTGAGTTGGGGTCATGATCTCACAGTCATGATCCCAGGGTCACGAGGTCAGCCCTGCGACACTCCTCCCCACCATGGAGCAGCCTCAGTGGGGTCTGCTTTTCTCTCTCTCCCTCTTCCCCTGCTCTTTTTGTCTCTTTCTCCCAAATAAAGAAATATTTTTAAAAAATGTCAGATAGTAAAGATTTTAAACTTGTAGGATGTAACATCTCTCTTGCAACTACTCAATTTTGCCAAAGTCTGTGGAGTGTAGTTTGCCAATCCAAGTTCTAAATTACTGAGAAAATTAATATTTTCTTTTATTTTTGCTTGATGGTTTCTAGTTTTTTATCACAAACATATTCATGTAGTGTCCAGAAATAACATCTCAAAAATGTCTGAAGAAAGATCTATCCTAATATTTCATAAAGAAAGATAAATATATGCATATATTTATAGTTACACTAAATATATTTATCAGTTTTTGCTATATGCATACATCTCTCCTACATAATTCTTAGGTTAACTTACATTGAAATGTGCTTACTATTATTTTGGCTTTCTACATAATATTTATATTTGGGGATTTATAAACACTTTAAAGAAGTGAAGACTTGAAATGTTTATTTTCTTAATGGCCGTATAGGGATCCACATTTGATTTCATGGAAATATTGTCTTTATATGCCCTCATCTTATAAGTATTGGCCTGAAGACCAATTTACTTCTTTAATTTATGTTATGTACTGTCTCAGTCTGTCCTGGCTACTAAAATGAAATACCACAGACTGAGTAGTTTATAAACAACAGAAATTTATTCCTTCCGGTCTCCAGAATGGGAACTCCAGCATCAAGGCACAGCATGGCTGTGTTTTGGTGAGTATTGTTTTCATGGTTTATAACTGATGACTTCTTTCTGTGTCCTCCTATGGTAGAAAGAGCTAGAATTCAATCAGGATCTTCTTTTATTAGGCACAATTCCCATTCATGAAGGATCCACCTTCATGATCTGAGCATCTCCCAATGGCTCCACCCACCACCACCAACCACCACCTTGGGCATTAGTATTACAATGTCTGAATTTGGGGAGGGGGTGCACACATTCAAACAGTAACACGTACCTTCTTGAAAAACGGTAATATGATGAAATGACCATCTCTGTGCAATGCACTTTATCTAGTTTCATCAAAGGCAGTGGGGAGTGGGGGGAGAAAGAAAGGAAGAAAGAAAAATAAACTATATATTATTGCCATGTAGCGCTATAATAAGATCCTTGACCAAAGTTTCCAAAGCAGCAACTTCTTAAGCAGATAAATGTCCTTGACAGTCAGAATATTAAAGACAGCTGGTTGGCAGAAATAAATAGGCAGAGAAAACTGCCTTGCATCTCAGTAAATTAATACTATTAGTATGAAAAGTAATTCAATACGTTGTTGGTCCGTATGTATGTCAATACAGACTCCCACATGTGATATTTGTTTCTGTGTATGGTTACATACTTATATATCATGCAGTTAGATAAGGACACTTTATTTATTAGATAATAAATTCCAGAAACAGAATTTATCCATTTATGCCTGGATCTATACATATCTGTTTAATAAAAACTGATCAAGTTCAAAAAACATATTTATAACAATTTTATGTTTAATATATTTTAGTAAAAGAACGATTCCATCTAATTTGATGTGATTCTCACAACCTTCTTTCAGAGGTAGGTAAGTACTTTCAGACAGTCCTTACTGAAGAGGATATTGAGGTTACAGTGATTATTCATCTTGCCTGTGTTTACACAATATGTAATGTGAATTGTTGGGTTTAAAGACCATGCATTATGATTTCTGGTCTACACTCCCTGTCTCTACTAATCAGCTTTCTCTCTCTCTCTCTCTCTCTTTTTTTTTTTAAGATTTTATTTATTTATCCATGAGAGACACAGAGATGCAGAGAAAGAGGCAGAGACACAGGCAGAGGGAGAAGCAGGCTCCACGCAGGGAGCTCAACATGGGACTTGATCCCAGGTCTCCAGGATCATGACCCGGGCCAAAGGCAGGAGCTAAAACGCTGAGCCACCTGGGCTGCCCTAATTAGCTTTCTCTTATACAGTCATCTATAATCATCAACTTTTGATTCAGACACCAGTATATGTTAGATACTGCTCAAATTATTTTGCTTTGTCATGTCACAAATAAGAGTTCCTTTATTTTAAAATTACTTTTGATCTGTATTATATTCTCACGGAATAGTCAGGACAGGTTCTATTAAGCATTTTTTCCCCCTGATAAAGCTGAAGGACATTATCATTTGATCTATAATTTTCAGATATGTATCAGTATCCCCACAGTACCCTCCAAACCTCTTTCTATATCCGCAATTAGGTCTTCATGTTGTCTACTTGTTAATTTGAAATACTTGAAATCTAATAAGTATATTTCACAATTTTATCCTTTTTATAAATGCATTCACAAAAGAACCAAATATTAAACTGCATCTGGGAAGATAAAATAATTAAAAGAGAATATTTCAAACATCTAGGTCAAATGGATTCTAATCTCTTAACATTGCATTAAGCTTATTCAAAATCATGCTACCAAGGACCATGATTTTTTTAAGAAAATTCTTTTCCCTACATTTTAATAAACTATTTTTTCTTGTGAAAGAGATGTCAGATGACTGACTTCTACAGCCTATCATTTAACCACACAATTGTTGAGTATCCTAACTTGGTTCAATTGTTTTCAAGGTATGTTTGTGCCTACTATGATTTAAAAAAAAATATTTTATTGTATATATGTTCCATCTGCACTTCTGAAGATCCCTTGGCTTTCTATCTTGTATTTTTAGATTCTTCATTATGCTAAATGGGATTCTTAAGTACCTTTATAAAAAAATAATGAATTTGAAAAAAAAATAGCTTTTTTGAGTCAAATATATCTAAAAATGTCTCCCCCCCCTTTGGTAGTTTTATAATGGTGGAATTTGTTTTCAGTTGAAAATTGTTTTCCCACAGATTTTTAAATGCATAATTTGATTTCAGTTGTTATTATTAGGGCTTGATGATGAGAAGATTAAAGATTTTGTATCATTTCCTATTTTCTTCCTCTTCTGAAGTTTTATGAGTTAAATATGGGTATCATTATTTTGATATTAATAGTCCATATTATTGCCTTTCAATCTGAAGACTTGTGTCCTTCTTCAGTTTGAATGCTTTTATTTTCTTTTCCTTTTTATCAATTTGTGTATCTACATTTTCTCTTTTATTTTTCTGAAACTCTTAAGAGATGGATATTAAATGTAAAAGCCTGGATAGATTCTTTGTTGTCTCTTTAGAGCTGAATGAAATTTTTATTATTTTGGTATATTGCATTAACTAGCAATGTTAACTCTATGGTGCAGAGAGAAAGAACAGGCAGATGGAATGGATCATTTTTAAAATTGCCAAGAGAAGCTGGTAGCTACATTTAATCTCATGGCCCCACCTACAGTGTGTAAATTTCATAGGGCTGCCATAACTAATTACTACAAACTTAATTGCTTACAACAGCAGACATTTATTCTCATATAATTCTAGGGCCAGACGTCTAAAATCAAGGTGTCAGCAAGGCCATGTTTCCTCCAAAGTTTTTAGAAATTAATCTCTGTCTTTTCCAGCCTCTGGTGGACTCTAGAGATCACTTGGTTCAAGGCAGCATAATTCCAGTCTTTGCCTCCATCTTTACAAAGTCTTCTCACCTGTGACAATGCTGTAAATCTCCTTTTTCTCTTATAAAGGTACTAGTCATTGGATTTAGAGCCCAACTTAAATCCGAGGTGATCTCATCTCCAGATCCTTAACTTAATTACATCTGCAAAGATTCTATTTCCAAATAAAGTTGCGTTCACGGGTACTGGGGCTAGAATTTAGGCATATCTTTTTGGAGGACAGAATTCAACTCACTACACTTGGCATCCTGTGTCCATGCAGGTAGGTCTCAAATTCTTTACTTTAGTATCAGTAAAAATAGTACTTTGTAATTCCTAACATGCTGGCATTAGATCGGAGCCCCTCAGAGATTCTGTTCTAAAGATACGTTCATGCTCAACTACAGTCTTATGTTATCTAAGACTTAGCTGTTGACATTTATACTGTAGCTTCTTCATAAATGTATTTGTACTGATTTTCCTAGGATTCAGTATTACATTTGGTCCAAGGGTACTGCTTCTAACAATGACAATGTTAGAACTGCTTGTTTCTAACTAAACATATTGCTAGAAAACACCTAGAAAAGTTAGAGGAGAGAGGGAGAACGAGAACAGAGAAATAGAGAATAAGGCTAATCTCATTTATTTTTTTTTCTATTTTTCACAATTATTACCTGATGCCCAATAACTTAAAACTATTATTTCATGTTTTTATCTGATTTTTGAGTTTTTAAGTGAGGAGAGCAAATATTGACTCTGTTAATATTTCTTGGCTAGAAGTAAATTTTATAAATGTAAATGTATAAGAATAGAAATGAGATTTAAAAATCACTTATATAAAAAGAAAATTCAGGGATGTGAGAAAACTGTAGCAAAATTAATATCAAAGGAGGAAGAATAGTAAATGTATAAAAGAAGCTGATAAAACATTAACAAGAACTATAAGACCCAAGCCTGGGGAAACAGAAACAAAAGTTGGTTCTTTGAAATAAATAATAGAATTAATAATAAAACAATAAAATTGTAATAGTTGCCAATAATAAAATAGGCAGTGAAAATGAGGCATCACTATAGACCCAAATATTTAAGAAACAATAAACATTTAAAAATAAAATAACATAAGTGACTTCATTCCAAGAATATTGGAACACATAGGTAAATAGGATAAAACTATAGAAAAAGAAACTAACCAAAACAGACACAAAGGTAAAATGAGTGTCTGAATTGTACTATAACTATTAGAGATATTGAATTTGCTCTACAATCCTTCCAAGATTTTAGGCACAGATGCCTCATTTGTAAATTATACCAAAAAAAAAAATTCCAAAAAACTAAGGAATAAAAAACCACTTTCAGAAACTCTTCTGAGCTTAAAATAAAAGGAAACATTCTCATAACTGTTTTATGATAAGAGCATAACCTTAATAAAAAGCTTGAGAACGAAACTCTTATCCCATAGCTGTGCATAGCCTAAAGAAATACAATAACATTTTTAAAAAGATCTCAAGCAAAATAAATAGCAAGAAAACCACAACTACTAAACTTCTGGAAATCAGAGGCAAAGAAAAATATCTTAAAACAACAAAGATAAAAAGTATATTATCTTCAAAGGAGCAAAATTAAACTTGGTAGTTGATGTTACAAAGAAAGTATGGAGCTAGATGACGACAGAAAGATATATTTAAAGTGTTTAGGGCAATGCTGCCAATCTAGAATTCTATAGCCAGTGAATATAGTCTTAAAAACAAATGCAAAACAAAGATATTTTCAGACAAAAGACAAAACTGGAAAATATATTTTTTCAGCAGACATGTACTCCAAATAAAGGAAGTTTTTCACACAGAACAAGTTAACCAAGAGAAAATTAAACATGAAAAGTTATGGGAAGGAGTGAGGACCACCAGAAAAAGTAACATATTCTATAGATATACATGAAAATTGATTCTTCAAAAGAACAATAATAGGAGCGCCTGGGTGGCTCAGTCTGTTAAGCATCTGCCTTTGGCTCAGGTCATGATCCCAGGGTCCTTGGATGGGCCTTGCACTGCATCGTGCTCCCTGCTCAGCTGGGAATCTTCTCCCTCTCCCTTTCTCCCCCCCATGCTCTCTCTCTCTCACTCTCAAGTAAATAAATAAAATCTTTAAAATAAATAATAATAGTAATGTCTTATGGGATTTATGACATTGGCAAATATATATGATGACAGTGGCACAAGAGGTAGGACAGGTTCAGTGGGGTTAAATAGCTGTAAGACTTTTATGCTATTTTAGAAGTAGTAAAGCATTAAATTAACGCTATTTAAATAAATCAAGGGTGCAGTTATGATCGCTAGGATAACCACTGAAATAATTATAACAGGAGATATAGTTAAACAGCTGATACTGTAAAAGCAAAAAGATATCATTAAAAAAATTATTTAATCCAGAAAAAGAAAAGAAGGAAAAAATAAAAAGAATAGCAATGTTGCAGATATAAAGCCAACTATATTCATGAATATACAAAATGTGAATGTAGTAAATACTTTATTTTAAAGTATTTTAAGGCTGAATTTTATTTTATTTATTCTATTTTTAAAAAGATTTTATTTATTTATTCATGAGAGCCACAGAGAGAGGCAGAGACACAGGCAGAGGGAAAAGCAGGCTCCATGCAGGGAGCTGATATGGGACCAGGTCCCCGGGCTCACCACCTGAGCCACCCAGGCATCCCATAAAACTGAATTTTAAAAACAAACTATATTTCTAGTTTCTTAAAAAATTTAGACGTTAAAAAAATACACATACTTCCAAATAACCTAGGATTCAATGGTGAAATCACAGTGGTGGTTCGAATATATGTATATAAAGCCTAACAAAAATTACAATGTATCTGTGTTAGTTTGTCCAGGCTGTTATCACAAAGATCCCATAAACTGTATGGCTTATAAATAACAGACTTTATTTCTCACACTTCTAGAGACCTGGAAGTCCAAGATTCTGGTACTAGCAGACTTGGTGTGTCATGAGAACACTTCTGGTTTGAAGATAGCCGTCTTCTCATTGCAACCTCAAACGGCAGATAGGGCAGGGGGTCTTTCTGGAGCTTCTTTATAATGGCAGTCCATTCAAGAGGGCTTTCACGACCTAATAACCTTCCGAAGGTAGCGCCTTAGGGGTTAGGATGGCAACATGTGAATTTGGGGAGGACATAAATATTCATACCAATCCCCAGCTTCTCCCTAAGGAGAAGTGTCCTACCTAGTGTCCCACCTTTTAAGGCTGCTACCCAAAGAATTAGCTCCCAAGTCACCTGGCCCTGAAAGCCCCGGGCATTTTTGAGAATTCCCAGACCACACAAAAGAAAGAGGCATTTCTATTTATGCACATGAGCATTCCCAGTGACTATTCTCTCTGGCTCAACACACAGTGAAGGCAAAAACACCCAGCTCCTGGATTCTCCTGGATGAGAGCTAGAATATCTAATATCTAATGTCTTGACCTTTCCAGCTGCTGCCTGAAATGTTCCAGTTTACCTAAATTGGGAAACTGAAGGGATAGGCAATTAGTAATCCTCCAGGAGTCTGAGCAGGCATATGAGAATTTCCCATACCTTTGGGACATTGGCAGATCTTGGCATACCAACTACTAGGAGCCACTAAGAACACAGACAATACTTTGAACAATCACAAAGATTTGAGGGCCAATCAAGAGGTTGGGCCAACCTGGTTGAAGAGTTTCATCTCCTACATGAAACCAGTCTGTCAAGGCAGGGAGAGGTAGCTCTTTTACCTAAAGCACAGAAATCAACACAGATAGTTAAAGATTATGTGAAGAAACAGGGGAACATGTTCTAAACAAAACAACAAGATAAATTTTCAGATTTTGGTCTTAATGAAATGCCAATAAGTGATTTACCCAATAAAGAATTCAAAATAATAGTCATAAAATGCTCAATGAGGAACCTTCCTACTGCTTTCACAGTGACTGCACCAGTTGGCATTCCCACCAACAGTCCACCAGGGTTCCTTTGTCCTGCATCCTCTCCAACCCTAGCTGTTTCTTGTGTTTTTGATTTTAGCCATTCTCACAGATGTAAGATGCTATCTTATTGTGGTTTTGAATTGCATTTCCCTGAAGAGTGATGTTGAGCATCTTTTTTGTGTCTTAGCCATCTGTATGTCTTCTTTGCAAAAGATGTCTACTCATGTTCTCAGCTCATTTTTATTTTATTTTATTTTATCTTATTTTATTTTATTTTATTTTATTTTATTATTTATTTTTTTCAGCCCATTTTTAAAATTGGATTATTTGGGGGTTTTTTGGTATCAAGTATAAGTTCTTCATATATTTTGGATATTAACCCCTTATTATGTATGTCATTTGCAAATATCTTCTACCATTCAGTAGGTTGCCTTTTTTGTTTTGTTGATAGTTTTCTTTCCTGTGCAAACCCTTTTTATTTTGGTGTAGTCCTTTTTTTAAAAAAAAATTTTAATTAAAAAAAATTAAAAGCTTTTAAAAATATTTATTTATTTATTTGAGAGCTCGAGCAAGCACGGGCAAGGAGGACAGACAGAGGAGACATGAGCAAGGAGAAGTAGACTCCACACTGAGCAGGGAACCCAACACAGGACTCCATCCTAAGACCCTGGCATTATGACCTGACCTCAAGGTAACCGCTTAACTGACTAAGTCACACAGGTGCCCCTATTTCAGTGTAATTCCAATAGTTTATTTTTTCTTGTGTTTCCCTTGCGTAAGGAGATATACCTAGAAAATATTTCTATGACTGATACCAAAGAAATTACTGCCTATAATTTCTTCTAGGAGTTTCATGGTTTCAGGTCTCACATTTAAGTCTTTAATCTGTTTTGAGCTTATTTTATGAAAAGTGTAGGAAAGTGGTCCAGTTTCATTATTTTGCATATAGCTTTCCAGTACCATTTGTTGAAGAGACTTTTACTCATTGTATATTTTTGCCTTCTTTGTTGTAGATTAATTGGATTGATAGATAAATGGATATAGAAAATGTGATACATACACACACACAGAGGAATATTTTACAGCCTTAAAAAAGAAGAGAATCCTATCACTTATGACAACATAGGTGAACATGGAAGGCATGATGCTGAGAGAAATAAAGTTGACAAGAAAGACACATATTGCATAGTATCACTTAGATGTGGAAGCTAAATCATCTTTTTTTAAAAGATTTTATTTATTTATTCATGAGACGCAGAGAGAGAGAGAGGGAGAGAAAGAGAGAGAGAGAGAGAGAAAGCGGCAGAGACACAGGAGAAGCAGGCTTCATGTAGGGAACCTGATGTAGGACTCGATCCCAGGACTCCAGGATCACACCCCTTGGGCTGAAGGCAGGTGCTAAACCACTGAGCCACCCAGGGATCCCCTAAATCATCTTTTTTAAAAAATCAAATTTATACTATTAGAGAGTAGATGATGTTTGACAAGAGTCTGGAGAGTGGGCGAAATAGGAAAGATTGGCACAAATGTGTAGACTTTTGGTTATAAGATTAATAAAATCTGAGGATCTATTGTATAACATGGTGACTATAGTTGATAATTATGTAATTGAAATTTGCTTAGAGAGTAGAACTTCAGGGGTGTCATTAAAAAAAGTAAGTATATGAAGTGATTGATATATTAATTAGCTCATTAGAGGAAATCCTTCGTGATGTGTACATCAAATTATCATAATGTACTCTTTAAATATATTACAATTTTGTCAGTCCAACCTCAGCAAAGCTGAAAAAAGTCAGAATTTTCTATTAAAATTTAGAGGAATGTTGATTTAATTATTTAATCAAATTAAACTAATCCTCCATCAGGTAGATTTTCTTTAATTTAGAGATGACAAGTTAAAAGACAGTAGATGCAATTTAATCAGTTAAAATCCATGAAATTATTAAAACTTTTTCAACATGTCATAATTTCATTTTTGAGAAATATTTCTAAAGTCTACTGAATAAAGTAGGATCCATTCAAATGTTCCTAATGACCCTTACCCAAATTTATCTTTAGCACAGATACTTTAAACAAATATGAGAAAGCATGTGTATCTCTGTGTGTATAGCATACATATATGTATATACATATACATGTCTGTAGTGCATAAATAGTATATATGAGTATGCATAATATGTGTGATATACATAAACTGCATAAATACATTTAAATACATGATATATGTATATATCCATTATTATATGATTATTTTGTAAATTCAATAGGGAGATAAATGAGAATGTATCTGGAATAAAAAGTTGCAGTTTTCTCAAATTCTAGACTCTAATAAGCCTTTGGAAATGCACATGATTTTGCATCACATTAAAAAGAAAATATAAAACTATATAAAATATTTTATTCATCAGTTAATAGTGCACCTAAACTCGATGAGCCAAATATTTTTGTTTAGGAATCTGCTTGTTGGAATATGTGTGATTTAAATATATTTTAAGTAATTTTAATTATGCCATCAATGATATAATAGATGCTTGTAAATTATTTTAAAAGATATAACCACACAATTGGAAAAGTGGAATTACTCCTTCATATTGTCACATCCTACATTTGATAGAATTATAAATACTGTTATACACACTCTTTCATATGATGGCACTTAAAATCTGATTTTAGATAACTCAAAGAAGAGAAATTAACCAGCATAACATGGAACATTATTATAATTTGGATTTACACAATTTCATTTTTTCCAATCTTGAAATTGTGCTGCGAAAAAATTGAACTGTTTGAAAAGCCCTGTGATCATTATATTTTTGTATGTGTTATTCATATTAAAAATACTTTTTAATTGGAGATCCCTGGGTGGCTCAGCGGTTTGGCACCTGCCTTTGGCCCAGGGCGTGATCCTGGGGTCTCGGGATCGAGTCCCACATCGGGCTCCCTGCATGGAGCCTGCTTCTCCCTCTGCCTGTGTCTCTGCCTCTCTCTCTGTGTCTCTCATGAATAAATAAATAAAATCTTTAAAAAAAGATACTTGTTAATGAATTCAGGACCAAGTGCATATAATCACAGAATACAAATTAAGACTTCTGTTATTAATAGGAGTAAACACACAAATCAGGAGAAAATGTATCCTTATATTTTAAACTTTGAAGTTTATATGAGAAATAAATTAACCATAAAATTAGAATGCAGTCAGCTTTCTAAGAAACAGTTTTAAAGGTATTCTAAAGTATTTAAAAGGCAATATTTCCTTAGGAATTTAAGCAGAGACACATAAGTTGAACAAGGGGATTTGAAAAATTGGGCAAGATTTAGATTCCCATTAAAATTAACCTTTGCTTAAGTTTCCTGGAAAGTGAATTGGACTCACTGTAATTGCTACTATGCTATAATTAAAAGAACAGACAAATCGTCCATTTACTCCCTAGTCACCAAAAACTTACGAATTCATTGGGATTCTTTCCAAAATGACTATCATCACAATTCGTTTCCCAGAGAGGGGAAAAAAAAAAGGAATTCTTTTGAAAAACATGGGGCGTAATATAAAAGAAGGTAGACTAAAAATGCTGACAAATGTGCATGTTTAAAATTTTCAAATTTTTCATCAGGAGGAATTTTTTTTGTTATGCAATTTTTTTAAAATCTTAATTTACAGATAAACATATACAGGAGTGTGTAAAATATAGATATTGTGTTTCACAAAATAATTAGAAAAGAAGGATGATGTAGGATAAGATCCTAAGAATATGTGAGCATTAACCCCTTCTGGTGAGAGACAATGTGAAAATAGAAATCTTAACATGAGCCATGAAACATTCTCAAGATTTGATTTCAAAATGTAAGACCATGACCTAAAAGGCTGACTATATAAGTATATTGATATATGCTGTACATCATGGCTAACCTATACTCTTATTTGATGTTTACTGTTTTATTAGAAATTAATATAGTTACTCATTTCAGTTGATTAATGTTAGGGGGCATATTTTTTCCATCTCTTTATCTTTAATCTACATGTTTCTTTATATTTATTTATTATTATTATTTTTAAAAGATCTTATTTTCTTATTCATGAGAGACACAGAGAGAGAGGCAGAGACACAGGCAGAGGGAGAAGCAGGCTCCCTGCAGGGAGCCCGATGTGGGACTCAATCTCAGGACCGTGGGGTCACACCCTGAACTGAAGGCAGAGGCTCAACCATTGACCTACCCAGGTGCTCCTGTTTCTTTATATTTAAAATGGGTTTCTTATAGACAAATATAGTCAAGTTGTGTTTTTGATCCACTCTGACAATCACTTTTAATTAGTGTACTTAAACCATTGACATTCTATGTGATTATTGATATAGCTGGATCAATATACACCACATTTATTACTGTTTCCTCTCTGTTCATGTTCTTCTTGTCTTACAATCTTTTCATGAATTTCTGGTTTTAATTGATACTTCATATGATTCCATTTTCTCTCCCCTTATGTCAATTATACTTTTAATTTTTTTATTTTATACTTTTTTGTGGTTGCCTTAGAATTTGCACATTTAAACTAATCTAAGCATACTGCCAAATAACACTATACTGCTCATGTATGAGAACATTATAATAACAATATAATCCTAATTCTTCCCTCATGTCCTTTGTATCAATGCTGTCATTCACTTTTTCATATATAAGCATATATAAACATATAAATATATATGCACACACCTAAGATACATACATAAGATACATATTAAATACAGTATTGCTATTATTTTGAATAAACCATTATCTGTAAGGTCAATTAAGAATAAGAAAAATAAAAGTTTTTATTTTACCTTCCTTTATTCCTTTTCAATACTCTTTTCCCTCCTTATGTAAAAACTAGTTCCTGACATATTATTTTCCTTGTCTCTAAAGAACTCCTTAAAACATTTCTTGAAAGGTAGGTCTACTGGCAATAAATTCTCTCAATTTTTGTTTGATTCTCTCAAGTCTTTATTTGTCCTTCACGTTCGAAAGATAATTTATATACAAAAATCTAGTTTTTTTTCTCTCTTTCCACATTTGAAATATGTCATTCCACTTTTTTCTAGCTTGCATGGTTTCTAAGAAGTAGAATATAATTTTTATCTTTGTTCCTCTATAAGGTATTTATTTTTCTTCTGGCTTCTTTCAGGAATTCTGCTTTGTTTTTGATTTTCCATAGTCTGAAAATGATATGCCTAGGTGTACTTATTTTGGCATTTAAGCTGCTTGGTATTCTCTGAGGTATCTGAGACTGCAGTTTGGTGTCTGATATTAACTTGGAGAAATTCTGTTGTTATTATTTTAAATATTTCTTCTCTTTTCTCTCTCTCTCTTTTTTTACTTCTGGTATTCCCATTACATGTATGCTATATTATACCTTTTGTAGTTGTCCCAGTCTTTGGATATTCTGTTCTTTTTGTTTTCTTTGTGTTTTTTTTTTTTTTTTTTTTTTTTTTTGTCTTGTGATATACCTTGTAATTTTTTCTTGATAGTGGGACATAATGTACCAGGTAAAAAGAACTGCTATAAATAAGTCTTTATTAATATGGTGGTGAGGTGTAGGGAGATGGGAAGCATTCTATAGTCTCATAGTTAGATCTTAGTCTTTTGTGGAACCTATGCTGCTGGTCAGTGACCTTGACAGGTGTTTCTCATCCCCGCCCCACTTGGTTTAGGTAGAACAGGATGGCTAGAGTGCGCTGGAAATGGGTATTTCAGCACCTGCATGTCAGTTAGCTTCTGACAATACCTCAGTAGGCTAGGTTCTGTTTAACCAGCTTCTCCTGAGGGCAGGCCTTGTTAGAGCTGCTTTGTGTATTACATAATGATTCCTTTTCCTCTCCCCCTGCTATTAGTACAAGGGGATTTTTCCTGATGTTCATCGTGAGAACCTTATGGAGTTCCTAGAGATAAGTCTTACAAAATTGTGGGTTCCCCTTAGAGTTTTTAAACTCTGAGTTGTCCACACTGTGCCTCCAGCCAACCACCAATTACTGTACAGGTTTTCCTATCCTGGTATTGGTTTCCATGCAGGCTTCTGCTAGGGAGTCTCAGCCTCTGTATGCACCTGAATTCTTCCTCCTAGGGGCAGAGGCTTACTGTGTCCTCACTTTTCTTATTGATCCCAGAAGAGTTGTTAATTTTTTATTCTATTTGTGTTTTTGCTTATTGTTAGGATAGAGTGGTAACTTCTAAATCGCTTAAGGGCATAACTGGAAAGCAGAGGTCTGTCATTGTAACTTCAAATGGAAAATCTCAGGCAAATTTTTGAAGGATTCAGGATACGTGTTATTTCATTTAGATAAAATTAATCCTGGTGGTAAAAAAGAGTAGTGCACCTATTGACAATGTAAGCTTAGTTAAAATACTTAGCCTTCCTATACCTTGATGGGTACCCCTGGCAGGGCTATCATAAAGGGTTGAGTTTAATTAAAACTTAAAAAAAAAAAAAGTTTTAGGACTTTGTTACCATGTAAATGTTTATTTTCCAATTAGAATCATTGGGATTTAAATTCAAGTTATAGGGCAGCCCCGGTGGCGCAGTGGTTTAGCGCCGCCTGCAGCCCAGGGCGTGATCCTGGAGACCCTGGATGGAGTCCCACCCTCTGCCTGTGTCTCTGCCTCTATCTCTCTCTCTCTCTGTGTCTCTATGAATAAATAAAATCTTAAAAAAATAAATAAATTCAAGTTATAATAATTTTAAATAACCTTTGTTAATCTCTAGATCCTATTTCCTAATATGTAGCTATATCTATATATATAGATATATATATAGCTATATATATCTTCAGAAGAAATTGCTAATATATATTATATATTTTTATGTATATGTATATACAAGTAAGTACTCTTGTATATTTGTGTTTTACCACAAAGATAATTTTGGCTTAAACTGATGTTTGAGAGTTTCCCAATTTGTTTACAAATCTATGTATTTAGCTGCCGATGGTTCATCTTCACTTTTGTATAGTTTTTTTTTGTATAGTTTTTATTGTTTGAATATACCCTCACATATAGGATATATCTCCCCTCCAATGTAGGATATTTAGGTTGTTTCTATTTTTAGCCAATATAAAATGTAACATAAATATTCCTGTACAACTCTACATGCACATGTAGGAGGTTTTTTTTTTTTTTCTGAAAAAAATCACTAGAAGTTTCTTAGTATCACTAAATTACTCTTCCCTCAGAACTAAGAGATTCTAAGATCCACATCTGCATTAGTGCTTTGTATTTTCAGAATTTTTATCTTTTTGCCAATGTGGGAGTATACAATGGTGTCCTCTTGTTTCTTTAATTTGTTTATCCATGATTAAAAGTGAAGTTCAGTATCTTTTTTTTTTTTTAAGATTTTATTTATTTATTCATGAGACACACACACATGCACACACACACAGAGGCAGAGACACAGGCAGGCTTCCTGCAAGGAGTCCAATGTAGGACTGGATTCCAGAATCACGCCCTGAGCCTAAGACAGACACTCAACCGCTGAACCACCCAGGCATCCCTGAGGTTCAGTATCTTATCTTCACATAAATACATTGGTCATTTTGATTTCTTCACCTGTAAATTGCTTAGTCATACTTTTACCCAATTTTATTTTGGTGGTTTGCCAGATTCCCTATTTCTATTTCTTACTATGTACTCCATCTATAGAGACCATAAAGATAATTTATTCTTGAAAACTTCAATAGGATTTTGGATTACATTTTGCCAAATAGATATATCAGGAAAAAAAGACCTAATTTCCTGTATTAATTATGTTATGTTTGAAATACATAGTGTTATTTTCCTGACTAAACATTGATTGAGTTGTTGTCTCTTCTTACTGATTTATAGAATTATTTACATTCTGAGTGCTTATTTTTTATTTAATTTTTATTTATGATAGTCACAGAGAGAGAGAGAGAGAGGCAGAGACACAGGCGGAGGGAGAAGCAGGCTCCATGCACCGGGAGCCCGACGTGGGACTCGATCCCGGGTCTCCAGGATCGTGCCCTGGGCCAAAGGCAGGCGCCAAACCGCTGCGCCACCCAGGGATCCCTGAGTGCTTATTTTTTATTTGGCTTATGTGTCACAAATTTTTCCAGACTGTGGTTTACTTTTTGATTTTGTTGATAATATTTTTCAGTTAACCAACGCTTTCAATTTTAATCTATTAAAATGTGTCAATGCTTTAGCTTTTAATTTTAAGTTTAAATAACAAACTCTATCCATAAATTTATAAAACTACTCTCTTAAATTTTCTTTGAAATATTTTAAAGTTTTTGATCTCATATTTAGGGTAGGTTTTGCATGTACTTTATTTAAATCTCACATATGAAATTTAAATTTAAATCTCACATATGAAAAATATATAGCCTCCAGAAATTCAAACACAAAAGAAAAACAAATTGAAACAAATTATCAGTATGTATCTCATTGCAAATATAGGTAATCCAAATGTAAATATACAGCAGTAAATACATTCCAGAAATATAGAATCATGCTTCCCAAAAATGTTTATTCCAGAAATACTAGAATGATGTTTCTTTCTTTTTTTTAATTTTTAAAAGATTTTTTATTTATTCATGACAGACACACAGAGAGAGAGAGAGGCAGAGACACAGGCAGAGGGAGAAGCAGGCTCCATGCAGGGAGCCTGATGTGGGACTGGACCCCGGTCTCCAGGATCATATCCTGGGCTGATGGTGGCACCAAACCACTGAGCCATCGGGGCTGCCCAGAATGATAAGTTTCTTAACATAGAATTGAGAATCCTAAAAAAAAAAAAAAAAAAAAAAAAAAAGAATTGAGAATCCTATGTTTACTGGCAGACATGAATACCTTTTCTTTCTCTTGATATTGTATGTGCTTTACCAGTTATTTAATCTCACTAGCCCTTTCCCAAGAATTAATTTAATTATGGTTTCAATAATTATGTAATAATAATAATAGTTTAAAAATAACAACTATCTCAGACTTTACATATTAATGACTTGTAAAGTGATACAAGTTTTTATAAAGTAGTTAGTATTATACAAAGGAAATATTATTATTAACAAATTTAAGCTGTTGGCTCAATAGTATTATTTTGTTGTAATAACAAATAAACAACTAAATAAAGACAAATAAAAGTTGACCCAAACAAGATATATAACTATTATCACTTTCTCATTGTATGATTACTTTTAAGATGTTTATATTGCAGATTTTAAGCAACATTTTAAGCTACAGTAATAAGAGTGTGAAATCATACCCCCCCAAAAGTAGCTAGATAAATAAAATAAACATAATCTAACTATGGCCCCCAAATTAGTGAATTCTCATGCATATTTCTATAAATGGTGTTCAGAAAGCTGGCTGGCCACTAAAAGAATTAAATATGTATGAATAATTATCTCTTAGTCTCAAATGTTTGGTCGATTAGTTTTTCTTACCTAATTTCCTGTGAAATTCCATGGTTAGAATAAGTTGTGGTATCCAATAGAATCATCCATTTTTATCTTATTTCCTATGTCCATAAATATTTCTTGAGCAAATGTTCTGTTTTAAAAATTTTGCTAAATGATGGAGAAACACAGACAAATGCCTATTTCTTTTCTTTCTATATATCACACAAAGCATGTAGTACTTTTATATAATAAAAAGAAGGTATTTTTATAACAGGTAGTTGAGTAGGACTTATCCCTTTGTCTTCAAAATTTGAGTAGATTCTACAACTGGAAACATGAGATAACTGAGTACCTCCTTTCTAAGGGGAGTCATTAATGACAAGGACTACACACTTTTCCCTCAGTAACAATTGAGAACCTGCAGATTCAAACCCACTACCGTCAATGTAATTTACTACCACATTGTAGATGAGAAGAATACTGGTAAATAAAAACAAAGAGACATCCTTTGATTTCTTAGATTTATGGGAATAACATATCTAATTAGATGCTTCCCCATTGTTTCTGGTTAGAATTGGGGAAGGGCAAGAGAGGTAGATGCTTCCCCATTGTTTCTGGTTAGAATTGGGGAAGGGCAAGAGAAGGGTTGATTAGTATTCATTGCAAGCAAAAGGAAGCAGAGCGCTAAGGAGAATCATGCCTGGATGTTGAGAGTTTCCTCCAAAAGGGAAGGATGACCTATACTTCCCTGCTAGTTGATTGCTGGTGCTGCCATAAAGGTAAACATAGAATGTTAGGTTAAATAGATATTTCCTAGATATTTTCTGTCATATATTTTAATTCTCTTATTTATTTTACTATATATGTGTGTTTTTGTGTGCATGGGTGTGTATAATGATTTAATTAATTAATTAATTAATTTTTAATTTTGGAGACAGAGAGTGTGCATGTGTGAGCTGGGGCAAGGGAGAGGGAAAGGGAGAGAAAGAGAATCTCCAGCAGACTCCCTGCTGAGCAGGGAGCCTGACAATGGATCTCAGTCCCATGACCCTGAGGTCGTGATCTAAGCCCAAACAAACAAGATTTGGATGCTTAACTCACTGAGCCACCCATACTATATTTTTTTTTATTAATTTCACTATATATTTTCACTATATATTTTTAATTAATTTTCTTCATTATTGCCCTTGGGTTTTTTAACTTAAAAATTTTAGTTTTATATTTACACTAGTTTAATTTCAATAGTTTAGAAAAACTTTTTACCAGTACACCTTCATTCTCTACCCTTTACATCTTCATGGTATTATTTTAGTACACATTATATTGTTATATATCATAAGCCAATCAACATAATTTTATAATTTTTGCTTATTAAAACTGTCTTTTAAGTCAGATAGGAGAACAAGAGTCAGAAAAAATACATGAGTGCAGTATTTTATATTCATCTATATAGTTACCTTTACCAGTGTTTTTGAAATTTTTTTAAAGATTTTTTTTTATTCACAAGAGATAGAGAGACAGAGGCAGAGACACAGGGAGAGGAAGGCAGGCTCCCTGCAGGGATCCTATTGCCGGACTTGACCCCAGGACCTCAGGATCACACCCTGAGCCAAAGGCAGATGCTCAACCATGGAGCCACCCAGGCATCTCTCTCTCTCTCTTTCTCTCTCTCTCTCTCTCTTTTATTTCTTCAAAAAATCTTAAGGTGCTATCTAGGGTCTTTTCATATCATCTCAAAGGGCTCCCCTCCCCCTTTTTTGTATGGTTACTCTGCTAGTGACATATTATCTCCATTTTTGTTTATTTGTGAAGGTCTTAATTTTTTCCTTCGTGTTTGAATGATAGCTTTTCTGGATATAGAATTTTTAATTGAAGTATTTTTCTTTCAGCCTTTGGGTGTGTCATCCCACTGCTTTCTGGCCTTGTGATTTCTGACAAGACATCATATGTAAATCTTATTGAAGGATCCTTTGTACTATGATGATTGTTTGTCTGCTTTTGAAATTTTTTGTTTGTCTTTCAGTGGTTTGATTATGAGGTTTCTTGGCAGGGATCTCTGAATTTATTCTATCTGGAATTTATTAAACTTCCTAGATGTGAGAATACATTTTTAAAAATCAAATTTGGGAAGGTCTTAGCCATTCTTAAAGTATTATTATCCACTTCTTTCTCTTCTCTCCTCTGGGCCTTCCATTGGCATCTATTGATAAGTTTGATGGTTTACCTCAGATTTCTGATGATCTATTTATTTTTACATATCCTTTTTTTTTTATTTCTTTTCCTCAGACTGAAAGAATCTTGACCTAACTTTGAATTTACTAGTTCATCATTCTGTCGGCTGTTGAGCCCCTCTAATGAATTCTTCAGTTATTGTCTTTGCTGACTCCAGAATTCCTATTTGAACAGTTTATTAATTTCTCTTTCTTTTTTTGAATTGTATATTTGATAAC
Source organism: Canis lupus baileyi (assembly GCF_048164855.1). Taxonomy (NCBI): domain Eukaryota; kingdom Metazoa; phylum Chordata; class Mammalia; order Carnivora; family Canidae; genus Canis; species Canis lupus. The sequence goes on along the minus strand of NC_132873.1, from coordinate 27,901,299 downwards.
ATCTTTTTCATTGCCATTTGATTATTAGACATATTTTCCTTTAGTTGTTTGAATATATTTAAGCTAGTGGATTTAAGATCTTTGTCTAATAAGCAACATGTCGACTTTGTCATGGAGTCAAAATGCTTTATTATTTTTTTCTGTGCATGAGCCATTTATTACTCTTTCTTTGAGTGTCTTATAACTATTTTCATGTAAATCTAGACATTTAAAATAACATAGCATGGGAACTATTAAATCAGTCCATCCTTTTGTTTGTTGTTGCTGGTTATTGTTATTACTGATGTTTGTTTAGTGAGTTTCCTGGACAACTTTCATAAAATCTGTTATTTTTCATCCTATGTGACCACTGACGTTCCTACTCAGGTTATTGGTCAGTTAATGGTTGTGCAGAGATTTCCTTTAATACATTGCGCTATCCTCTGTTGAGTTGTTTGTATGTTGGGGCACATCCTCCCTGCTCTGACGGTTTACAGTTCTGCCTTTACTTCCTGCTTTCATTGAGTCTCAAAGTAAGCCAGAAGCAAAGATGAGATACTTCTCATGCCTTTCCTGAGTATGTAGCTTTGCTTGCATATGCATATAATATTCTGGATCCCCAGAAATATGTCAGAAGTCTGTAAAGCCCTATATGGAAATCTTTCACTATTTTCTTAAGTTTTCTGGTGAGTCTCTTGTTTCCCTGATGGAGATTGTAGCCGAGAATAGCTGGAATGTAAATAATTACTGCTCCTTTTTTTCCATAAATGTGCTGTGGTAAATGGGTTTCCTTACCTAGTGAACTCTGAGTTAGGTTAAGTAAAGAAAAACCTTGTGAATGAGGCTGCAGGAAGCTGCTAAACAGATTAATTAGTGACAATTCTTTGAGGATGGGGCCTTTAGGGGAGCTTCAAGCCTTTTTTTTTTTTTTCCCTCTAGTGGCTCTTAGATTGTTGGTTTTCATACCTACCATGGTTGTAAGGCTTCTGGTTTCAAGGCTACCAGACAGCTAAGGTGAAACAGATGGGAATAGAGCAAGCAAAATATTACAAATCTCACTTAAAAACAAAACAAAATAAAACAAAACAAAACAAAAAACAATGTTCAGCCAATTTCTTTTATAAAAAAGAAGATTGGATTGTTGCAAGCATTTGTTTTTTTTTTTTTTTTTTTTTTTAATTTTTATTTATTTGTGATAGTCACAGAGAGAGAGAGAGAGAGAATGAGGCAGAGACACAGGCAGAGGGAGAAGCAGGCTCCATGCACCGGGAGCCCGACGTGGGATTCGATCCCGGGTCTCCAGGATCGCGCCCTGGGCCAAAGGCAGGCGCCAAACCGCTGCGCCACCCAGGGATCCCTGTTGTTGCAAGCATTTGGATTGTTGCAAGTGTTTGGTTCAGACTCAGAGCTGTGTAAAAAGTTGATTTTTAGGGGCACCTGAGTGGCTTAGTCAGTTAAGCATCTGCTTTTGACTGAGGTCATGACCTCAGGGTCTTTGGAGTCACTCTGCCTGCTTGTTCTTTCTCTCTGTCAAATAAATAAATGAAGTCTTTTTTTAAAAGTTGATTTTTAGAATATTTGCCACTGTTCTCAATGCTTTTATGGATGAATAATTTATGAAGGTTCTTATTATGCCATTCTTACTAAATGATTTCTTCAGTAAGAGATAGTGGAAGAGCAAAGTTAATATCCCTTAAAATATGTATTTGCATGTACTAAATCGTCATTTAAAGCTTTATGAAAATAGCACGGTTGGTGGAATAGTTGATAGCAACATAGCAAGAAGGGATTGTAAATAGTATGTGTAGAATAAAGAATAATGGAAGGCAATCACACCCTAGTTCTTTGAAATTATTAGATAGTGCTAACTAAGTGATCATTGGCTCTTCTGGCTCTCACTGAAGAAAAATGAGATTAGAAAATGAAGTTAGAAGAATAAGAAGGGACAAGAGCAATGAGAGTGTCTATCAAACAAAGAAATATCCTATCTAGAATGACAGAGTTGGCTGCTGCTGTGAAGAAGATTCTTGGAATAGAAGCGTAGAGGGTAAAGCTGAGCACTACTTCAGCAAACCTGTTGAATCATCTTCAAGAGACCTTGGGTCTCACAGCTATACAAACTGCCATGTTAGATACTAACTCTAGACCACATCAGAGTGAGGAAAAAGAAAGATCCTTGTTCCTACTTCCTCTTCATGTTTCTGTCCCCTAACATTGAAGGGCTTAATGTAAGCCTTGAAAATAACAGAAGAGATATCCTGGTGCCAGACATCTCCTCTTTCTTGTTTATGTTCCTCCCCTCCCCACGACCGCACCCCAATAGGGCACTGACATGGTCTTAGCCTTCTTTGGAAGAGGGTATTTGAAGCTCTTCCAGAAATATGAGAACAGGAGTTCAAAATAAAGTGATTTCTGTTTTAATAACTAAATGTAACCACAGATTTAGGAAAATGCTCAGATACTGCATAGAACAGAGAAGGTAAAAATAGTGATTAGAAGAAAAATAAATTTGGTATGCCTGGGTGGCCAGTGGTTTAGAGCCTGCCTTCGGCCCAGGGTGTGATCCTGGAGACCCGGGATCGAGTCCCACATCAGACTCCCTGCATAGAGCCTGCTTCTCATTCTGCCTGTGTCTCTGCCTCTCTCTCTCTCTGTGTGTCTCTCTCATGAATAAATAAGTAAAGTCTTTAAAAAAAACAAAAAAAAAAAAGAAAAAGAAAAAGAAAATCACTTCATGTATTCCTCAAAATTAAGAACTTTTACATAACACAGATATAAAGAAGAAAAACATTTGAGGAATAATTTTTCTATCACTAATATTCTGTTTACAATGATATCTTCCAGTTTATACACATGAAAATTATTTAAGCTTCATTCATATTGTGTGATATTGATGAATTTGGGCATATTGCAGTATTTCTATTGTGCCACACTGTAAAATGTATGACGATAAATCATTGGGGATTAACTTAAAACCTAAGCAAGTATTTTCATTATTTCATGATACTATGAATATATATTATTGAAATTTCTATTTTATCATTTACAAGTAGCAAAAATATTGTTTAGGCTAAAGTCTTTTTTTCAAATATGGCTTTAAGATAAAAATCAATCTGAGTTCAGCATTGAAACCTCACACTTAGAGTAAATTTATTAGGCTAAAACAATTCTCTTATTTGACATAAATTATTTATTCGTAAGTAGGAATTTGAATGATCTCAAGGAGTATTCTAATTGTCAGCATTAATTGTGATTACCTATTGCTTTTGTTGTGAATGGGAAAGAAAGCTGGCTTTAATATTGCTTTAATCTGACCTTCACATGAAATATTACAGGAAGTTTACCTTTAACTAATTTCAAGTATTTCAAGCTGTGGTTAAGAGCTCACCATTAAAAGAAAATTGATTTTGGTGACATTTAATTTGCCTAAATTCAATAATGTTGTCCTTTAAAAAATGGAATATTTTGTTCCAAGAAGCATTTTGAAAGTTATTAAATCTTTAAAATAGCATTTGCATGTACACCTGTTCATGTGGGGGGTGGACATAGGTGTGAAAAAGCTAAAGTAAAACAGAAAAATAAAAGATCCTAATTCTCAGTTATGCTTAAGTTTCGACTCTTTGGACAAGCATGGAGGACTAATACTTTTCCTAAATCTAATAGAAAAAGAACAAAGGTGTATGTGTATATGTATCAAAGTATTAGGCAGATTATGAATCCAATTGTGACTTGAGTTTTTAGATGTGTACTGCATGGATAGCATGGGGATTTTTGATAACTATGAATAAAATTTTCCTTTTAAATCACAAAATTATATTTCAGAGATTAAAGAGGTTTAGATATACTAGACCACCTATTCCCAGTTATTTCACTGCATAGAAAAATGGAAATTAGGTGACTCCAAATTTTTCACTGGAATCCAATGTGAAATGTTAGGTCTTATTGTTAATATTTAATAATGATTATAATTAAACAGTTATTTGGAGCAAATTTCAAACATGTTTTCATATTCCTTGACTCTCCTTCCATCAAGAATTGAAGTTTATATACCCTTCCCTTGAATCTGAGCAGGCTTGGTAGAGTATAAGTAGGGTCCAACAATCACTATATTAACAGGCTTTCTAATTGGTTGCCTGAGAAACACTGCCATGATAGATTAGTGTTGGTAGTGTAGAGTAAGGTGCTATCATGTGGCCTCTAAGTTTAGCTTATATAAATCCTTTTTATTTTTTAACTGATTGCCTTGAAGTATTTGCTCTTTGGACAATTCCTTTGGGATTTCCCTCTTGCAACCTACTACCCTACCATAAGTTGCCATAGGTATACAGAGAGGCTACAGATCCATGCTTCAGTAGACAGTCTTTGCTGAGTCTTGCTTTTTAGTCATTCTAGCTCATGTACCAGATGTGAATGAAGAAGGCTGTAGATGATTCCATTCTCCAACTCTCTTAGTCATCACCAGGATGTTCAAATCTTCTTAATTGAGGCCCCATATATTATGAAGCAGTAATCAGTCACCCCTGCTATGTTCTATTCAGATTTCTGACTCAGAATCTGCATAGCATATAAAATAGTTTTCCTTTATACTGTTTATTTTGAGGATGGTTTGCTATATAGTGATAGTTGTAATGTTAATTAAAAAAGTCATCATATTAATGGTCATAATTTACATTTCTTGAGCATTTATTATGGATTACACTCCTGATAAAATCTTATTATCATTGACAAAGACAACAGAAAGACATAAGTAAACATGAATCTCAGAAGACTCACTATGTTTCTTTTCTCTTTTAAATGCATATGGCAATCAGTCATACTTGTGATCCAGTAACTAAGAGATCAATGAGAAAAAAAAATATGTATGTGGATGCTTAATGTGGGGAGAAAAACTGATGATAGCATTGAGTTATAGAACTAATTAAGTAGAAATGTATTTGATGATGTCAAAAGAGTTTATGCAGACAAGAGTAGATCAGTGATAAATTTGTGTTAATGAGAAACAAAATTTTTAAAAAGTAACAATGTTTTTCTGAGAGAAATAGAAGAACAAAGGGGCTGTCAAACCATCCCATTTATAAGGAAAAAGAATGATCAACAGAAAAGAGAGAAGTTAAAATTGAACAAAAATGTGTTTAATAAAGTCAAAATATCTTTTCCAATTGTCTGTGTGTGTGTGTGTGTGTGTAAAAGAATACTAGAATGACATATATATCTTCTACATTAATTTGGAATTAGGGTAGGAATCACTGAGGAACTCCCCCCCGCCCCCCAACTATCCTATTCAATATAACACTAAACTGGTGAGAGTCACTGAAAATATAGGATATTACTTCAGGCATTGAACCTGAGTGCCAGTATAATACTACCTACTTTGGGTAGGTAATGCAGCTAATCTGTGAGAAATCTTACTTCATCAGAATCAAGCTACTTGAACAATTTCTAAATGTCTGATGCAAATGAGTCATCAACTTGTAGATTTAATTGACAAAGAATGGCACAGAATTCAAAACATAAACAAAAATTTTGAATAATAATGCTGGGAAATAGTATAACTTGGAGTTTCCATGAACACAACTGCTAATTAAGAATGCCTAGGTCACAAGCTATTCTAGGTGCAGCATCATCCTCTTTAAAATAGGACTGATGACAGTATCTATATTTATAAGAATATTTGCAATTACAAAATGAGACAATAGGTATAAAACCTTTAGAATGCTATCAGGCATTTATTAACACTCAATATGTAATAACCATTATTACTTTTTACCCTGGTTGAGCAGACATGTTATTTTTTACCTTAAGGGTTACTTTATATATATTCCTTCATCCTAATTCTCTTAAGAATTTTATTAAAAGGGTATTAATTTTTCCTCATTTTCTGACAATGAAATGGTATAGTAAAATTAAATATATACCCCAAAATTAAACAGCTCATCATACAATTCAAATAATTGTACTTCAGAATTCAATAGGAGTGTTTTATGTGTACTTCTCATTTGTCACACAAAATATGATGAAGATGTGTACTTACTGGTCAATACTCAATAAAATTAATATTTTTTATTGCTTTAACAAGGACATTCTTAAGTGAAAATGGCTTTTTGTTTCTATGAGTGCATAGAGGTAAAAAAATATAATGCTTATTACTATAAATGTGACGTTGCTTTCATTTAGGTAATTCACCAGCAGTTTTACCTACTTTGACTTCTTGAGTATATGTCAGAAGTGGAATTGCTGGATAGTACAGTAATTTTATTTTCTATTTTTTAAGTAACTGCCGTGCTATTTTTCACAGTGGCTATACCATTTGGATTCCCATTAGCAGTACACAAGTGTTCCAGTTTCTTTACATCTATTCTGATGAATGACCTATGTGCACTTGAGAAGACTGTATTCTGGTGGGCAGAGCGTTCTGTATATATATATTTTAGGTCTGGTTGGTTTACTGTATTTTTCAAGTCCTCTATTTCTTTACTTATATCTGGTTATTCCACCCATTATTGAGAGTGGTGTATTGAAGTCTGCTAATATTATTGTTGAACTGTCTACTTCTCCCTTCAATTCTGTCCATTTTTGCTTCATATATTTTGAAGATCTGTTATTAGATACATAAATGCTTATAATTGTTATATAATCTATTTCTTTGTCTTGTAATTTCTTTATTTAAAGCCTATTTTTCCTAATACAGGTATAACTTTGCCTGCTCTCTTTTGGTTACTATTTTGCTGAATATATTTTTGCTCCCTTAAATTTTTAATTTGTATCTATGGATCTGAAGTGAATATCTTGGACAGCAGATACTTGGGTTACTCTTTAAAATATAGCCTTCTAATCTTTACCTTTGATTGGAGAGCTTAAACTATTTATATTTAAAGTAATTACTGATAAGGAGGGATATTTTCAATTTGCTACTTGTTTTCTATATGCTTTATAGACTTTTTTTTGTTTCTTAATTCCTACATTATTGTCTTCCTTTTTGTTCAATTGAATTTTTCTAGCAAGATGTTTTCATTTTCTTCTCATTTCCTTTTGTGTATATTTATCACTATTTTTCTTGTGGTTATCTAGGGATTACAGTTAACATCCTAAAGTTATAACACTTTAACTTGAATTTATACCAGCTCAACTTCAACAACATAATCCTTCTGCTCCTATAGAGGTTCATTCCCACTTCCATTTACTTAGGATGTCACAAAAGTTCATCTTTACATATTTTATGTCCAAGAACAGAGTAATAATTGTTTTTATGTATTATTTCCTAAAAGCAAAGAGAAAAAGTTGAATTGAAAGCCAAAATTAAAATTCTAGTTTTTAAAAAATGTCCGCTTACTTTTATCACAGATCCTTATATCTTCACACAGCTTTAAGTTACTCTTTATTATCCTTTCATTTCAACTACCTTCAGCATTTCTTGCATGACAGATATAGTGGTAATAAGTGCTCTTATTTATTCCCTCATTTATCTGACACTGTCTTAATTTCTCCCTAATATGAGAAGGGCAGTTTGCCAGATAGAGGGTTTTGAGTTGACCCTCAGCACTTTCAATATATCAAACAATTGTCTTCTGACATCCAAGGTTTTCAATAAGAAATATAATGAGTCTCTTATATGAGATCCCTTGTTTGGGATGAGATAATTCTTTCTTTTAAAATTATTCTTTTAGACTAACGGCAAGATGGTGGAAGAGTAGGTGTCCTCAACTCACCTGGTCCCACCAACTTACCTAGATTACTTTCAAAACATCCTGAACATCTGTGAATTAGACCTGAGATTTAAAGAAAGAACAGCTGGAACACTAAAGAGAGAAGGGTTTTTGCTTCTAACAAGAATCATCTAGGGTGAAATTTACTTAGGTAGAAGAAAGACCTCACCACAAAAGAAAGAAGTAGAACAGTACTCTCTGCCACAGAGCTACAGAATTTGGGTTACAGTGTGATGTCAGAAAGCCAATTCAGAAGCACAATTATAAAGCTACTGGTGGCTCTGGAAAGAAAGCATAAAGGAATCAAGAGACTTCATGACTGCAGAATTTAGATCTAATCAGTATGAAATTAAAAATCAATTAAATGAGATGCAATCCAAACTGGAAGTCCTAATAACAAGGGTTAATGAGGTAGAAGAAAGAGTGAGTGGCGTAGAAGACAAGCTGATGGCAAGGAAGGAAGCTGAGGAAAAAAGAGAAAAACAAGAGACTATGAGAAAAGGTTAAGGGAAATAAATGACAGCCTCTGAAGAAAGAATCTATGTATATTTGGGGTTCCAGGGGGTGCCGAGAGGGACAGAGGGCCAGAAAGCATATTTGAGCAAGTCATAGCTGAGAACTTCCCTAATTTGGGGAGGGAAACTGGCATTCAGATCCAGGGGATTGAGAGATCCCCCCAAAATCAATAAAAACCGTTCAACACCTTGACATTTAATAGCAAAACTTGCAAATTCCAAAGATAAAGAGAAAATTCTTAAAGCAGTGAGACACAAGAGATTCTTAACTTTTATGGGGAGAAATATCAGATTAACAGCAGACCCCTCCACAGAGACCTGGCAAGGCAGAAAGGGCTGCCAGGATATACTCAGGGTCCTAAATGAGAAGAACATACAGCCAAGAATACTTTATCCAGCAAGGCTCTCATTCAGAATAGAAGGAGAGATAAAGAGCTTCCAAGACAGGCAGAAACTGAAAGAATATGTGACCACCAAACCAGCTCTGCAAGAAATATTAAGGGGGACTCTGTAAAAGAAAGAGGAAGCCCGAAGAAATAATCCACAAAAAAATGAAAGGTTGGAGAAGCATTTACCAGTCAAGTCATCCTCAAAAGAAAGCTGGGGTAGCAATCCTTGCATCAAATAAATTGAAATATATCCCAAAGACTGTAGTAAGAGATGAAGATGGACACTATATCATACTTAAAGGGCCTATCCAAGAAGAGGACCTAACAATCATGAATATTTATGCCCTAATGTGGGAGCTGCCAAGTATATCAATCAATTAATAAACAAAGAAATACATACTTAGATAATAATATACTAATAATAGGAGACTTTAACATGGCACTTTCTGCAAATGACAGATTTTCGAAGCACAACATCTCCAAAGAAACAAGGGCCACAAATGATACACTGGATCAGATGGATTTCACAGATATTTACAGTTGCATCTGAATGCAACTGAATACACCTTGGGGTGTATTCAGCTTGGGGACACCTGGATGGCTCATTTGGTTAAACATCTGCTTTTGGTTCAGGTTGTGATCTTCAGGTCCTGGGATGGAGCTCTGTATCAGGCTCCCTGCTCAGCAGGGAGTGTGCTTCTCCCTTGGCCCCTCCCCTGCTCCTGTGCTCTGCGCTCTCTCTAATAAATAAATAAAATATGTTTTTTTAAAAAGAGGATGGTTTTGGCCCTTTAAATTTTCTGGGAGATGCTTCAGTCAACAAGATGCTTGCAACAATGGTTTCCCACCTCTATGCCAGTGTCTCTATGATCAGAAGTAGCAATCAGTTAACAGAACAAAGATCCCTGATATTTGGAAGACAATGTCCTTATTGGACACCTGACTCCTACAAGCTGTGTGCAACTACTCCAAGAATGAAATAATCCATAATAATAAAAAATATCACAACAAAGAAAAACTGAGGACCAGATGGCTTCATGGGTGAATTCTATCAAAATTTCAAAGAAAAGGGGTACCTGAGTGGTTCAGTCAGTTATGCATCCAATTTAGCTCAGGACATGATCCCAGGATCCTGGGATGGAGCCCCATGTTGGGCCCACTGCTCAGTGGGGAGCCTGCTTACCCTTACCCCTCTCCTTCTGCCTACCACTCCCCTTGTTTGTGCTCTTTCTGTCAAATAAATAAAATTTTTAAAAATTTTCTCAAGAAAAAACATTACCAACCCTTTTATAAAAAGGAAGAGGGAATATTCTCAAACTTGTTTTGAGAATCTTGATTACAAAACCAACCAATGCAAAAAAAAAAAAAAAAGAGAGACAGAAAAAAAGAAAAGAAAAGAAAATTATAGACCATTATGCCTGATGAACACAGATGCAAAAATCCTCAGTAAAAATCCTAGGAAACCAAATTTAACAGCAGGTTGAAAGGATCATATATCAAGAGCAAGGGGTTTTATCCCTAGGATGCAAGAATGGTTTAACACATGAAAATTAATCAATGTGATAAAGCACATTAACAGAATTGAAGGGAAAAAACACATGATCATCTCAATAAAGAAAAAGCATTTAACAAAATACAATTCCTTTCATATTGAAAAAATTACAACAAAATAGATATGGAAGGAACTTGTTAACACAATAAAAGCCATTTATTAAAAATACACAGCTGGACTCATAATCAGTGGGTAAAAGCTTTTCATTTAAGATATGAACAAGATAGAAACACCCACTTTTATCACTGCTATTTAGCAAAGTATTGGAAGACCTAGCCAGAGAAGTCAGGCAAGATAAAGAAATGAAATGTATCCAAATCTGAAGAGACAAAATGAAATTATCTCTGATTACAGATGGCATGATTGTATATATGAAAATTCTAAAGACTTTACAAAATAATAGAATGTATTTAATAAGGAACTCAGTAAACAACATACAAAATCAACGTAGAAAAACAGTAGCATTTCTATATTAGGAAATTCATCAAGATGGAAATTAAGAGAATAAACCTATGTACATTAATGACAAAAAAATACTTAGAAATTAACTTAACCAGGAGGGGAAAGACTTGTATGGTGAAAATTATAAAACATTGGTGAAGGACATTTAAAAGCACAAATGGAAAGATATTCTATATTCTGAATTGTTAAAATTAACCTTAAAATGCTTGTGCTACCAAAGTGATCTATGGATTCAATGAAATTCCCATCAAAATCCTGATGACTTTTTTTTTTTTACTGAAAGAAAAAAGAATAATAAAATTTATATAAAGCCACAAGACCCCTAATAGCTAAAAATTTTGAGCTAGATGATCAAAGATTGAGGCATCACACTTCCTGTTTTCAAATTATAATACAAAGCTATAGTAATCAAAACAATATGGTACTGGCATAAAAACAGACCTACAGACTGATGGAACAGAATAGAGAAACAGAAGGAAACCCACCGTTATAGTCAACTGATCTTCAACGAGCATACCTAGAACACACAATGGGGGAGGAATAAGCTTTCCAACAGATGTGTTGGGACAACTAGATATCCACATGCCAAAGAATGAAACTGGAACCCTACCTCATTCTGTACATCAAAAATGGATTGAAGACTGAAAAATCAGGCACTGTAAAATTCCTGGGGGGTTGGGGAACATTTGGACAAACCTTCATATTGATCTTGGCAATAATATTTTTAGTTATGACACCAAAAGTATAAGAAACATACAAAAATAGACAAGTGAGACTAAATCAAACTAAAAAACTTCCACATGATAAAGGATATAACAGCAAAATGGGAACATATGTAATGTGAAAAAATATTGGCAAATCATATATCTGATAAGGAGTGTTCCAAAATATGAAACTCATACAACTTAATACAAAAAATACAAATGACTTAATTAAAAATCAACAAAATACACAACTAGACACTTCTCAAAAAAAAAGAAATCCAAATGGCTAATAGGCACATGAAAAAAGACTCAACATCCCTTATCATCAAGGAGAGTACAAATCAAAATTACAATGAGATATCACCTCACACCTGTTAGGATGATTATTTTCAAAGAGAAAGATAACACGTGTTTGTGAAGATGTGGAGAAAAGAGAACTTATACGCTACTGAGGGGAATGTAAATTAGTACATATGAAAAACAGAAAACATGGAAACTCCTCAAAAATTAAAAATAGAATTATTATATGATCCAGCAACGTCGCTGTTGGATATATATCCAAACAAGAGGAACTCATGGTAGCAAAGCAATATCTACATTTCCATGTTCACTGATGTATTATTCCCATTAGCTAAAATAAGGAAATAACCTAAATGTCCTTCAGTGGATGAATGGATAAAGAAAATATCGTGTGAGGAGCACCTGGGTACCTTGTCTCAGGACAATCAAGTGTTAATCAAGTGTCTACCTTGGCTCAGGACATGATCCCAGTGTCCTGGGATCTAGCCCTGCACCTGGCTCCCTGATCAGCAAGGAGCCTGCCTCTCCCTCTCCTGTTCCCCTTCCTTGTGTGGTGTGTCTCTCTCTGTGTCAAATAAATAAATAAATAAATAAATAAATAAATAAATAAATAAATAAATAAATAAACAAACAAACAAAATATTTTTAAAATGCGATGTGTGTTAATAGAATGCTCGTAGAACACAATGAAATATTCTTAATAGAATGTTAATAGAACACAATGAAATATTCTTCTCCTTTAAAAAAGAAGGAATCCTTCAATTTGCAACAATATGGATGAAACTGGAGCTCATTTTGCTGAGTGAAATAAGCCAGACACAAAAAGAGGAAAATTGCATAATCCCACTTATACGTGGAGTCTGAAAAATGCAAACTCATAAAAGCGTAGAGTAGAATGGTGGTTGTTAGGGGCTGGGGGAAAGGAAACTAGGATGATGTTAATCACAGGGTATACATTTTCTGTTATGCATAATGAATAAACTCTGGAGATCCAGTGTACAGTGTGGTGAAGATAGTTAACAGCACTGTATTATATACTTATAATTTGCTAACAGGATAGATTACACATTAAATCCTCTCATCACACACACACACACACACACACACACACACACATTAATAATCATGTAGAAGCAGTGACTACCTTAATTGTCTTGATAGTGGTAATCATTTGACAAAAAATACATATATCAAGACATCAAGTTGTACAATTTAAATATACACAATGTTTGTATGTCAATGATATCTAGATAAAACTGTTAACAGAAAAAATAACATAAGTAAATAATAGCAATGTTTTTTTTTAATACATTAAGTAACATTATGCTCTTTTACCTTTTTAAGAACAGGAGAGAGGGCAGCCCTGGTGGCTCAGGGGTTTAGCACCGCCTTCAGCCCAGGGCATGATCCTGGAGACCCGGGATCGAGTCCCACCTCAGGATCCCTGCATGGACCCTGCTTCTCCCTCCACCTGTCTCTGCCTCTCTCTATCTCTGTCTCTCATGAATAAATAAATAAAATCTTAAAAAAAAGAATAGGAGAGAAGTGACAAGAGGTAGTCCTAAGTATGTAGAAGAGTGACTTATTAAAGAGATATGAATTATTGATGAGTGTTCAAAATAAGTGAAGAAAAATGAGCCTTTTTGAAAAATAAGCCTTAATTCACAAGTTTCTGACTTGCAAATGGATAAAACTTGAAATAAATTACATTGTTTTAAGGGAGTATTTTAGTTCGGTTTGAACATGTTGAACATGAAATTTCTCTGAAACATCTAAGAGAAGAGGAAAAGTAGGCAGCCAAATATGGGACCAGTATGGAGATGAAGATGTGTGAGTTTACAGCATATAACTCATAAGTAAAGCCATAAAATTCTGTTGGCTCACATGGTTGCACTTATAATGTAAGAGAGAAGAGAACCTACTATAAATATGAAGCAATACTCTTATTTTCATAACACTTAACATAAGAAGAACATGCAATGACAATTAGAGACCAGACAATAGTGCTAAGAAAACCAAGAAAGTGAAGAGTCTTTGGAAGCCAGGAATGATGGACTCAATTAAAGTTCAATAGTTAAGCCTGAGTTAAGGTCTGATGACAGGATTGTTAATACTAGAGGCGAAGTCCAGGTAGGAGTTGACGAATAAGTGTGTTGTGACATGGAATGTGGTGTCTAAAAAGACAATTGAACGGGACAAGGGAAATATCTCATTAACTTGTTAATATAAAGTAGATATTCAGATTCCTGCTGAGGACGGATAAGATTGAATGGTAGGGTTGGGAACTCAAGATCTGTAGCAATCAGAGATGTAAAACTAGCATTGGCAACTTCAGGCAGGTTTGCCACATTATTTTTGGCATAATACAGTGTGGTGCATATGCAATTACTGAATGGTCTTTCCTAAGTCCAGCAAAAGAGATCCCTGTGAATTTCAGTGTCATATTTAGCGGGTACTACTAGAAAGTGGAACAATTATTATTATTTTTGTTATTTGTATGCTTATTTTTCAGAGGATCTCTTGAGCTACAACAGTTTCATAATAGAGAATATATGGGATAAGGGTAAAGGTAGCTTAAAATATAATAGCTTCACAATAGGGATCCCTGGGTGGCGCAGCGGTTTGGTGCCTGCCTTTGGCCCAGGGCGCGATCCTGGAGACCCGGGATCGAATCCCACATCGGGCTCCCGGTGCATGGAGCCTGCTTCTCCCTCTGCCTGTGTCTCTGGCCTCTCTCTCTCTCTCTGTGTAACTATCATAAATGAATAAAAATTTAAAAAAAATATATAATAGCTTCACAATAAAAAAAACACGATTATTTGGTCTTGTTAATGTCATTCTTTAGAAGTCATAATTATTTTCAGGAACTGCAGAGAACCAGTTTTGACTAATCTCACTCGACACTTTGAGTAAAGTTAGTTAACTGTGGATGGTGTTACAAAAAAATCTGTGAGCAATCTTTATTTTGGCAGGGAGGACAATCCAAAGGCAAGGGACATACAGTTGGGATTTCAACTTTCACTGGAATTTTTTAATGGCTTATTAATCATCTCTTTTCAAGGATGTATAATACAGTATCACATTGTATAATGTTCCAATGAAAGAGTAAAATAAATCGAATCAAGAAGAGACTCGAAAAGATTTACATAATTTTAAGTTATGAATGCCATGGATATCTGAGCTAGATGGAAAGCTATGTAACCACGTAAATTTTAGTATTATTTCTAAAGGTACATGGTTAGTGTCCATATATATATATATATATATATATATATATATATATATATATATATATATATATATTTGTCTATTTATGAGAGACACAGAGAGAGAGAGGCAGAGACAGGCAGAGGGAGAAGCAGGCTCCATGTAGGGAGACTTGATCCCAGGTCTCCAGGATCACGCCCTGAGCCCAAGGCAGACGCTCAATCACTAGGCCACCCAGGCATGCCCACTAAATAAAGATTTGTGCCATCTTTAGGCAGTTGCCTCAAAAACAAAGTATATCCTTTCAATTATCGTGGAGGAATTCAATTTATAATATATTTTTCTCAACAAAAGACAGCCATGACTAAACTATTCTAACAATTCTTTAAAAGGTGTTCTATGTGGTTAAATTTCAGGTACATGAATTCCTTGCAGAATATCAATTCTTATTTCTAAACCTATCTAAGTGTATTTTCATGGATGACAAACACTGTTATGTTGATGTTTAAATAATGCTTTTGGCCAAAGAGCTAGGGGATAATGAGTACTTGCCATTCAAGAACATCTCTGGAACTGAGCTCACACTTATTCTAATTATCATAAGTCGAGAAGTTAGAAAAATATCTCCATTTTGGTGATTTTATATGCTATAGAAGGTGTTTTAAAAGCTTTTTTCTAAAATAAAATCTACATCTCTATTCTTAATTATGTCATCAGTAGACAAATGTGTGATCTTTATTCAAAGCTTGAGAAAACATGGAAAAAGCTACTGTTAAATCCCAGTGCTTTTTCTTCCAGTATCTCATCACTAATGCATTATTGTCACTGACACTTTTCAATATAAAAAAAAATACTCTTTTGTCCAATCAAATTGCATTTTTTAAAGATTTTATGTATTTATTCATGAGAAATACACAGAGTTAGAGACACAGGCAGAGGGAGAGGCAGACTCCTCACAAGAAGCCTGATGTGGGACTTGATTCTTGGATGGGGATCACATCCTGAGCCAAGGACAGATGCTCAACCCCTGAGCCACCCAGGTGTCCCCCAAATTGCATTTTTAATTTCATTAAATTTCAGAATGGCTCAGATCTAATAATGGGGAAAGAAAAAGATAAGAGTGGAAAAATAGACTCAAGAATGAATCTAGAGGATTAAAAAAATTCAATTATTTTCTTTTAGGGGAATCTTTTAGATATTTGGCAGAAGATATTTCACAAGATGGGACTAACACTTCTGTAAAAAAATAAAAATTACTTAAATATGCAGACTCTGAGTGAAATCTGATACACCAGATGATTACATTGAAAAATATGAAAAGCATCATATTATCTAACAAACTACTCATCATATTCTTATGGTAAACATACTTTTCTAGAAAATATTATGAAGACATATTTTGTTGAGAACCAATCATAACTTTTCAGCACCAATGAAATCATTTTTATTGCAGTAGACACCTTCCTAGGATGACTCAATTCATTCTAAATTTCAACTAAATATCTGCTCCAAAGACACTCTGAACATTTTTGTAAAATAGATATGAGTCTAATACAAATATGTATGTTCAAGATTGTTCATTACAACATTGCTTGTAATAGCAAATTCATGGAAATATAAATATCCATCAAAGATTAAGGTTAAATATACTATAATACACACAGTGAGTATTTTGAATAGATAACTAATTTGGAGGGTTTTTATATGCCAAGATAAAAAATTATAAATAATATATTATTATGAAAAGAAGCAAGATACAAAATAAGCAAGACCTAAAAAATAGGAAAAAGATTATGTGGGTACATATGTGTGTGTGTGTGTGTGTGTGTGTGTGTGCACTACTTGTATATGTATATATATGATATGGCTTCCTAAGAGAATCATTATTGGCTGACTTAATACCAGAAATTGGAGGGAGATTATACTTCACCTTTTTTTGAAAATATTGAACCATTTAAATGAATTAAAAAGAATATATAAAATACAAATGTCAGATAGAATGTTTTGGCATATATGTAGTTTGATTTCATATTATTCTTTACAAACAATTCTGTACGCAGCTGCACAGGACTTTTCTATCCTGGCATTTTCTCACACAATTAGAAAATGTGCTGAACAAAATCCATAGTATCATACATATAAAAAAATTAAGAGTCATAGAAATATTTTACTTGGGGAAAGAAAAATATACAATATATATGTATTTCTTCATTAGTATATTTTTTTAGGTATTAAAGAATTACTTATCAGGGTACCTGGGTGTCTTAGTGCTTGAGTGTCTGCCTTTGGCTCAGGGCACGATCCCTGGCTCCTGGGATCGAGTTCCGCAATGGGCTCCCCTTTAGGAACCTGCTTCTCCCTCTGCTCATGTCTTTGCCTCTCTCTCTCTGTGTGTCTCTCATGAATAAACAAAATCTTAAAAAAAAGAATTATTAATCAAGAAAGATTATTATGGATTGTCCCAAATATTGTGAATAAGAACCAATTATAACAAAATGTACAAAGTTTTAAACAAAATATTATTAAAAATATAAATGTACTAATAACATAGATAATTATTAGGAGATTTTATGTCTACTAAAAACAACTTTGAGATTTATTTTATTTCATTAAACTAGTTTTATTGTTTTTTCTAATAATAAAATGATTTATATCTCTCATAAAGATTCAATAATGCAAAAATATATAAGGGATAATATAAAAATACTGTTATTTTTATAAGCTATTAATATGTTAATTATTTAGTGAGCATTTTTATTTGCACATACACACATATAAACACAAATACGTATGTGAATCTCCCTGCAATTTTGTTTACAATGGGATTGTAGTACAAACATTTGGCATCTTTCCTACCTAACTGTTGATATGTCACAATTGTTCCATGTTAATAAGTCTAGATTTAAAAAACCATCATTTTAATGATTACCTTATTCATTTTTAAAATGTATATATATGTATATATACATTTTAACATATATACATGTTATAACATATATACATATGTTTATATACATATAAATGTATATATATATATACACATATAAATCTCCATTCAAGAAATCTACAACTGTTGGATTTCTAGATTTTTTAAACATGTTTTCACTATAAATTACATACCAAAAAGCCATCCTATGAATCTTGCCTTCTTTTCTGATATCATGTTAGTATATATTGATAAAGAAATATAGGGATCCCTGGGTGGCTCAGTGGTTTAGCACTTGCCTTCGGCCCAGGGCTTGATCCTGGAGTCCCGGAATCGAGTCCCACATCGGGCTCCCTGCATGGAGCCTGCTTCTCCCTCTGCCTGTGTCTCTACCTCTCTCTCTCTCTCTCTCTCTGTCACTCATGAATAAATAAATAAAATATTAAAAAAAGAAATATGAACAAGGTATGTCAAATTGTAATTCTAATGCAAAAGAATTATACAATATATAATATACAATAGCGATATACAATTATACAATATAAAATAGCATAGGTTTTGATATAAAACCTTATCCTTTTTGTTTGTTTTACTTTTGTTTTTTAGCAGCTCACTGTGTCTTTTTATTGAAGTATAATTAACATACGGTGTTATATTAGTTCCAGGTCTACAACATAATGATTCAACAATTCTATACATTACTCCATGCTCACTCTGATAAGTGTAATGATCATCTATCACCAAAGAACATTTTAGAATCTTATTAACTACATTTTTATGCTGTACTTCTCATCACCATGACTTATTCATTTTGTAACTAGAAGTTTGTACCTCTTAATTCCCTTCATCTATTTCACTCATCATCCTGCCCACTTCCCTCTGCAAACCACCTGTTTATTTCTATATTTAAGAATTTGTCTTTTTTTTAATTCATTTGTTTTGTATTTTATTTTCATTTTTTTTCAAAATTAATATAAAACTTATTCTACCAAGGTTTAGTAAAGGTCAGATGAGATCGCATTATTTCTGTTGCAATGTGTCAGCAAAATCCTGATTTAAAATAATGATTAATTGTTTCTGTCTCATAAAATTTTCATGAGTAATTGGGAAAAACAAGTAGGTTAAATAAATAAAAGAGTTTATAGCTTTCAAAATCTTTGGTAAACTGAAATTTTAAAGTTGGCTAACATAAATGATAAGTTTGGTTGAATTCATGGGATATGTAAGTCTTTTCCAAATAAGATAGATCACTAAAGCATTGGTTATTGAACAGATGTTTATCTGTCTTGGTTTCTTCTTCTTTTATTATTATTATTATTATTATTATTATTATTAGCTTCAGAAGTAGAATTTAGTGATTCATCAGTTGCATGTAACACCCAGTGCTCTTTACATCAAGTTTTCTCCTTAATACCCATCACCCAATTATCCTCCCCCCACCCACCACGTTCTCTCCAGCAACCCTGTTTGTTTCCTAGAGTTCAGTGTCTCTTATGGTTTGCATCCTTCTCAATATTCATCTTATTTAATTGTTCCTTTCCTCCCCATATGTTCATCTGTTTTGTTTCTTAAATTCCACATATGAGTGAAACCGTATGGTAATTGTCTTTCTCTAATTGACTTACTTCACTCAGCATAATACCCTCCAGTTCCATCCATGTCAGTGTAAATGGTAGGTATCCATCCTTTCTGATGGCTGAGTAATATTCCATTGTATATACACATACACGACATCTTGGTCCGTTTGTCTGCTGATGGACATCTGGCCCTTTCCATAGTTTGGCTATTGCTGTTATGAACATTGGGTGCATGTGTCCTTTCAAATCACTATGTTTATATCCTTTGGATAAATACCCAGTAGTGAAATTTCTGGGTTGTAGGGTAGCTCTATTTTCAACTTCTTGAGGAACCTCCACACTATTTTCCAGAGGGGCTGCCCCAGTTTGCATTCTCACCAACAGTGTAGGAGGGGTCCCCTTTCTCCACATCCTTGCCAACATTTGCTGCTTCCTGATTTGTTAATTTTAGCCATTCTCACTGGTGTGAGGTGATATCTCATTGTAGTTTTGATTTATATTTCTCTGATATCGAGCGATGTTGAGCACTTTTTTCTGTGTCTTTGGCCATTTGTGTGTCTTTTTGGGAGATGTATCTATTCATGTCTTCTGCCCACTTCTTATTTTTGGGGTTTTGAATTTGATACTTTTTTTTTAATAGAACTTGGATACTAGTCCTTTATCTGATAAGACATTTGCAAATATCTTCTCCCATTCTGTAGGTTGTCTTTTAGTTTTGTTGACTGTTTCCTTTGCTGTGCAGAAGTATTTTTTTTATCTTGATGAAGTCCCAATAGGTCATTTTTGCTTTTGTTTCTCCTGTGTTTGGAGATGTGTCTAGCAAGAAATTGCAGTGGACAAGGTCAAAGAGGTTGCCGCCTGTGTTCTCCACTAGGATTTTGATGGTTTCCTATCTCACACTTGTATCTTTCAAACATTTTGAATTTGTTTTGGGATACAGGATAAGAAAGGGGTTCCATTTCATTCTTCTGCATGTGGGTGTCCAGTTTTCCCAACACTATATGTTGAAGTGAATGTCTTTTTTCATTGGATGTTCTTTGCTACTTTGTCAAAGATTAGTTGACCATAAAGTTGAGGTCCATTTCTGGGTTCTGTATTGTGTTTCATTGATTTACATGTCTGTTTTTGTGCCTGTATCATACTGTCTTGATGATTACAGCTTTGTAATAGAGATTAAAGTCCAGGATTGTGATACCAACAGCTTTGGTTTTCTTTTTTAACATTCCTTTGGCTATTCAAGGTCTTTCCTTGTTCCATATAAATTTTAGGATTACTTGTTCCAGCTCTGTGAAAAAAGTTGATAGCATTTTGGTAGATTATGTTGAATGTATAGATTGCTCTAGGGAGCATAGACATTTTAACAATATTTGTTCTTCCAATCCATGAGCGTGGAACATCTTTCCATTTCTTTGTGTCTTTCTCAATTTCTTTCATGAATATTCTATGGCTTTCTTAGTACAAATCTTTGACCTCTTTGGTTAGGTTAATTTCTAGGTATCTTATAATTTTTGGTGCAATTGTAAATGGGATTGACTCCTTAATTTCTCTTTTATCTGTCTCTTTTTTTAATGTATAGATATACAACTCATTCCTGTGTATTGATTTTATATCCTGCCACTTTGTTGAATTCCTGTATGAGTTCTACAAATTTTGGGGTAAACTCTTATGGGTTTTCCACATACAGTACTGTCTTCTGTAAAGAGTGAGTGTTTGACTTCTTCTTTGCCAGTTTGAATGCCCTTTATTTCTTTTTGTTGTCTGATCTCTGAGGCTAGTACTTCTAGTTCAACTATGTTGAACAACAGTGGTGAGTATAGGTATTCTTCTCATGCTTCTGACCTTAGAAGAAAAGCTCTCAGTTTTTCCCAATGAGAATAATATTTGCTGTGGGCTTTTCATATGTGACTTTTATGATATTGAGGTATTTCTCTCTATCCCAACACTACAGAAAGTTTTAATCAAAAAAGAATGCTATACTTTGTCAAATGCTTTTTCTGCATCAATTGAGAGGCTCTTATGGTTCTTGTCCTTTCTATTATTAATGTGATGTAACACATTGATTGATTTATGAATGTTGAACTTCCCTTGAAGCCCAGGAATAAATCCCACTTGGTCATGGCAAATAATCCTTTTAATGTACCATTGGATTATATTGGCTAGTATCTTGGTGAGAATTTTTGCATCCGTGTTCTTCAGGGATATTGGTCTATACTATATTCTTTTTAGTGAGGTCTTTGGTTTTCAGATCAAGGTAGTGCTAGCCTGAATGAGTGGAAGTTCTCCTTCCACTTCTATTTTTTGAAACAGTTTCAGAAGTTGATTTTTTAGATATTTGGTAGAATGCCACTGAGAGGCCATCAGGCCCTGGACTCTTGTTTGTTGGGAGATTTATTATTACAGATTCAATTTTCTTACTGGTTTTGGGTATTTACAGGTTTTCTGTTTCTTTCTGTTTCAGTTTAGGTAGTTTATATGTTTCGAAGAATGCATCCACTTCTTCTATATTGCCTAATTTGTTGGCATATATTTGCTCACAATATTCTCTTTTATTTGTTTTTTTTACCCTTTGGTGTTGGTTTTGATCTCTTCTCTTTCATTTATGATTTTATTTATTTGGGTCCTTTCTCTTTTCTTTTTGATAAGTCTGGTTAGGGCTTTATTGATCTTTCAAAGAACAAGCTTCTAGTTTTGTTGATCTGCATTACTTTTTGTTTTGTTTCTACCATATATCATTGATTTCTACCCTAATCTTTATTATTTATCTTCTCCTGCTGAATTTAGGCTTTATTTGCTGTTCTTTTTCCAGCTCCTTTAGCTGTATGGCTTGTTTGTGTATTTGAGACTTTTCTTGTTCCTTGAGAAAGGCTTGTATTGCTATATACTTTCTTCTTAGGACTGCCTTTGCTGCATCCCAAAGGTTCCAAACTGGTGTATTCCTTTTCATTTCCTTCTATTTTTATTTTTTTTTCTTTAATTTCTGGTTTACCCACTTGTTCTTTAGTAAGATGCTCTTTAACCTCCATTTATTTATGTTCCTTCAAATTGTTTTCTTGTGGTTGACTTCAAGTTTTAAAGCATTGTGGTCTGAAAACATGCATTGTAGAATCTCAGTCATTTTGTACCAGTTGAAATCTTATTTGTGATGTATTCTGAAGAATGTTCCATGTGCACTCAAAAAGAATGTGTATTCTGCTGCTTTATGATGAAATGCTCTGAATATATCTATTAAGTCCATCTGGTCCAGTGTGTCATTCAAAGCCCTTGCTTCCCTGTTGATATTCTGCTGAGATGATCTGTCCATTGCTGTTAGTGGGTTGGTAAATTCCCCTCATATTATTGTATTATTATCAATAAGTTTCTTTAATTTTGTTATTGGGTTATATACTTGGCTCTCCCAAATTAGGGGCATAAATATTTGCAACTGGTAGATCTTCTTGTTGTGTTAGACCCTTTTATTATGATATAGTGTCCCCCTTCATCTCTTATAACATTATTTGGTTTAACTTCTAGTGTGTCTGATACAAGGATTGCAACTCCTGCTTTCTTTTGATTTCCATATCCATGATAAATGATACTCCACCACCTCACTTGCAATCTGGAGGTATCTTTAGGTCTAAAATGAGTCTCTTTTAGGCAACATATCGATGAGTCTTGTTTTGTATCCATTCTGATACCCTGTGTCTCTTGATTGGAGAATTTAGTCCATTTACATTCAGAGTAATTATTGAAAAGTATGAATTTAGAGTCTCTTTTAGGCAGCATATCGATGAGTCTTGTTTTGTATCCATTCTGATACCCTGTGTCTCTTGATTGGAGAATTTAGTCCATTTACCTTCAGAGTAATTATTGAAAAGTATTAATTTAGTACCATTGTATTACCTGTAAAGTCACTGTTTCTGTAAATTGTCTCTTTTCATTTCTGATCTTTTTTACTTTGGGGTTCTCTTTCCACCCAAAGAACCCCCTTTAATATTTCTTGCAAAGCTGGTTTAGTGTTCACATATCCCTTTAGATTTTGTTTGTCCTGGAAGCTCTCTATCTCTTCTTCTATTCTGAATGACAGCCTTATTAGACAAATTATTCTCGGCAGCATATTTTTCCCATTTAGCACATTGAATATATCATGCCAGGCTCTTCTGGCTTTCCAGGTTTCTGTGGACTGGTCAGCTGTCAATCTTATGTTTCTACCTTTGTAGTTAAGGACCTCTTGTCCTGAGCTGCTTTCAGGATTTTCTCTTTATCTTTGAAATTTGTAAGCTTCGCTGTTATATGTCAAGGTGATCTATTTTTATTGATTTTGAGGAGGGTTCTCTGTGCCTCCTGTACTTAAATGCCTATTTCCTTCCCCAGATTAGGGAAGTTCTCAGCTGAAAGATGAAGAAGCTTCTATTATATATTTAATGTCTTTCTCTCTTTCCTATTTTGGATATACTTTCTTCTAATAAGCAGACCAAAACACACCCAGGATCTAGCTTTTTGTTTGTTCTGTGTATTTCTTGTTTGATTTTTTTCTTATCTTTTTTTCTTCTGTTCACCCCCGCAATGTTGTTATTGTTGTCTTTTCTCGTTCTTCCTACTATCTTTTCTTGACAAAATGACAAGATGGGGAAATTAACGCCAAAAGAGAGAACAGGAAGTAGTACTCACTGCCAGAGATTTAATCAATACAGATATAAGTAAGATGTCTGAAGTGGAATTTAAAACAATGATAATAAAATACTAGCTGGGCTTGAGAAAAGCACAGAAAACACTAGAGGGTCACTTACTGTAGAAATCAAAGAACTAAAATCTAATCAGGCCAAAATTAAAAATGTTATTACCAAGATGCAATCCCAAAAGGAGGCTCTAAAGGTGAGGATAAATGAGGCAGAAGAGAAAGTCAATGATGTAGAAGGGGAAAAATAAATGATGGAAAATAAGGAAGCAGAAAAGAAGAGACAAGGATGACTGGATCATAAAGGGAGACTTCAAGAACTCAGCAATTCTATAAAGTAAATTAATATCCAGATAATAGGGGTCCCAAAGATGAAGAGAGGGAGAGTAGAGTAGAAGATTGATTTGAATAAATTATAGCTGAGAACTTCATATTTATTCATATATATATATGAATAAATGAAAGGAAACCAAGAATAATATACAGAACATATATAAAAATAAAAATTAGAAAATAATTTTTAAAAATTGAAAAAAAAATAGCTTAAGAAATAAAGCTGAAAGACTAAAGAATAAAAATACCCACTAATGCTATATACTGTTTTCCCCCAAAGCTGAAGCATTACAGTTCTCTGTGATCAGTAAACTTGGTGCAGTCCAGTTGTTCCTGAAGGTCTTCTGGGGCAGGAGCTGTTATACTGGTTCTCAGATGTCCTTGGCTTTGTGGAAATGCACCTTCCTTGTCAGAGGGCCGGGCTCAGTGTAAGTGGCTCCCAATTGCACTATGTGGCACTGTTTTGCTTCCTGAAGGCCTTCAGCATCCATGGGCAGGATGAAAATGGCAACACCCTGCTCTCTAGGTCCAGAGTTGAAAGTCTGCTCCCTACTCTTCAATGAGCCTTCACAGGAATGCAGTCAATCACTCTTGTCTCCATGCTTTCCTTCACCTAGACTGTGGCCCAGTGTTTTAATCTCAGGTATGTGAGTGAATTTCAAGACTCCAAATTTTATGGACTCCTACAGCACAGACCTGTGCTGTTCCTCCCCAGAGGAGGGAGGAGTGTGTCACTGTGCTTCTGCCTTTTAGCTGGGCCCCTGCCAGGAGAATGGTTACAGGACTATGCAGAGATTCACAGTTAATGGCAACACAGAGCAGAAAGCCAGCATTGATTCAGCAGACTTCCCCACTCTGATGCTTGGGAACTCCACCACACTTGGGCATCTCCATTCTTCTTGGGACCCTGGGGATGCTTCAACCATGCTGTCTTACCTGGGTTTCTGCCCTGCTTTGCCACCGAAGCCCCTTTAAGCCAGGGACATCGTCCACTGGAGCAGACTTCTAAAAGTTCCAATTTTGGGGATGCCTGGGGGGCTCAGTGGTTGAGTGTCTGCCTTTGGCTCAGGGTGTGATCCTGGAGTCCTGGGATTGAGTCCCACATCGGGCTCCCTGCGTGGAGCCTGTTTCTCCCTCTGCCTGTGTCTCTGCTTCTTTCTCTGTGTCTCTCATGAATAAAAAATAAAATCTTTTTAAAAAAAGTTCCAATATTTGCTCTCTGCTGCTTATAGTGTTTTGCAGTAGCTTCATTCCAGCTTCCTCCCCTCCACCATATCCTCCAATATATTGCTCCAGATCCTACCTTCCTAAAATGCTCCCTTTTCTGTTTATAGAATTGCAGCAATTCTTTTCTCAAATATCCAATTGATTTTGCTAGTGTTCAGAATGATTTGATAACTATCTAGCTGAATTCCAGGGACCAGATGAACTTAGGGTCCCCTATTCCTCCACTACCTTAACCAGCTTTTTCTTTTCTTTTGTTTTATAATTCCACTTATGAGTGAAATCATGATATTTGTCTTTCTCTGCCTGACTTATCTCAAACAGCACTATATCCTCTAACTCCATCCATGTTGCAAACTATGAGATCTCATTCTCCTTTTTTATGGCTGAGTTATTAATATTCCTCTGTGTGTGTGTGTGTGTGTGTGTATTACATCTTTATCCTTTTGTTTACTGATGTAAACTTTGGTTGTTTTCATATCTTGGCTATTATAAACAATGCCACATAAACATAGGTATACATATATCTTTTTGAATTAGGGTATTTGTTTTGTTCGTGTCAATACTCTGTGTTGGGTTTTAAAAAAAACAAATGGTATTTGTTTTTTTAATATTCTTAGGAAAGTCCATACTGTTTTCCACATGGCTGCATCAATTTGCATTCCCACCAACAATGAACTTTCATTTTTAGCACATCTGCACCAACACTTGTCATTTCTTATCTTTTATTTTTATTTTAGCCATTCTCACAGTTTTAAGATGATATCTCATTGTGTTTTGGATTTGCATTTCCCTGATGATTCGTGAATTTGAGCATCTTATTCATGTATCTGTTGGCCATTTGAATATCTTCTTTGGAAAAATGTCTATTCGAGTCCTCTGTCCATTTCTAAAAATTGGATCATTTGCTTTTTGGGGGTATTTTGGATACTAACTGCTTATAGAATATATTATTTGAAAGTATCTTCTCCCACTCAGTAGGTGCCTTTTTGTTTTGTGGATGGTTTCCTTCACTGTGCTAAACATTTTGTTTTGATGTAGAATCAATAGTTAATCTTTTTTCTTTTATTTCCTTTATCTTAGGAGACATTCCTAGAAAAATATTTCTATAACCAACATCCTAGAGATTATTGTCTGTGTTTTCTTCTAGGAGTCTTATGGTTTCAGATCTCATATTTAGGTCTTTAATCCATTCTAAGATTTTTGGCATGGTGTAAGAAAGTGGTCCCTATTTCATTCTATGCAGGTAGCTGTCCAGTTTCCCCAACATCATTTGTTGAAGAGATCATCAGTTTCCTGTTGTATATTCTTTCATTCTTTGTCATAGATTAACTGACCATGAAAGCATGGGCTTATTTCTGATCTTTATATTCTATTCCATTGATCTATGTGTCTACTTTTGTGCCCATACATACCATGCTGTTTTGATGATTACAGCTTTGTAATATAACTTGCAGTCTGAAATTGTGATACATCCTGTTTTGTTCTTCTTTCTCAAAGTTGCTTTAACTATTGAGGGCCTTTTATGGCTCCCTACACATTTTTATATTATTTGTTCCAGCTCTGTGAAAAATGCTGTGATTTGTCCTGTAGAAATTTTCATGTGCACTTGTAAAAAACTATAGTCTGTTATTTTGGATTGAATGTTCTGTTTATGTCTGTTAGGTCCATCTGGTCTAATGTGTCTTTTAAAGCTACTATTTCCTTGTTGATTTTCTGGCTTGATCTATGCATTGATGTATGTAGGTTTTAAAATCCTCTACTATTATTGCATTACCGTTAATTTCTCTCTTTAAGTTTGTTGATAGTTGCTTTTTGTATTAGGTGCTCTCGTGTTGAATTAATTGATATTCATAATTGTTATATCCTCTTGTTGGATTATTCCCTTTATCATTATGTAAAATCTTTTTTTTTTCTTTTGCTACAGTCTTTGTTTTGAAGTCTTTTTTTCTAGGTATTACCACCACAGCTTTCTTTTTGTTTACATTTGTATGGTAAATGTTTTTAAGATGTTAAAAAATTAAGTAAATCCCCTTACTTTCAATCTCGCATGTGTCTTTAGGTTGAAATGAATCTCTTGCAGGCCGTATACAGATAACTCTTGCTTTTGCAGCCTGCCAGTCACCCTGTCTCTTTTGGCTGGAGCATTTAGTCCATTTACATTTACAGTAATTATTGATAGTTATGTATTTATTGCCATTTTGTTACTTGTTTTCCATTTGTTTTTGCAGTTCTCTGTTCCTTTATTCTTGTCTTGTTTCCTTCTTTTGTGGATTAATGGCTTTGTCTATTGTTATACTTGTATTTCTTTCTCCTGTGTGTGTGTGTGTGTGTGTGTGTGTGTGTGTATTTATTATAGGTTTTTGATTTGTGGTTAGCACTACACTTATATATAACATCTTATGTATATAGCAGTCTACATTAAATTGATGTCAAAGGTTTGAACCTATTCTAAAAGGACTGAATTTTTGCTCCCCTCCATGTTATATGTATATGACATTATATATTTCACATCCTTTTATTTGTGAATCTCTTGACTGATTTTTGTATAAATAATTGACCATACTACTTTTATGTTTTAACCTCTGTACTGTTTTTTTAAGTTATTAATCTACCATGTTTGGATTTACCTGTGATTTTTGTTTCCTTTCATAATTTTCTTACTTCTAGTTATGGCCTTTTCTTTCCATTCTAATAAATCCCTTTAGCATTTCTTATAAAGTGGTTTAGTGGTGATGAACTCCTATAACTTCCGTTTGTCCAGGAAACTCTTTATCCTTTAATTTTGAATAGACTTACTAGGTAGAGTATTGTTGGTAGTGGATTTTTAACTTTCAGCATTTTGAATATATCATGCCATTCCCTTCTGACCATAAGTTTCTGCTCCTTAGATTAATTTTGTTGGAGGCTTTCTGTTTTTCTTGGATCTGGATATCTGTTTCCTTTTCCAGATTAGGGAAGCTTTCAGCTGTTATGTCTTCCAATAAGTTTTCTGACCCTCTTTTTTCTCTTCTCCTGTGATCATGAGAACGCAAATATTATTATGGTTGGTGATATCTCTGCATTCCTTTAACCTATTCTCATTGTTTATTATCCTTTTTTAAAAAAGACTTTATTTATTTATTCATGAGAATGCACAGAGAGGAGAGAGAGAGAGGGGTAGAGACATAGGCAGAGGGAGAAGCAGGCTCCATGCAGGGAGCCTGACATGGGACTTGATCCCAGGTCTCCAAGATCACACCCTGGGCTGAAGGCAGTGCTAAACTGCTGAGCCACCTGGGCTGCCCTATCTTTTTTTTTTTTTTTTAATTTCTGATGCTTAATTTGGTTTCTTTATATTACCCTTTCTTGCAGATTAACAATCTCTAATGTATTCTTTAATTTGCTCCAGTGTATTTTTTATTCTAGTTACTGAGTTCTTCATCTCTTATTGATTTTTATATGTTCTATTTCTTTGTTGAATGTCTCACTGAGATCTTCCACTCTTTTCTCAAATCAGGTGAGTGTCTTTATGACCAGTACTTTGAGTTCTTTATTAAGCTTATTATCTTTATTTCATTTAGTTCTTTTACTGTGATTTTGTCCTATTCTTTCATTTGGGACATAGTCCTCTGTATCATTGTGTCTAACTCTGTGTTTATTTCTATATATTAGGAAGGTCAGGTGTATCTCCTGATCTTGAAAGTAGTGGCATTATGAGGAAGAGGTTCTGTGCTGCCCTCTAGCAATATTTCCTTGGTCACCAGAACCACGTGTCCCTGGGGTATTTCTTATGTGGACCTTGTGTGTCCTACTCTTGTGACTAATCCATGATTGCCTTAAGCATAGTAGGCTGCAATGGCCCTCTTTGCCTGCTATGGATTCACTGGAAATGACCTGTTAGAAGCTGCCGTGGGCTTACAGTCAGGTGGTGTCAGCAATCAGGCTAGCTGTCTGCACTCAGTCTGCATTCAACAGTTGTGTGCACACTGAACTGCAATGCTCTATCACTGTGCCCTCTTCTGAGAGGCTTTTGCTGGTATGTGGGGCCAGCAGTCAAACCAGGTGACTTCCCTGATGCACTGAACTGTGAGGTGCTCTCCTGTGCTGGTGTATGGAATGATCTTACTCTTTTCCCAGAGCACGAGTCATTTTATAGTAGGAGTCATTGCTCCCTCTGGGGCTGCTTGCTGGGTACATCAGGGCAGGGCTGCTTTGGAGAGCTGCCTGCCAAACTGGAGAGATTGGATGGGTCATGTCCACAGGAGAATGTGGGATGAGGCATGCAGTGCCAATAGATAGGTGGAGAGTGTTAGCACCAGTTCCTGAATGTGTCCAGTCATCTAGGTTGAAGAAGGAGAAGAAAATAACAACCAGCACTTTTGTTTGGAGAAGTCTCCTGAAGATCTTTATCCCTCCAGTGCATCCTCACAGACTAGCAAATAAATCTCCTTCCTGTATACCCCAGGTGCTTTTCAAATTGCTGCCTTGATGCTGTGCCTCAGCCAGGTTACTTGTTATGCTGGCTCTTTAAGGGTGGAGGACTCAGTTTCTTATTGCTCTTTAGCAATCCAGGAGCCAAGCTTGCTGATTTTAAAGTATCCTGAGTTAAGTTCCACCGATTTTAAAAACTATGAAAATTAAGTTCCACTGGTTTTAAAAGTTAAATTTTATGAGAACTCGTTTTCCTAGTGCAGGTCCCCTGTGCCTTGATGCCTGGCATGTGTTCTGATCCTCTTGTTTCTTCATCCTTGGGGTTTCACTCACATTCGTGGCTAGTACCCCAGAGTGTTTGGCTCCCAACTGTATCTCTGCCTCTCCTACCCTTCTCAGTGTGTCCTCCTCTCTATAATTAACTGGAAGATCGATTATGCCAATCTTCAGTTAGTTTTCGAAGTTAGTTGTATAAATGTAGTTGGTAATTCAGGGTATCTATGGGAGGAAGTGAGCTCAGGATTTTCTACTGTGCCATCTCCTTACCTCCTCCTGGTTCCTGAAGCCTTATGTTTTAATTTATAATTTTAGATTAAATGTACTCATTACTACAGGAGTAATTCAGTAGACAGCATTCTAATTTTCAAATTGTGTTATTGAAAAATTTTTGTTGATATTTCTATTTTCATTATGAATTCATAAGAATTTTTATAGCCAAATAGCAGACTGACTTTTGCAAACTTTTTTTATGGATATAAGAATGCATGCATTTTAATTGCTGCATACAAAATTATATATAGTTCTATTTGAATGAGTTTGTTGATTATTCAAATTCTCTATTTCCTTGCTCAATTAGTACATTTTTGCTTAATCCAAAAAATGTAATAAAATAGCAAACCCACACACAATAAAATACTTTGACTTATTTTTATGGGGGAAAAGCTATAAATAAATTGTGGCATATACATACTAGGCAAAATTCAGAAGGCACATTTCAAAAGTGTTTGTATTGTATAACTTCATTTTTACCCAAATGTGAATCAAATAGAGATCTGCACAGAGATACCCAGAGATATATGCAGAATATCATTCTTTCCCTGCCTATTAGAATTTAACAATTTAGCAGAGTATTGATAAATATATGTGTGTAAGGAAACTTTCTGGGACTAGGAAAAGAATCATCTGAAAGAATTAGAAGGAGTGGTAATCATTGTCACACAAGGCTGGGAAGAGTGCTTGTTTCCACTGGACAGGCTGGAAAACCTAATAATTCAAGGGGACTCTGCTTAAAGTACTCAGATGGGTCTTCATTTATTGTGTAAAGTAGCAAACCCTAGACTGAGAACTTCTCTGGCTCCACCTAACACTTTTTAAAGGCAAGACCGAAATTTATCAAAATTTCCCAGTAACTAGATCCACACTAAAAAACAAAATCCACCAAAAAGGTGTAATTCACAATTTCTGATATCCAAAGATTACCAGGGATGCAAAGGAGGAAATACGACCTAAAGAAAATAAGTCAATTCAAAAGAGCCCAGAGCTGATGGGCATTTTAGAATTAGAGAAGAATCTTAAACACATTACAATGGCTGTGTGCCTGCTTTTCAAAACGATAAGTAAACACAAGGAAGATATATTTTTTAAAAGACCAAAATCAAACTAGTAGAGGTGACAAACTACAATGACTGAGATGGAGATACACTATGTGTACTCAGTAGCATATTAGTTATAGCAGGCAAAACGATTAGTGACCTTGATATATGAACCAATAATTTCACTCTTAGATTGAAACCTCCAAAATGTGTGTATGTTCACCAAAAAACACTTAACACATATATTTATAGCAGTGGTATCTATAATAAACCCACACCCAAGTCCCCATAAACATTAAAGTGGATAAATAGATTATGGTGCATTTACACAATGGAATAACAGAGAAATGAAAATGAACAAAAATATTACTCTCTAATAACATGAATTAATCTCAACATATCATCAAATGTATCTAGACATAAAACAATGCATGCAGTATGATGCTATTTATATGAAGTTAGAAACAGGCAAACTACTTTTTAGCAGTAGAAATTAGGGTAGTGAACACATTTGAGAGGTCATAAATGGGAATTTAATATGCTGAAAAAATTCCATTTTTTTGGTATGATTGGTAATTTAATGAGTGTGATTATTGTGATGAAGCTGGATTCTAGGGTATTTCTGCAGATAAGTGAGAGGTGGGAAAGCCCATGGATAGCTAAAAAGGAGAAGTGAAAAAATATTCTAGTGCCAGGAATTGAAAAGTCTTCTTTATTTCTAACAGATCTTTTGTTTGGATAATTCAGAAAACACTCAATAGATATTTCTTTTTTTTTTTAATAGATATTTCTTGATTTTTTACCTGTCTTAAAATTTTTGTCAACCTACAGAATTATAAAATTTACTCCTGGGCTAGGATATTGAGAGAATTTATAAAAATAAAGTTAGCGCCATTTCTCTAAAGTTTTTATTTCACCAATAATATTTTTATTTTTGTGTCATTTTTCCATATTATGCATCATTCATGTCTTTGGATGCTTTCATATTTTACATAAAATATCAAACATCATGCTTCATATCATTCCTACAGAAAAGTTAGTGTCATTCAAAATTGTTCAGTGTCATATTTCATTTGCTAGAGTAAGAAAGATGATTGTTAACTTTTGACAGGCCAAAATTTTGGGGTAGAAATTGTCACACTTTAAATTGCTAATTAAATTAACATCTACATCACTCTACATACCTTTTAGGAATGTGCTTATCAACAGTTCTATTTGCACTGCATTTGCTCAATTTATTATATTTTCCAATGTAATATGAATTGCAGTTTTGGAATTGACTGACACTTCTACCATTTCCAAGGGTTTTGTGACAATGCTCATAAGACTTGACCCTAAAATTTCAACACTGTGTTTTTCTTTATTTATCTATATATGTACAGATTCTTCTTGCTAAGTCACTTACTAACCTTTCCTCTCTGAAAAAGAACTTTTTTGTGTCATTTTCTGTATACAATCACGAAAATTTTTTTCCAAAATACAACATAATATTAAACATGTGAATAACATTGATTAGTCTAATTATTTTCTCCAAAAGTTGATTGCTACTATTTTTCAATGTACTATTATTAAGAAATTTGGACCACATGTTTTTAATAATGAATTTATATATGATACATAAATTTATACTTATCCCCTACCATACTACATAAACAGGTGTACATGTGTGTGCGTGTGTGTGTACACACACACACACACACACACACACTTCAAGATAGTACCTGTGTAAATCTCCATGAAAATATTTTAGTTTTCTCCATCAGAATAAAATATACCTTCATATTTTCTTTAATGGGGTGGTTTTGGAGAATATAATTTGTGCTTTCTGATGCTATTTAAATAATTATGTAATACTGAATACTCAAAGGAATATTTTACTATTTGTATATATATATATATATATAAATAATTATAATGTGAAATAATAGGAAGTGAATTTTAATAAATAACTCATGACTTCCTCTGTGAGATTTCTGTTCATGTCTTTTGCCCATTTCATGATTGGATTGTTTGTTTCTTTGGTGTTGAGTTTAACAAGTTCTTTATAGATCTTGGAAACTAGCCCTTTATCTGATATGTCATTTGCAAATATCTTCTCCCATTCTGTAGGTTGTCTTTGAGTTTTGTTGACTGTATCCTTTGCTATGCAAAAGCTTCTTATCTTGATGAAGTCCCAATAGTTCATTTTTGCTTTTGTTTCTTTTGCCTTTGTGGATGTATCTTGCAAGAAGTTACTGTGGCCGAGTTCACAAAGGGTGTTGCCTGTGTTCTTCTCTAGGATTTTGATGGAATCTTGTCTCACATTTAGATCTTTCATCCATTTTGAGTTTATCTTTGTGTATGGTGAAAGAGAGTGGTCTAGTTTCATTCTTCTACACATGGATGTCCAATTTTCCCAGCATAGACATGGCCAACATGCATATGAGAAAATGCTCTGCATCACTTGCCATCAGGGAAATACAAATCAAAACCACAATGAGATACCACCTCACACCAGTGAGAATGGGGAAAATTAACAAGGCAGGAAACAACAAATGTTGGAGAGGATGCGGAGAAAAGGGAACCCTCATACACTGTTGGTGGGAATGTGAACTGGTGCAGCCACTCTGGAAAACTGTGTGGAGGTTCCTCAAACAGTTAAAAATAGACCTGCCCTACGACCCAGCAATTGCACTGTTGGGGATTTACCCCAAAGATACAAATGCAATGAAACGCCGGGACACCTGCACCCCGATGTTTATAGCAGCAATGGCCACGATAGCCAAACTGTGGAAGGAGCCTCGGTGTCCAACGAAAGATGAATGGATAAAGAAGATGTGGTTTATGTATACAAGGGAATATTACTCAGCTATTAGAAATGACAAATACCCACCATTTGCTTCAACGTGGATGGAACTGGAGGGTATTATGCTGAGTGAAGTAAGCCAGTCGGAGAAGGACAAACATTATATGGTCCCATTCATTTGGGGAATATAAATAATAGTGAAAGGGAATATAAGGGAAGGGAGAAGAAATGTGTGGGAAATATCAGAAAGGGAGACAGAACGTAAAGACTGCTAACTCTGGGAAACGAACTAGGGGTGGTAGAAGGGGAGGAGGGCGGGGGGTGGGAGGGAATGGGTGACGGGCACTGGGGGTTATTCTGTATGTTAGTAAATTGAACACCAATAAAAAATAAATTAAAAAAAAATAACTCATGATAAACATCTATGTTATACATTGTTATTTGGAGTGGTGCTTCTAGGGTTTTGATACCAGCAGCAGCCTTAAAGATGATAAAGCTGTTACTGGAGTCCTTCTGTGTCCTGAGGAATTATTATTTAAGTTGATGTTACTATCAAGGCTGCATTTTTTTCTACTGACATCTCTCTCTAAAAAAAAGAATATTTCCCAGATACATTTTTTTTTTCACTGACAGACTAAATATCTACCTGATTTGAAAAGTGAAATCCATTCCATTTTCCCAACCCATCCAGTGCTAATTTTCCATAAAAAAGAGGGGATGTTTGAGCTAACATCTCTGAGTACCTCATTTTCAGAACTTATCTATAAAAATGGGGGCAATGTTTTCTTTGCTGGACTTGGAAACTGTGTTTTAGTACTTATATATTTTTATGTTAAAGGAAGATAATTAATATGAAAGTATCTAAATGTGATAAGTGTAATATACAGACAAATATTATGAATTAACTGGTGTCTGCCTTTCAAAATATCAAATAATTGGGTCATCTTTAAATATTCCTTCTATAACAATATTATGTTATTTTTAGTAATGGGGCAAGAGCACTGTTAAGTTCTCTGTTTTATATGGTATATCTAGGGTGTTAGGCAGATACTGTACCTCAAAAAAAAAAGAGCTAGTCAGAAACCCTTCAAAATCAGTCACAAAGTCTGTAGGCTAGTGATAGTATTTCTCTTCCTACTGAGTACCTTTTAGCACGAACAGGTTCAAATGGATACATAGAATATTTTGTAATCCTTGGCTTCTCTCTGTATTTTTTATCTCCAACAGTACCTTGGGCCCTCCTTCCTCAGAGTTCTCATTTCATGGAGACCAAGACCCCAACAACCATCTTACTGATTACCTCTAAAGTAAGTAACTTGGCCTTTTGGTTCTCTTAAGACTGAGTTTAATACTCAAAATCTTCAGAAAGAAGTATCAACAAGGAAAACAAATCTTGCTTGTGCTTATTATCAGAATAAAGTCTATGTGATATTAGACAGAGCCCTTTCTTTGTCTAAACAAAGATAAAAAGGAGCAAAGAAGGAGGTAAAGAAGGTGTGCAGAACACATTCATTAGTCAAATCTGTTTATTTAGTGTTCTTGGTAACCTCCAAATCTCAACCAGCATGCACTAGGAGACTCGCTCATCAGGAAACACTCTCTGTGTCTGTTTGCCAGGTAGTTATTGGCCAATTTCTTTGAATTATTAGTTCAATACATCCAAAGCCAACATTGAAGATAGAGTCATTTGTCTTTATAGGGCCTTTATTATCAGTCAAATGACAAAATTACTTTGGCAGCCTTAAGTGGCAATAGTTTTTTTGGGGGGCTATACTTTTAGTTTCTTAAAAAAACCCAATTATATGCATTCATATTTATCCCTGAATGTTCCACAGGCCCACTCATTCATTTATGGGGGCATGATATAAGAGAAGATTCTGAAGAAAATGAGACCAAAATAAGTATATCCTAGAAAGACCGAATTCTCATATAATATTTTAAATTGCACATTGTTTTTGCTACCATCACCCCCTAAAGAACCTCATATACTATGTTAATATTTGCATATTAAAAAGTTCACTTTCATGGGTGTTAGCAAGCCACAGTTTTTGATGACTTGGCAAAACAACTGCTTTTGTCTTAAAAAACTATATATTCTGTAGAAACTTTTATATCCTACGGCTTTTTAATGAAATCTTTGGATCAGGCAATGAGATGAGATTGCAAAAGAATGTTTAAAGTTCAAATGTTAAGTCAAACACCTAGAAGCACAGCTTAAAGTAATGGTTTATTCACAGATTAATTCTGATTTTGATTTCTTCAATTACTTGTTGTAGGAAATTGGGCAAGTTATTTACCTACTCTCTGTCTTTGCATCCCCAACTTAAAAATGCTAATTCTATAAACACTCAGCGGATATTATGAAAATTACATAAATTATTATTAAGGTGCCTAGAAGATGAACATAGGGAAAGTTAAATATGAGCTTATTAAATACATCTGTTATATGCAAGTCATTGCAATACTAAATCATTGGTTTACGATGACTCTCAAATGGGGGAATATGGTACTCAAAAAATATCATCTATATTTGAGCTTATTAATTCATTTTAGAATATTACAACCTAGATTCATATTTTAAATGGTTACTGAAGTTTAAATATGATAAAGGCATAGTAAATATTTCAGTATGAAAATACTTTTAAAGTATTGATACATAGAACAGAAAAGTGCTATGTGTTTTTATTTTTATTTGTTGGGTTTTTCTTCTTTTTCTTTTTTGGGGTTTTTTGGAGGAAAGATCCCATATGATTTCCTTTGAACTATGTTATTACTACCAACAGTGTGCACATACACACACACTTCCACACACATTTTTCCAAATAAAGAGAAATTAATAGTATGACGTCATGCAGATAGTAAAATTTTAATGTATGCTTATTAAATTATTGATATGGGATCCCTGGGTGGCGCAGCGGTTTAGCGCCTGCCTTTGGCCCAGGGCGCAATCCTGGAGACCCGGGATCAAATCCCAGTCGGGCTCCCGGTGCATGGAACCTGCTTCTCCCTCTGCCTATGTCTCTGCCTCTGTGTGTGTGTGTGTGTGACTATCATAAATAAATAAAAATTAAAAAAAATAAACTATTGATATGTGAAAAGAGACTATAAAACTAATTCATGGTGTTATAGATTCTGACCCTCATATTCTTGTCTTCTGTTATACTTTAATGGAGATATTTTATTCTATAGGAAAAAGTTATTAGAAGCATGGGTTCTTAACAAGTCTATCTGTATTAAAACCTGAGCTCTACAACCTACTTAACTATCTATGCTTTTGTTTCCTTATCTGTAAGTGGAGATATATCAGATGTTATTATATCTTACTGTGTTGTTAAAGAGCTTAAATAGTTAATATTTCTAAAGCATTTAAAACAGTCTGCAACTTAATGGACATCTCATAAGTGTGCTTTATAAAAAAGTAAATAAAAAGATTATACATTTTAAATTCAGATGTTCATATTTAAATCCATTTTATTTCACTAAGCTCTATTACTTAAGAAGGTTCAGTTAATCTTTCTGATCTTCTTACTCATCATCTGTCAAAAAAGAATCATATCTGTATGTTTCAGGCTTCCCCAAAATAATAAATGATGACTTCTTTATTGTATAATTGTGAGCTAGATAGTTTGGAACTTATCTTGAATTGTAAGAAACATATTAGAAAATAAATTCACTTAAAGCCATCAGATGTTGATCAAGAAAGTGAGTAAGTAGCAGGCCATAAGTTAGAGGACAAAGTAGGCTTAGGAAAATTAACTTAACATTTATGGTTTTTAATTTTTTTTAATTTTTTTATTATTTTTTTTTTTACCTAGAGAAATTTGAAGATTTCAGAACCAATAGTTTGAGGGTCTAGGATAAAGATAATAACTTTTTGGCTGCCTTACCAGATATAGGAACAATAATTGGATGTTGCTCCTTGTCAGAATATAAATAAAATGGCTCCCCTCTGAGTATGAGTATCCTAGAAGCAGAAAAGTTTCTGCAGAAGTTGTATGCCAAAAAAAAAAAAAAAAAGAAGTTGTATGCCAGCTTCAAATTTTTTGAGTCCCTGAAATTATGTTTCTTTTTTACAGAGGAAAATAACAACATTTTTAATCTGAAAATATTTCTACACTCATTACAAATACAATGCCTAGCAAACAATAAAAATATTCAGGCTCATGTAAAGGTAAGAGAACATGGAATAAGACCAGGAAAATGCAAGCTGTTGAAAAAGACACTTTGGGAAGCCATATATTGAAATTATCAAGTACAGGATTTAAAATATGTTTAATATGCATAAGCTAATAAAAGCTGAAATATAAACAGTGGAAAGTTCAAATGAACAAGTAAAAAAATGAATAAATAAATACAATGAAGAAGTGAAAATTCTAGTTTTAGTTATATGATAAACAAAATTTTGAAATCAAGATGGATTGAAAATAAATTATATACAATTAAAAAGATAAAGAAAGAAGTCAAAAGTTATCCAGAATTAAACATTAGAAAACATAGAAATAAAAATAAAGGATTATATAGACAGAGAATATAATGACAAGGTCTTATGAATGTATTAATGGAATCCCAAAAGAAAAAATGTGAGAATATGAATAATAAATTTGAGCAAATAATACTGAGAACATTTCTAAACTAGTGAAAGATGTGCTAGTATAGCTCTCTAGGGAAGAAGAACCAAGAGGAAATAGATGATTGATAGATGGATAGATAGATAGATAGATAGATAGATAGATAGATAATAGATAGATAGATAAGGAATTGGCTCAAATGATTATGGAGACTAAGAAGCCAGCAAACTAGAGACCTAGGATAGTAAGATGTATAGTTCCAGTCTGACTGAAGGTCTGAGAAGCAAAGGAGCTGATAGTGTCCCAGCTACTGTTAGGCAGGAAGAGTTCTTTCTTAAGCTTTTCATTGTGTAGGTTGTTAATTAATTGGATAAAGCCCACCCCCATTAGGAGAGCAATCTGCTAACTCAGCCTATAATTCAAATATTCATCTTATCAAGAACCACATTCATAGACACAGAATAGTGTTTGGCCAAATGTTTGTGCACCTCATGACCCATTTAAATTGACATAAAATTAACCATCATAGATTACAAGTCACAGATTCAAGAAGCGTGACAAACTGAAGAAAGATAAATTAAAAGATATTCAGAACTAGACAGAGTTTAGTAAAATTGCTAAAAATCAAAGACAAATAGAACATCATAAAAGCAGCTATACAAAAAGACATAATCAAACAATTGGTAGCTGTCTTGTAAAATAAAAATAGTAGAAATTGGAATACAATGGAATCATGTCTACAAAAGACAATAAGGGATTAATTGCGAACCAAGAATTTTAATATTTGAAAAAAATATTATTCAAGAATGAGAGTGGGAACTCTGGGAAGCTAGTGGTTGTGATATTATACTGTATCTGAGTTTTCTTGTAGAAATTGACATGGTCTTTCTGTAAGTCTAAATATATGACCTTTCTATAAATCTAAATATATGACAAAACATCAACAGCTGTGTTGTACATATTTTTTTTTTTTTGGTTGACCTTAAAACCTGGATACTCCATAAATTTCTAGCACAAAAAAAGAATGTAAGAAACTAGGACAGTGACTATTGATGACTCTTCTAAGAATGTTTACCTAAGAGAAGTAGATAAATAGGGTCCTAGTTTAAGCTGGGAAGGGAAGGACTTTTTCATTTTTGATGGGAAAAATAACAGGCCAGTCAGCATAGCATTGGTCTTCTCTGTCCACATTCAGCTGCAAATGTAAATAAGGTGGGGAAATAAAGTTAGAATTAATAACAGTTTTCTTTTAGCCAACTACTTAAAATAAACAAAGGTGCATGTATTTTAGTGTATATGTAAAACACGTGAACAGTCTTTAAGGACATTGAAAAAGTGGTTAATGAACTATGGGTTCAGGTAGCGCTGAGATATTCTTGATGTTGGACGTACTGGATGGTATTGACTGAAAAAAGAAGTGGTGGTTTGAGATGCTTGGAATTGAGATCCCAGTGGTGTCACAGTTATTAGTAATGTCAAAATGTTTTGTATTACAATAGAGAATGGACATAAGAGATGTGTGAAGAAAAGATCATTGCAAGAGGGGAACGGTTACTCTCTATCATTTGTTGTTTGGACCATTTATGAAGAGACTGAAATGACTAAAAATGATGA
This sequence comes from Canis lupus baileyi, assembly GCF_048164855.1. Taxonomy (NCBI): domain Eukaryota; kingdom Metazoa; phylum Chordata; class Mammalia; order Carnivora; family Canidae; genus Canis; species Canis lupus. The sequence continues at coordinate 27,860,802 of NC_132873.1, read as the reverse complement.
CAGGAGTAGAGTTGGTGACACTGAATCAGGAAACTGAAATCTACAAGTACTCAAAATGGGTCAGTAGAAGACAATATGTGAGAAAACTAGATGACCTTGGTTGTGGCAATGACTTTTTAGATAGACCAAAGGCATGATTCACGAAAGAAATGATTAATGAGTGGTACTTCATTAAAACTAAAACCTTTCTCTGTAAAAGAAAATGTAAAGACAACGAGAAGACAAGTGCAGATTGGGAGAAAATATTTGCAAAAGACATCCGATAAAGGGCTGTATTTCAAAATATGTGAAGAATATTTAAAATTTCATAAACTAAAAATAGAGGAGAATATTTTTACTTGAAAAATACTGCTTCATATATAGTCTTGCTTTTACAATATTTGAAAATATACAATTCTTTTTCAAAAGTACAACTTTATTGGTAAAATTACAATATTGAGAATGCCTACTATTTACTATCTCTATCAACGTAAATTAAACCGAAAAGGAGTCATAACACAAATGACAGTATTACATAGAATAAATCTTGAAGCTGAAGAAAGCATGAAAAAGATATGGAATTTACTTAGGTGGTTAAGATGATTAAGGTTAAGGGCCTCTGTATGTATTACGAACTGTCTAGTGACCTACGTTTGAGTACACAGTAATGTAATGAATCAATCGGATCTTACATTTCAGCTCAGCGGGTGGAAAGATAATAATAAAATTTGTGGAACAGAATAGTTCTATTGATCTCTCCTAAATCTAATCTCCCTTGTAGTATCAGCCAATCACTGGGTTTCTACTCCGGCAGGACTCTTGCCCTAAAGCAACGGCAGCTGGGGTTGCTACTACATCGGGAATGTTCTCATTAAGCCCTGTCATCCATTATCTGAATACAGTTATCAAAAACATGACAGCAGGCACTTCTAATGAGTTTGAACCATTCTGTAAGAATCCCATTATAGGGGCCAAGGGCAGGCTGCCCCAAATATGCCACGTTGTTGTAGTGATTATTTTAAATAAAAGTTACTTAAGAGAGAGCCTGAGCAGGACAGACTCAAAACCCCCTCTGTCCCAGTGAAAGAAGGAAATCAATCTCCCCTGTGAGAGGTGCCCTCCCTATACCTGGAGGTAAAGAGGCATCCTTATCCCTAGATGGGAAATGTAAGGCCCAGAAGGGCTGTATAAACCACCTTTGTTACTTTTTACCAATTTACGATCCCAACTCAAACTCTGTTTAGAATTTCTTACTAATTCAAGCTCCAAAAGTTAGTTTTTGGTGTTTTTTGTTTGTTTGTTTTGTCCTATAAGTTCCTCACAGATGTATCATTCTTTGCCTATAAAATATAAAAACTGCTTGCCTTGATAATTTCTTTAGGTCTCAATTTTATTATTGAGCCTCTGTGTGTGCATAATATTTTTTCCCTCCTCTTAATCTGTCTCATGTAAATTTTATTCTTTGTCCATCCAGAAGACCTTGAGGGTAGAGAAGAATTTTTCCTTCCCTTCAACAGAAATGAACACACACACACACACACTTTCTAGTCCAAGTTTATTAAAAGGAAAAGAGATTGGAGGCTGAATTGGGTAAGGAAAAAATCTTAATTCTCCCTCTATAAATTAAATTAGAATAGCAGGAGTCAGAATTTGGAAATGCAGGTGCTTTCTTGCTTTCTAGTAAAAATAAATGAATGAATGAATGAATGAATGAATGAATGAATGAATAAATAAATAAATAAATAGAATTTAAAAAGCTGTATTCAAGTCATTGACTGTCATTTTTGAAAGAAAGTAGAAGCTCATTTCAGTGACAGTATGACCTTCAATAATGTCCAAACTCCTGCTGCTTCTAAAATGGCTTTTATGATTCAAGGGATTTTCTCTTTCTTTAGCCATGATTTAAAAATGCAGAGGTGAGGTCAGGTGTCTTGTAGAAAGATAGATTTAGGGAAGACAGATCTATTTAGGAATAGTAATTCCAGATAGTAATTTTGATAAGTAAAAACTAAGTAAGTTATTTTTGCATGTTAAGTCCATGTGGAAATGCAATTTATGCATTGTTTTTAATAAAAGGAACAAGTAATCTAAATTAGTGAAAAGTGAAGCTGCTTACTTTATATATATATATAGTTTATATTAAATATGGATAAAATTGATAATGTGATATATTCCCCATTGAAGATCACCTACCATTTTAATGAATCTTGGAAAAAGATCCAGTACTTTATTTTTTTTTTTGCCTTTTATTTTATTTATTTTTTTTATTGGTGTTCAATTTACTAACATAGAGAATAACACCCAGTGCCCGTCACCCATTCACTCCCACCCCCCGCCCTCCTCCCCTTCTACCACCCCTAGTTCGTTTCCCAGAGTTAGCAGTCTTTACGTTCTGTCTCCCTTTCTGATATTTCCCACACATTTCTTCTCCCTTCCCTTATATTCCCTTTCACTATTATTTATATTCCCCAAATGAATGAGAACATATAATGTTTGTCCTTCTCCGAGTGGCTTACTTCACTCAGCATAATACCCTCCAGTTCCATCCACATTGAAGCAAATGGTGGGTATTTGTCATTTCTAATAGCTGAGTAATATTCCCTTGTATACATAAACCACATCTTCTTTATCCATTCATCTTTCGTTGGACACCGAGGCTCCTTCCACAGTTTGGCTATAGTGGCCATTGCTGCTAGAAACATCGGGGTGCAGGTGTCCCGGCGTTTCATTGCATTTGTATCTTTGGGGTAAATCCCCAACAGTGCAATTGCTGGGTCGTAGGGCAGGTATATTTTTAACTGTTTGAGGAACCTCCACACAGTTTTCCAGAGTGGCTGCACCAGGTCACATTCCCACCAACAGTGGAAGACGGTTCCCTTTTCTCCGCATCCTCTCCAACATTTGTTGTTTCCTGCCTTGTTAATTTTCCAAGATCCAGTACTTTAATGGAATATGATATGAAGAATCTTAGTTACAGCTATTAGTATTCCTGAAATCTTTGAAAATTTAAAGACATTTAAAAATATTTCCTTACCTCATTTGCCTAGCTATAAAATGTGCACTAATATATTGAAAGGGGCTAATGACATTCAGGCATTTAACATCATCATTTTCAAGACTTTTATGAACTACAATCAAATAATTACTGCTAATTAGTATGTTAGGGTAGCAGAATTATTAGTGTTTGTAAGAAGGTTAGCAATATGTTGAATGTATGGCATCCATCCAAACATCAATGGGGCTGACATTTTCTTTGCTCTTTTTTTGTTAACATCGAATAAAGAAAGTCTCCTTTTTATTAACTCCAAATGTGATTTTGCTTGCAATTTTCACTAGTTTACATTTTTATTATTTACATTTGGGTCTTTTACATATTCCTCTTTCCTACAGCTTAAAGGAGTTTAACATAATATTCACAGAGAAGTGAAATCTAAAATCAAAATTGCAAACTGAACTGTGAGGAGTTTTTACAGTTTGAAAGTTGTTTTGTTTTTTTTACTCTTAAATATTGAATTATTTTTTAATAACTTCTTATAGGATAGTAATACTTGAATTCACAAAGACTTTCTAAGGATATGACCATTACATTGAGGCTGTATCTCAAATGTAAAGGCAGCCTGGTTTATGTGGGAAAGGTACAATGAAATAAATAGGTCTATCCAGTTATAGCAAGGGACAATAAAGATGAGGCATGATATATACCAGTAACATTAAACTGTTAAATAAGAAAATTAGAATCCCAAGCAGTCTGATTGTTACATATTCTTTTTAACATATAATGCTAGTTAGATTATTTAGAGTAGATAAGTAATACATGGGGCCTGACATAGTTACCTGGCTAGAGTATTGCTTTCAGAACAGGGAGGTAAATATGAACTTGTCCACTATAAGATGTTCAAAGACAACCACTTCCTCACACATGAACCTTATGAAGTTCCTAAAGGCAGTATTAACAATTGCTAGATATTATCTGCCATCACAGCTATAATATTAAACATTATGCTTTCTCTGGAAAACTTCATTTCATTTAATCCTGGTTCCCCTTTCACCATATACCTTCTCCCCACCCTCCCCCACACACTTACACACTCTTTTCAGAGCTAATAGAGTGGGATTTTGAGATACAATTTTTGCATGTCGTTCAATACCCAAGAGCAATTCTTTATTCCAATGTTAAAAGACTCATTTTAGGGCACCATTAGCATTAATAGTATATGCTCTAAAATGTCAGACATGTTCTGCTTTAGGATTATTCTAATAGATCTTTCTTCCCCACTACTTACCCACAGCCATGGAAACCAGTAGAAATGTGATGTCTAAAAACATGGCAATAACCTGTAAGAAATTACTTGTATCATCTTATTCACTGATTCATTCAGTCAGTCATTCATTCAACGAATGATGTATATCTTTATGATTCACTGCTACATAGGTCATTAAGGCGACTATAATTTTTTAAAAGTTATTTTTCTCTATTAATCCAAACCGAATCCAAATAGTTACATGCTGTTGCATTCAAATTATTCTTTCTTTTGGGATCTATGTCCATTTTTTCTAGATGAGCAGTGATTCTCTCTCTCTTTTCCTGGCTTTGCATCACTTGTGGATCCCCCACCCCCATTCTTTTTTTTTAATTTTTATTTATTTATGATAGTCACAGAGAGAGAGAGAGAGAGAGGCAGAGACACAGGCAGAGGGAGAAGCAGGCTCCATGCACTGGGAGCCCGACGTGGGACTCGATCCCGGGTCTCCAGGATCGTGCCTTGGGCCAAAGGCAGGCACTAAACCGCTGTGCCACCCAGGGATCCCCCCCACCCCCATTCTTAAAACATATATTAGGAACCCACTTCACTACACTAAGAGCTCCCTATACTGAAGCCTATATTTCTGTATATTTTTAAAAATCCAAAAGTGCTTTTCTTCTCTTTTAATACAAAAGGTTTATTTTATTCTTGCCAAAATTCTAGTTTATTTTTACTACAATGGTAAGAAACAAAGAAAAAGGGAGAATTTATAAAGTAAGAATCCCTTGTGAATCTGGTCTCCAGCTCCATAGATTACAAATCTTAACAATTTGTCGTGCATCTTTCTAGGCTGCCTCTATACATTACAAAGTAAAAAAAAAAAAAAAAAAAAAAAAGGCGGATCTTCATATCTCAATATACACATCCATATATGGGTACATATAGAAATGTGCACTGTGCACATATAATTGTATATTTGCATATAAATGTGTGTATATATATATTTATACATGCAGACTTTTAAAAACAAATATTGGGCTATATGTATTAGTTGTATATATTTTTTTCTCCTCAATATCTTTATCTCTTTCCTTTCACTAAGAGTATAGATATGTTTAAGTCACCTGCACTGCAGTGAGTAAATGAATAAATAACAATCTTTCCATATCCTATTTTTTAAGATATTATTTATTTATTTTAGTGAGATAGAGCCAGAGAGTGAATGCATGAGCAGGGAGGGACAGAGGGGAAGGGAAAGGAGAGGGAGAAAGCATGTGAGGCAGAGTCCAGACTGAGTGTGGAGCCCAATGCGGGACTTGATCTCAAGACTGTGAGATCATGACCTGTGCTGAAACCAAGAGTCAGATGCTTAACTGACTGGGCCAGCCAGGTGCCCTGCCCCATCTCCTTCTGGATACCAGTCTGTATCCTCCCCTTCTCAGTTGAGGTCTTGAAAAGAGTGGTGCAAATCCCTGATCTTCAACTCCCCCAGTACCAGTCACTTCCTTCTCATTGTCGTATGCCTTGGTAACATCACTCCACAGAAACTCCTCTAAAAAAGACACTGGTGATATCTTTGTGGATAAATCTAATAAATGTTTTGTGTTTTTTTTTATTATCTTGGTGTAAATCTAAACTTTATTACCTAATGAATGGCTTATTGTGCCAAACTTTTGTTTTGTTTTGCTTCCTTATCTTGAAATTTTCCCCTCACTAATATTCATTCTTAAACTCTTTCTTGAGTTTCTTTTTTTGCTCCAATCATCTTTAGTGTCTTCCATAAATCTTAACATTTTCCTTCTTTTAAAAAAAAAGATTCTATGTATTTATTCATCATATATATATATATATATATATATATATATATATAGAGAGAGAGAGAGAGAGAGAGAGAGAGGCAGAGACATAGGCAGAGGGAGAAGCAGGCTCCATGCAGGGAGCCCGATGTGGGACTTGATCCCAGGACCCCGGGATCATGCCCTGAGCTGAAGGCAGACGCTCAACCACTGAGCCATCCAGGCACCCCACATTTTCCTTCTTTTTATATACTCTCTTTGGATAATCTTATGCCATTTCAGAGGTTAAAGTATCATTTTGCTAATTGACCCAAACCTTTCATTGCCTGGGTTATTCTGGAGTTAAAGATGATGCATCCAACTGTCCATTATTCGTGCATTTTGTGGATTCTTCAAATCTGCCTACCTCATATTGAGCTCACCATCTCTCTCTGTGCCCCTACTCCACCTTCCTCAACTCTGTGGTTTTCTTTGTATTTCATATCATTGTCAGTTAATAGCATTACTAAGTCAAATTCAGTAGAAACCTAGATGTTATCCCAAATTCTTATCTTTTCTACTAAAGTGCTAGTACCTGACAATTTTACTTCCTAATTTTTTTCAAACATTTTACTTCTTTTTATTACCACCAAAACAAACTTTGAGTTTTCAGGGAAAATAAATAAAAGAGGCCACTTCTAACTATGTGCAAAGTGTCTGTAATATTTTAATTTGATAATGAAATAAGGCATTATGGGATTAAAAAATATGAAGGTAGTCTTAAAAGATTAAGGGGTCCAATCTGACAAGGGAGTATATGTAAGCCAGAGAAGTACCAGTTATCATTGATAAGGTGGTTTGAGACCAAATAGAAGCTTATGAATGTCAAGTGGAATTTGAATTTTATTAGGATAGAACAGTCTTTGAAGGATTATTAATAGAAGTGTGACAGGATTAGCATCATGTTTTAGGGTTATTAACCTGGCCACATGCATTGTTTAGATTGGAGGACAAAAAAAAAATTGCAGGTGGGAAAACCAGGTAGGAGAGTTCTGAAGAAAAATACAAACAATAAAGTCATGGATTAGACATTAAAAGGAATCAAAAGAAAAGTAATATATTGAAGGATTTTGTTATACTTCTAATTTAAAGTGAAGGAAGCTTTACCAAGGATAAAATGACAATTCCTTTGGTTAATTATTTAGACATTTTTCCTCATCATGTAAAATTATTTTCAAATATGGAGAGATTAAGTAAAACAGTAAAATTTATATCTTCTAAAATCACCAATCATTTTGCCAAGTTGTTTATTTGACAAGAGTGTGTGAAAGAAAATATAGAAATTTCAGATGCATTAGGAAAACAAATGGAAGTGTCAGTTATCTGCATGCACCATTACATCCTCATCTGGAGTGGACAATGAACAAACTGACATCAATCACCTTTGTTTGTCTTGTAAGATACACACCCAAGGTGTCCAAATGCAATGATCTCATTGCTGTAAATGCTGTTTAATAAAATTGTTATTTCACTTGCCACATCTGCTATGTTCTGACTGTAAATATTGCCAGCCACTTAGTAAAATCAATGACATTAAAAGCCTTAGCAGATGTTTTAGGGCATGGACACAAATCTTATCATGAGTGAGTTCAGGAATGAATTTTAACAATTTATCATTTTGCTCATTTAGGTTTTTCATCTTGATCTTCTTGTAATTAAAGGGCCAGAGTCAAAAAGCTTGACTATATGGAGAGGCTTCCAAAATAGAGCGCTTTGGTAAGGGCATCTTGTAGACTGTCCAATTCACAATCACCCTTTTTTATACTTAAGTTTTAGAAAATTTGTAATTCAAAAGCCTCAGGAAAGAGTTTTGGGGCTGATATAACTTGTAACACATTATCTCTATAAAAATGTCTTCATATTAGATTTTGGAATGGCTAGAGTAATAATTAAGTCTGACACTTTGCATTTCTGTGGCCGTTGATAGATCCTTTTGTCATCCCTTATAGAATTTGTTGTTTCTCTGAGACAGATAAGAGTCTTTAAAGTGTGATAGTTCCCTAATACATCCTTCATTTATAATTCTATGACCACTATGGACACCCAGAATTGAACACTTCATTTATGCCCAGAAATGGAAAAGCAAAAGCACACCGATGCCTTTCATTATTACATGAAATATCTAACAAGTGTGGGATTCCAAACTAAATAATCAGAATTCAATCCAGATTCTTCCATTTACTGGTTATTTTACCTCAGTAGGTGGCCAAATGTCTCTGAATCTTATTTTCCTCATGTATAGAAAATTCATAGAATGTTGTGGAATTAAACAGTGTATAGTACATTGCCTACTTCAAACATGTGATTCAGGAGTTTAGTGTTTAGCAAATATTGTTCATATTCAGTTAACCATATATTAGGTCACTAATAATTGAATAATTTAGCAAAATTATATGTTCTTATTGATTTCACAGATATCATTTGAGTTTTTACTGTTTCATGCACTATTCTAGTCACTAAGAATAAACTAGTGAATAAAATAAATTCCTAGCTCTTGGGAAGCTTCTGTTCTGGTAAATATCAACCAACAGTAAGTTAATAAACTAATAGATGTATAATACTTCAGATGGTGATACACTCTATGAAGAAAAGTTGAATAAGTTTAGGAGATAGAAGGACACAAACTGGAGGTAGGTATTGTTTTAGACAGAATTGTAAGGAAATAAACATAGACTGGTAAGAATTAAAGCAAATTCCTCAGTGAAACAAGAATTGAGATTATTGGAATTCATTCCCCAACAGAGGAAATATGCATAAATATAGCCCTGAGGTGGGGAATGCCTTACTTAGCATGTTCATCTCCAACAGAATTCTATTAGGTACTACATTAAAGTGTTAATTAAAAAGTAAGTGTATATGATACTGAGGCCAGAAAAACATTAAGAATGCAATCATGTAGAAATTTTCTATATAAGGGGCTGAAACACAGGATGAAAGGTCTATACATATTTCACGTGTATTTAAATTCTGTGATAAGTAAAATGCATTAGAGTACACTTAAGGACTTAAATAATGAAACACTATAGAGTCTTAGATGTGATAGTGAAGGAATCATTAAGCTTGAGACTGTAATTAATTCAATTATAGAATAGATATTTAAAATCCATCTGCTTGGAAGTTCAACTTTTTCACTTTCTATCTTCTTCACTGATTAGAATACTGATCTCCTCTTTTTGCTGCACTATTCTTTATTGTGTTTCACAGATACCGAGTTTTTCACATATTGAAGGTTTCTAGCAACCCCACATCTATCAGTATCATTTTCCCAGCAGGATTTGCTCACTTGGTGTCTCTGTTTCACATTTTAGTAATTCTGGCAATATTTTAAGCTTTATTATTATTGTGATGATAATCCATTATGTGCTATGGTAATTGTTTTGGGCTCCATGACCTGTTCCCATATAAAAGGGCAAATTTAACTGATAGATGTTTATGTGTTATGTTTGTTCTGTTGTGTGCGGTCCTTCTCCCATCTCTTTCCCTTCCTTGGGTTTACCTATTTTCTGAGGCACAACGATATTGAGATGAGGCCAGTTAATAATCCTACAATGGCCTTCAAGTGTTCAAGTGAAAGGAAGAGTTGCACATCTTTTACATAGCTAGAAATGATTAAGCTTAGTGAGGAAGGCATGCTGAAAGCAGAGATAGGCCAAAAACCAAGGCTCTGGCACCACTTAGGCAACTTGTGAGCATAAGGAAAAAATTATTGAAGAAAATTAAAAGTGCTACTCCAGTGAACATATGAATAAGAAAATGAAACAGCCTCTTCACTTGATATGGAGAAGGTTCTAATGGTCTGGATAGAAGATCAAACCAGATACAACTTTCCCTTAAGTCAAAGCCTAAACCAGAGAAAAGCACTAACTCTCTTCAATTATCTGAAGCCTGAGAGAGGTGAGGAGGATGCTTATTGGCCATTCTGAAAATCCTAAGATCTTAAGAATTTTGCTAACCCTGCTCTGCTTGTGCTCTACAAGTGGAACAACAAACCCTGATGACAGCACATCTGTTTACATCATGGTTTACTGAATATTTTAAGCCCACTGTTGAGACTTACTGCTTAGAAAGAAAATTCCTTTCAAAATATTACTTTTAATTGACAATGTACTTAGTCACCCAAGTGCTCTGATGAAAGCATACAATGAGATCATGTTTTCAGGACTGCTAACACAAGATCCATTTTGTAGCCCTTGGATCAAGGAGTAATTTTGAATTTCAGATCTTATTATTTCAGAAATATATTTTGTAAGAGCAAAGCTGCCATACATGACAGTGATTTCCTCTGATGGATCTGGGCAAGGTAAATTGAAAACTTTCTATAAGGGATTTCACCATTCTAGATGCCATTGATTCAGTTATGATTGATGCAAAGAGACCAAAATATTGACATTAACAAGAATTTGGAAGAAATTGATTCCAACCCTCATGGATGACCTTGAGGGGTTCAAGATTTCAGTGAAGAAAGTAACTGAAATGTGGTGGAAACAGCAAAAGAACTGGAATCAGGAGTGGAGCAAGAAGATGTGAGTGAATTGCTGAAATTTCATTATAAAACCTAAATGGATAAGGAGTTGCTTCTTATGGATGAACAGAGGAAGTGATTTCTTGAAGTGGAATCTACTCCTGGTAAAGTGAAGATTGTTAAAATGACAACAAAGAATTTAGAATTGTGCATAAAACTAGTTGTAAAATTTAAGACTTTACAGAAACCAGCAGGATTTGACAGGGTTGACTACAATTTTGAAAGATATTCTACTTGGGTAAAATGCTACCAAACAGCATCACATCATACAGAGAAATCTTTTGTGAAAGGAAATGTTAACTGATGCAGCGAATTTCACCATTGTCTTATTTTAAGAAACTGCCATGGCCACCCCAAACTTTAGCAACCACGACCCCAGTCTGCCAGCCACCATCAACATTGAGGCAAGGGCCTCCACCAACAAAAAGACTATAGCCTGCAGAAAGCTTACATAACGGTTAGGATTTTTTTTGAAAAAAATATTTTTAAATTAAGGTATATGCATAGTTTTTAGTATAAACATAACTTTTCCATGTGCTGTGAAATCAAAAAATCCATTGACTTGCTTTACTGTGATATTGCAGCGGTCTGAAATGCAACCTACAATATCTCTAACATGCTTTTATTTACCTTTTTTTTTTTTTCTTTTGGTTATTGTGAGATTTTTTGTTTTGTTTTTAAGTCATGGAGATGTAATGATGTAGAAGATGAATTTGAAGAAGAAAAAAAATAACATGTACATACATGATTTATTAGAAGTAAAGAAACAACTTCATGGATTCCCAAATTTTAAAAGCTTCTATTTCAATCTACATGTATTTGTGTAAAGATTCTTCCTTAGAGAATTAATTACTTCTGATCACATTTTGCCCTAATTTGTAGATATTTATGTGATGTGGACAAAACACTGAGAATTAGGTCCTTCTTAGCTAATATACAGCTGTGTGCCTGACTCCTTTTTCTTTTTTCTTTTCTTTTCTTTTCTTTTCTTTTCTTTTCTTTTCTTTTCTTTTCTTTTCTTTTCTCTTTTCTTTTCTTTTCTTTCTTTCTCTTTCTTTCTTTCTTTCTTTCTTTCTTTCTTTCTTTCTTTCTTTCTTCTTTCCTTTTCCTTTTCCTTTTCTTTTCTTTTTCCTTCCTTCCTTTCTTCTTCTTCTTCTTCTTCTTCTTCTTCTTCTTCTTCTTCTTCTTCTTCTTCTTCTTCTTCTTTTCTTCTTCTTCTTTCTTCTTCTTTTCTTTCTTTCTTTCTTTCTTTCTTTCTTTCTTTCTTTCTTTCTTTCTCTTTCTTTCTTTCTCCTTTCTAATATAAGATCTCCATCTGGTTTTAAAAACACATTAATCACAGTTTTTGACTCTATAGGAATTAGGTAGATAGAAACAGTGCTGGTTTTTTGTTTTTTCTCAAATCTATATTGTATTTTATGTACCTTCCAAATTTGAGGTTTTATAGTAGACATCATAATCGATTTTAGGAAGATAAAAAAGTTTTGTGGAAAAAGTCTGGTCTTAAAACTAGGAATTGTTTTGTATTCTTATGATTGTTGCTAACTAACTTAGTCATCTTGGGAAATTACTAACTTTCTGGGATTTAGTGTTCTCACCTGGAACATAAAATTAATTGAATTGGTTTGTAGACTGTTTCTATATCATAACCATATTGATTGTATATATTTAAAAATATTCAGAGTTACTAGATGTATGGAATTCCATTGTTTCAACCCTATGTTTTCAAATATTTTCAGAAATCCAAACATAATATTGCATATCATTTATACCTTGACGTTCTTAGTTTCATATCCATAGTGGACTATAAAAGATGTGAATATTTTATACTTTTCCAAGCTATTTCCTCACGAGTGGAGATTTTCTGCCCCTCTCTCCATATTTTACAATCTATTTTATTAGTTTGAACTCTTTTATTTCTAGTTGTTTTATTTTTTCTATACATTTATTTTTCCTTACTGGATTGTAAACTTTATAAATGTAAGGAATATATCTTTTTGTTATGCTCTGTGATTTTTAGCATAATGTGCAAAACAGTCACATATAAGCACATTGCTGGATGCTTCCTTAATCATGGACAAAGGATATCAAGAATGATTCTTAAACTAGTCTTCCTAGGATGTTGATTAATTATTGTCATCAAGTAAAAGGGCCATTTATAGAAATCCAACCACAAAAACTAGTGACAGATTTCCTTTATGGCATCTTACATTCAAATTCAAATGTGTCCTATTAAATTAAGGGGAAATAAGTTATGTCATTAAAATGTCTGATCTCATCGTTATTTCCATAGCAACTTGATTTAATGTAAATATCATTGCACAGTACAACTGGATTAATTCAAACAAAAATGGTATTGGAGAGAGAAAAATGACTTTATCTAAAACTGTTATTCTGTAAATCTCCTCTTTTATGTTTCCTCCAGAGTAAAAGTACCATTTGAAACATGATATGGCATGAGAATACCTGTCCTTTATTAAGAGTAAGATTAAATTTACTCAATTTTTTTGGTCACATTCCATTTATCTCTAGAGTAAAGGTAAACAAAATCCTTTGTTTTTCTAATATACATTTTTTTCAGGAAAATCTGTACTAGAAGCAGAAACTAATTCATATTAATCTTGACATGTTAACATTTTTAAATCTTTAATGAATAAATTTGCAAAAGTTATTAAAACTAAGAAAGGAGTAATTCTGTTTTTCTTTTAATACCCATAACAGTTTGGCAGAGAAGACTCATTTTACTTATAACTATGTCCTGCATTGCTATTGCAGTAAGTGAGACTTTAAGATACACTTTTGACTACTTTCTCTTTATGAAAACCAGAAACAACTGTTAGTATACGTTCACACTACCATAGATAATTCAACATTAAGAATAAAACAAAAAGTTAAATTTCATTCTTTTTATACTGGGACATAAATGTTTTTGCAGATTTTTATTAGTGGACCATTAGCCAGATGCCTTCACATGGTTTAAACAGGTATCAGAAATAAGTATTCAAATTCTTTTCCTGGTACATACAACTGATCCATTCTATGGTTTAAGGATTAAGGATATGTGAATTTCTCATCTTTTGAAGTGGCTGAGTGTTTGTTATGTTTGTTAATCTTTTTAGTACATGATTTTATTTAAAGGTTATTCATAGCAACTATCAATAATACTAATACATTGCCTTATATTGAATGGATAATGAAAAAATGTTGATTTAGCCTACACTAATTACATTTTTATATTTTGGATATTACATTTATTAATTATTTGATAATTCTATAAATTAAGTGAATAAATAAGTCATAAATTTCTATAAATTAAGTGAATAAACAAGTCATAAATTATGTACTACAAATAATATGATAAAGAAAATACACTTCAAAAAAAGGGATTATTGATAAAACTAAGATTAGAGTAAAAATGCTATTAGAAATAATAGTGGAAAGCCTATTTCATTGTTTAATAAACACTTTACAAATCTTATTATCAGAGTACAGAATAGTTTGAAAATTAACTGAATTTGCAAACCTGTCCAACTTGATAGATTGATTATGCTTTCCAACATATTTATCACCTGTTCTCTTCCAGTTACTTTACCCTCCCACTTTTCTCTACCACAGTTTATTAATGGCAGGGTATGCAACAATTGACCTAAAAATAGGGAAAAAATTGAGAGATATAGAATATGTGATTCCCTGAAAAATAGTTGAATTCTTTTGGGAGTACATTAACTCATTCCATTAAGATTTTATCCTCACTTATCCTCAAAATACAGTTACTCTGTCTTATAATTTTCTTCATCAAAATGATGATATGAATACTTTCTCAGACAGGAATTATAAGGATTATATAATTCATGACAAGCTCTAAAATACTTATTTCATTAATTATTATATTTATTATATTTATTAATGTTTCTTATTAAGTCTTCCATAGTCTCCCTACTCTCGCTACCCATATTTTGCCCATTAATAAATACTTTGACTTTCAGTGCATGTTTTTGTGTAGGTAACATGAAGTGGTAGCTATCTCCAAAGAAGCAACCATATGGAATTTTTGTGACTTAGAGAAGTTTCCTATAGTTGCTGACTTTTATTTCAATAAATAACTGTAATAGTTTGGGAAGTAAACATGTTAAGAAAATAAAGTTCTGGCATGAGATGAAACTGAAAAATCCAATAACATTTGTAAAAATAAAACTGAGTTGAGAAAAGAGTTATAGACAAACAAAAATCAATTTGTTTTAATAAACTAACTTTTGGGGGTAATGATTTTTGTTTTTATTTCAAAAGTATTGAGTTTAGAAATAACTTGTATGATGTCTTTTTATGTTTGTATTTTCCCATATACTTTCATTTGTTTATTTTTAATTTTAATTCCAGTGTAATTAATATACAAAGTTATATTAGTTTCATGTATACAATATAGTGATTCAACAATTTTATGTATTACTTTATGCTCATTATGATAAGTGTGCTCTTAATTCCCCTCACTTATTTAATCCATTCCCATGCCCACCTCCCTTCTGGTGACCACCAGGTTGTTTTGTATTTTAGGAATCTGTTTTTTTTTGTTGTTGTTGTTGTGTTGTTAATTTCTTTTTCCTTTCCTCTTTTGTTTGGTTTCTTAACTTCCAAATATGATGCAATCATATGGTATTTGTCTATCTCTGACTTGTTTCACTTAGGATTATACCCTTTAGATCCATCTATGCTTTTGCAAATGTTAAGATTTCATTCTTTTTTATGGCTGAATAATATCTCATTATATGAGATATAGATATAGATATATCACCTTCTTTTTCCATTAATCCATCCATGGATACTTGCATCACTTCCATAATTTGGCTATGGTAAATAATGTTGCAATAAACATAAGGGTGCAGATATCTTTTTGAATTAGTGTATTTGTACTTATTGGGCAAATACCCAGTAGTGGAATTACTGGAACATATGGTAATTCTGTTTTTAACTTTTTGAAGAAACTCCATAATGTTTTTCACAGTGGCTGCCCTGGCTTGCATTCCCACCAAAGGTATGTGAAAGTTCCCTTTTGTCTACATCCTTGTCAACATTTATTTTTTCTTTTATTATGATTTTAGACATTCTGATATTTGTGAGGTGATATCGTGGTTTTGATTTGCAATCCCTGATGATGAATGATGTTGATCCTCTTTTAATGTCAGCTGTGAGATTTTCATGTAGGGCCTTTATCATGTTGAAGTATTTTTCCACTAAACCTACTTTGTTAAGGGTTTTCATGATGAATAGATATTGTCTTTTGTCAAATGCCTTTTAATTATCTATTGAAATGATCATATGGTTCTTATCTTTTCTCTTACTAAAATGAAGGACCATGTTGATTGATTTGTATTACAATACCCTTGTATCTTTGGATTAAATCCCACTTGATCATGGTGAGTGATTTTTAAAAAAGGTGTTGTTAAATCCATTTTACTAATACTCTATTAGGAATTTTTGTGTCTATGGCTGTCAGAGATATTGGCCTGGATTTCTCTTTTTATTGTAGTGTCTGTATCTGGTTGAAATGAAAGTAATGTTGGCCTCATAGAATGAATTTGGAAGCTTTCCCTACTGCTTCTAATTTTTAGAATAGTTTGAGAATAGGTATTAACTCCTTAAATATTTCATGTAATTCCCCTGTGAAGCCTTCTGGTCCTAGACTTTGTTCATTGGGAGAGTCTTTTTTTTTTTTTTTTTTCATTGGGAGAGTCTTGATTATCAAGTCACTATTATTACTGGCAATTAGTCTGTTTAAATTTTTCTATTTCTTCCTGATTCAGGTTTTGGTGGCTATGTTTCTAGAAATGTATCCATTTCTTCTAGGTTTTCCAATTTGTTGGCATACAATTTTTCATAATATTTTCCTATAATCCTTTGTATTTCTAATTTTGTTTATTTGAGTCCTCCCCCTTCAGTTGCTTATTTTATACATTTTTAATATTTTTTGACAAGTCTGGCTAAAAGTTTATTGATTTTGTTGATCTTTTCAAGTAAGAACCAGATCCTAGTTTCATTTAGCTCTTCTATTGTTTTGTTTGTTTGTTTTGTTTTTATTTTCAGCTTTTATCTTATTTCTGTTCCATTCTATTACTTCCTTCTGTCTACTGGTTTGGGGTATTGTTTTTTTTTCCTTTTTCTTTTTCTAGTTTAAGTAAAAGCTTAGGTTGTCTAATAAGAGAGTTTTCTTGCTTCTTGAGATAGGCCTGTGTTGCTATGGACTTCCCTCTTAGAACCACTTTTGCTGCATCCCAAAGGTTTTGGATGATTGTGTTTCCATTTTCATTTGTTTTCATATATTACTTTTTAAATTTATTCTTTGATTTCTTGGTTGACCCATTCCTCGTTTAGTAGCATGTTGTTTAACCTCCATGTATTTGTGTGCTATACAGATTTCTTCCTGTGGTTGGTTTCTAGTCTCATAACACTGTGGTCAGAAAAGATGCATGATATGACTTCAATATTTTTGAGTTTGTTGAGATTGTTTTGTGACCTAATATGTGATCTATTCTAAAGAATGTTTCACGTGCACTTAAAAAAGTGTATTCTGATGTTTTATGATGGAGTATTCTAAATATATCTGTTAGATCCATTTGGCTCAATGTGTTATTCGGTGCCATTGTTTCCTTGTTGATTCTGTGTTTGGATGATCTCTCCATTGAGTAGGTGGGGTGTTAAAGTCCCCTACTATTATTGAATTACTATTAATTACTTCTTGGAGTGTTTGTTATTAGCTACTTTATATATTTGGGAGCTCCTTTGTTGAATGCACAAATATCTACAATTGCTTTATTTTCTTGTTGAATTGTTCCCTTTATGATGATGCAGTATCCTTTTTTTTGCCTCTTGTTATAGTATCTTTAGTGTGTATTTTGCTCATATACATATTACTGCCCTGGTTTTCTTTTCACCTCCATTTACATGATAAGTGCTTTTCCATCACTTTAATTTCAATCTTCATGTGACTTTATGTCTGAAATGAACCTCTTGTAGGCAGCATGTAGATGGGTCTTGCTCTTTTATCTATTCAGTCACCCTATATCTTTTGATTGGAGCATTTAGTCCATCTACGTTCAAAGTAATTATTAATAGGTATATACTTATTTCCATTTTGTTACTTGTTTTATGGTTGTTTTTGTAATTCTTCTCTTGCTCTCTTCTCATAGTTCGCTGGCTTTCTTTAATAATATATTTGGATTCCTTTCTGTTTCTTGCTTGCATATCAAACCATTTTTTTTAATTCGTCACTATCATTTTAGGGTCTATATCACATCTTATACATATAGCAGTTTATATAAGCATATATAAGTTATATAAGCATATATAAGTTGGTTGTCATTTAAGTCTGAACCCATTCTAAAAACCCTAAGTTTATAACCCTCTACCAAAAGCACACGTTTTAGGTATATGTTATCATACTTTACAACCTTTTATTTTGTGAATCACTTTTCTAACTTTTATAGATATACTTAATTTACTGCTTTTGTGCTTCCTACTTTTCTTACTGCTGTTTATGATTTTCCTTTCCTCTCAATGACTCCCCCTTATATTACTTGTAAGGCTGGTTTAGTAGTGATTAATTTCTTCAAGTTTTGTTTGTCTGTATATCTCTTAATTTCTCCTTCTATTATGAATGATAACCTTGCTGGATAGAGTATTCTTGGTTGTGGGTTTTTTTCCTTTCAGAATTTGAATATATCATGTCACTCTCTTCTGGACCGCAAAGTTTCTGCTAAAAAATCAATTAATAGCCTTATGGGGTTTCCTTTGTATGTAACTATTTTCTTTTATCTTGCTTCTTTTAAAATTCTCTCTTTATCACAACTTTTTGCCATTTTGATTATTATGTGTCTTGATGCAGACATCCTTGGCTTGCTTTTATTGGGGGCTCTCTGTCTCCTGGATCTGAATTTTTGTTTCCTTCTCCAGATTAGGGATGTTTCAGCAATTATTTATTGAAATAAATTTTCAGGCCCCTTTTATCTCTCTTTCCTGGGATTTTAGCAATGCAAATGTTATTACACTTGGTAGTGTCACCAAGTTACCTTAATCTATTCTCAGTTTTTATTAGTCTTTTTTTCTTTCTCATGTTCAGCTTGATTGCTTTGCATTAGTCTGCCCTCCAGGTCAGTGATCCATTCTTCTGTTTCCTCTAGTCTACTATTTATTCCTTGTAGTGTATTTTTAATTTCAGTTATTGAGTTCCTCATCTCTAATTGGTTCTATTTTATGTCTTCTATATCTTTGTTCAGAATCTTGGTGAGGTCTTCCTTCAATTCTCAGGTCCAGTGAGTATTTTTATGACCATTACTTTTCATACTCAATCAGACATATGACTATCTTCATTTTGTTTTGTTCTATTGCTGTGATTTTTTTCCTGTTCTTTCATTTGTGACATATCCTTTGTTTCCTAATTTTGTCTAACCCTCTGTGTCTGTTTCTTTGTGTGTAGAAGTCAGCTACATCTACTGCTCTTAAATGTAGTGGACTTATTGGGATGCCTCAGTGGCTTAGTGGTTGAGCATCCGCCTTTGGCCCAGGGTGTGATCCTGCAGTCCTGGGATCAAGTCCCACATCAGGTTATCTGCATGGAGCCTGCTTCTCCCTCTGCCTGTGTCTCTGCCTCTGTGTGTGTGTGTGTGTGTGTGTGTGTGTGTGTATGTGTGTCTCATGAATAAATAAATAAAATCTTAAAAAAAAAGTAGTGGGCTTATGAAGAAGAGGTCCTTACTGCTCTGCAGTGCTATGTCCCCTGTTCACCAAAACCTGGAACTTCAGGAATGTCTCTTAGCTTTGTTGTGTGCACCCTACTTTTGTGTCTGAGCCATGTTTTCTTTCAGTCCAGTCATCTTCAATGGCTCTCTTTGTCTGTTGTGGCCAGGGTTTGATCCCCATGTTGTTAATAGGCCAGTCTGGGACTGCCTTGAGTTGGATGGGTCCAGGCTTTTCCCAGAGCTGAGGTAGCACTGAACAGAAGGGATCTCTCCTTATGTTTTCCCTTGAGGAGCTTTTGTTAGTTGGCTGGACCTGTAGTCAGACCAGATGTCTGCCCTCAACCCACTGGTGGAGCTAGAGCTGAACAGGTAGGTGTGGTTTTCTTACCTTCTCCTTAGGGCAGAAGTCACTTTGGGGTGGTGCTGATCCCTGTTTGGGGATGCTTACACACTTCCATACGTGGAGTATCTTTGATGGATCCCTGCTGAAGACATGTTTGAGGGGTTAGATCCACAGGATAACACAAGGATGAGGTATTCAGTGTCAGCAAGGGTCTGCTGTGGAAGTAGGCTTATAGTTGCTTTGGAAGAAAGTCCTGCACTGAGCATGTGGAGTGGGGTGACTCTGCAGAAGACTGTGAAGGTGGGTAGGCTGTTAGCAAGCTAGGTAGGGAGTGTTAGAGCAATACTGGTTCTAGCATGAGTCCTTGTATCTAGGCGGGGGTGTTGGGGAAGGAAATGCACCTGCCAGCTCTTTTGTTGTTGGAAATCTCTTCAAGGTTCCTGTCCCTTCACACATGTTCTGACATTAGCAAACAATTCTATCTCCCATATACCCTAGACATTTTTCAGACTGCTGCTTCTATGCTATGTCTCAGCTGGGCTATTTGTTATGCTGTCTCTTTCAGGTTAGAGACTCAGATTTTTTAGCATCCTCTGGCTTTCACAGAGCTGACAGCTGCTTTTTAAAGTTCTAGTTCTTAAGCCTCACTGATTGTAAGAGCTTGAGAAATTAAGCTCCTGTGATTTTCACAGTCCAATGTTATGGGGATTCATCCTTCCAGTATTGGTCCCTTGTTCCTGGGGTGTCTGTTGTGGGATCTGCTCCTCTCCCCTCTCTGCACCCACAATGTCCCTCCCTCCCTTGTACAGTCCCATAGGTCAGTTTGGCTCCAAACTGTATATCCTCCCTTCCTATCCTTTTGGATGTGACCTCTTCTCTACATTTAGCTGTGGAGAGTCTGTTCTATCGGTCTTTGTGTTGTTTTCTGGGTTATTTATACTGATGTTGGTGTCTTCTAGGTATATCTGTGGGACCAGGTGGGCCTGCAATCCTCTCACTCTGCCACCTTTCCCAGAAACCCAATGCTTTTCCCATGTATTCTTAAACAGTAATCTATCCTTCAACATAATTTTCCTCTGATGTAAAACAAAACAAAACAAAACAAAAAAAACAAAAAAAAAACAATAAATACTAAGTTCTCTTAGATAAGATATGTTATTATCATTATCATTACTATTGATGTTATTGCTGTGGTTATCATATTGAATTAGAGTATTTACAAGAGAATAACAATTTCAGGGATTTGGGATTAATTATTGAGGTGGAAAGAAAAGATATGAGTAGCTATAAAGTGTGTGAATTCCTATGTTTGAAAACATACATATACTGGTATTGGGGGTGGTTTTCCTATCCCATTTTATCCCATGTTAAAATAAAAAAAATAAAAAAATGCCCTTTTGCTTTCTATATTTTCTAAAATAATTTCTCATTCAAGAATTTCTTTGAAGTTCATATTATTCTGTTTTTTTCTGTATAAAGAAAGAGTTATGTGGGTTGAGGAAATACATACTGTGCACCTCTTCTTTGTTCAAACCTCTAGGCATGACCTTAGTTCTCCACACCTCAACTGGAACAATTCCTGTGAGCTTAAGTTTCTGTCCAGTTATATGGCATCTCTGTACTGATTTCCTCTACTCTGATACTTTGTAAACTGAATATTACTTCCTTCAGGTATATTTCCACTAGCATTGTTAGCAAAGTAACATTCCTAATATTATTTCCTAATGAGTTCACTATATACTTGCTTAGGTAAATCCCCTTTAGTACATCCCCCCCCCCCAAAAAAAAGATATGCCATTGCAATCTACACTTTTATTCATATATATTATATATTTTGTCAATATAATTGTTATGATGATAAGGATGATGGAATTTCTAGGTCTGAAAAACCTGGATGGCACAGTCAGTTAAGCATCTTACTCTTGGTTTCAGCTCAGGTCATGACCTCTGGGTCATGAGATCAATCCCCGAGTTAGGCTCCACTCTCAGTTGAGAGTCTGCTTGAGACTCTTTTTCTCTGCTCCTCCCCACCACTCACTCATTCTCTCTTTCTCTCTCAAATAAATTAAATTAAATTAAATTATTAAATTAAATTATTAAATTAAATTAGTTTAAAGAATATCTAGTTCTTATTTGGTGCTTGTCAGTTCTAAGTACTTTACAGATATTAACTTACTTATAGTAAGACAATAAAGTAGTGCTATTATCATACTTATTTATAGAAAGGGAAATTGAGTCACAGAGTGCCTAAAAGACGTGGCTATGGTAAAGGAGTAGCAAAGTTAGAAAAAAAAATAACATCCAAATTCATTTATTAAAAGTCTATGATTATATAACTTCCAAAAGGGTGAGTATTACCTTTTTCTTTAGAGATTTTATTTATTTATTCATGAGAGACACAGACTGAGGGAGAGGCAGAGACACAGGCAGAGGGAGAAGCACGCTCCATGCAGGGAGCCTGATGTGGGACTCGATCCCGAGACTCCAGGATCATGCCCTGGGCAGAAGGCATGTGCCACATCGCTTAGCCACCCAGGGATCCCCTAGATTACCGTTTTCATGCTATGGACTTATTGCTGCTCTGTATAGAAAATATTTTGTAGCACCCTTTTTACTATCTTGAAATATTATTTATGCATAGTATAAACTATATAATTTAAGTAAAACTGATATATTGTCCTTATTTTAAAGTAAAGGAAAATAAAAGGAAATTAACTTACAATAAAATTTACATTTTAAATGCACGGCCCTAACTATACTAAAATATTTAAATGAGCGTATCTGATTCTTTGCCTATACATAGAATCATCATGAATAATTCAGGTTTATTGTATTGCAGGTTTGTACTGATATACAGGTGTGTTCTATTGTTTACATGATTTTCCAAAATGATGAACAAGTCTTGGTAAAATTCTACACAAAATAATGTGTAATTCTTCTAGTGATTTAGACAATAATTACGTTGATGGGAAATTCAAAGTATACTATGCAAGAAAGCCCTTATTGTTTACATCAAATATTTAGGTAGGTTCTATGCCTGGATAATTATACACATTTTTTTTTCACTTCATAAATCCCTTGTTGGATATTTAAAAAATATAGTAGCATTGGATGGCAGTGACTAATGAATTTTAAGAAATGTATGACTAATGGATTTTAAGAAATGTAGTATTCCTGGCCCCATCCCATAAAATGTCAGCTGCAATCTCCTTTATTATTCCCAGAAATTTCCAGTACAGCAAGTGTAGGACATGGTATTAAAGTCTAGAGCATCTCCTGAGAACATCTGAATTATGTAATTTCTGATAATACAATAATTTGGTACTATTTAACTTTTATAAGACAAATCTCATGTTTTTTTTATTTTCTCTCTGAATTTAGAAAAAAAATATTAATAAAGCACAAACACTCTTAGGTTAAAAGTGCATCCCTCTTATATAATCCAGGTTATTAGAAAATTAATTCCTTATTGTATTTTTAAAAGCAGAACACTTACTGAAGGGCGAAGTAGTGGTCAAGAATTTATTGTGCATCTATTTGAAGCCTGACTCTCTCATGTTAAAGTTGAACATTATTGATTTGAAATGCTTTTTAATCTTTTTACTCCCTGGCTTCAACTTGCTTATAAAATGAAAGATAAGCAAGAAGAAATATACTAGTTTTCACTGAATTTGGAAGCAATATGATGGTAATAATAAATAAATAAATAAATTAATTAATTAACAATTTGCATCATAATTCCTTTTATGGGAGAGAATTTGCGTTTGTAGAGGAAAGTAACCTATCCTACTTTGTGTAAGAAAATTTTAGCAGAAGACAAAGGGAGAGAAAATGTTGTACATAATAATTGCCCAGGAATGTAGTGGGTGGATATGAACAGGAAGACTAAAGTGAGTGCAATGAGGAGGAAACGGTAGAGAAGTGATTAGAGCTGACATCTATTGGGGCATTCAATGAGGAGCTCCTGGTGGTCAAGAATCTGAATAAATATTAAAATCAAGGCAGAGGCTAGATGGTAAAACCCCACACTCAGCCACATTTCATAATGCACAGATAAGTACCTTGTATAGGTAAATTTAGAGGGCCACTAAACACAAGCAAAAGCCAAACAAAGATACAAAAACTTGAATAAATGAGTAGAATGGAAAAGATGAAATATAAGTTAGAACCAGGAAAAAAATGTTTAAGATGTGACTTTTGGAAACTAGCATCCCTGGGAATAAGAAAAAAGTATATACTTTTTTCACATATATATATATATATATATATATATATATATATATATATGAAATATATATAGTGGATTTATATATTATATATTATATAATTATATATATAGGAAAATTTTGCTTTCCCACAGAATTGAGAAAAAGATTTTAATTATAACTAAATTTCAGAGGGCTAGGTGACTTCAGTGATATATGTCTGCATTTCAGGATGAAATTTATAACTTTATATTCATTTTATAATTCAGGCCTTGAGGACAATGAAAAATGAGATCTGTGGATATGTTTGACCTGATACCTGCTACCCTTAGCCCTTATCAAATAAAATTGGGATTTATATTTACTTTTAACATACATGTGTACATATATGTATATTTTACATATATATTTACATATATATTTTTATAGAGATAGAACTCATGATTCTATGTTTTTGGGTTTACAGTTTATAAAATAATATCAAATTAATAATTAGACTCATTTGTAGGTCTCTAATTCATAATTCATAATGGGAAGACTAATAGGGCTTCAACATAGTAGTGTGAGGAATGCCAGTGTAATAGCCCGTGACAGGGTGTCACAGCTTGAGCATATGGTTCCTGTGGTGTTCATATCAGTAAAAGTGGAAAGCATCCTATTGTGCCCTAGTGAACTTCACTGAATAAACATCACAGCAATCCAATAACACTCTATGATAAAGAAAAACATTTTTTTTCTTAGTCTGCAGTAAAATTATACTACTATGCCTCTATATTAACACTTCCTTAGTAGGGTGATTTTAAGGTTATTTTTGGTACACAGTCACAAAATAACCTTAAGTTGTTTTTAACCTGCTCTTTTTAAAATAAAGTAGTAATAGACACATTTTTGACATCAAATGATAATGACTTTATAAAGTAAGTATCTACTAATTATATCATTATGTTTAACTCTAAACATTTCTAATATTTCTTTTTCATGTTGAGAAATAGTTAAATTGAAGCACATTAAAATAATATTCTTCATATTTTTCTGGCCTTTATATGAAATATTAAATAAAAGAAGATATTCCTCTTCTCCATATAGTTTCTTTCATCAGCATAGCCAGGCATATCCCATTTCTTAATCCCCGTAGACAGTGGTATGGATTTCTGGACTCCAGCTGGTGATTCGCAGTCGGCTTCCTCCCCAGCACACTCCGAGGATATACAGCCCTCTGGCCTGGCACGGTGGTTACACTGGCAGGACACTGGGTCTGCAGAGTAGGTTTAAGGAATTGATTCTCCGGCTTGTGAGAGGAGGTTTTGAGCTTTGAAACTATTTTCTCACCCCCAGGAATGCATGCTCTCTGATACTGGAATGAGAGTCACTTATTTTAAATATTTAATTAATTTATTGATTATATTATATTATTTATTGCCACCTAAACTTTTCAAAATAGTGCTACCTACGAATATTTTATAAAATGCTCTGTATTTGTGTTCTACTATATTAGCAGCAAATAATTTATTACATGATACTATTTCCTTTAAAAATTTTTAACAACTAGGTGCCTGGGTGACTCAATGGTTGAGCATCTGCTTTTGGCTCAGGTCATGATCGTGGGGTTCTGGGATCGAGTCCCACATGGGTCTCCCTGCATGGAGCCTGCTTCTCCCCCTGCCTGTGTCTCTGCCTCTCTCTGAGTGTCTCTCATGAATAAATAAATAAACACATCTTAATAAGATAAAAATGTTTACAGTTCAATATTAGTTATGTCATCCTTATTATAATTTTAAATGTACTCAGTGAATGAAGCCAATACCTTCATACTGTGACTTCTCCATTTACTTTTTTTTTAACGATGTTATTTATTCATCTAGGAAGAGAGAGAGAATGTGAGTGGGGTTGAAGTGAGAGAGAGAGAGAGAATCCTAAGCAGACTCCCTGCCAAGCACAGAGCCCAATGCGGGTTCCATCCCAGGATGCGGAAATCATGACCCTAGTGGAACCCGAGAATTGGATGCTCAAATGACTAAACCACTGAGATGCCCCCTCCATTTTCTTTTCTTCAACTTCTTAGCAAACATTTTGGAAACACAAGAAATTAAAAACAAAGTAGTATAACAAATAACCGTCTTGTAGATTCTGTGACTGTTTCATCATCTTTGTTTTACCTCTCGATCTGCAAACTTTGGTATTGCTGAACCATTTGAATGTGAGTTACTTATATTTTTGATAATTCACCCTTAAACAGGTCAACATGCTTTTCTTAATAGACACCCCCCCTACATAGCTGCACTAATGGCACACCTAACAAGATTAAATATTCTATGATATTTCCTAAATTATAATTTATAAGCAAATTGCCATACATTCCAAACATATATTTTCTACCTTATAACATTTTTGAACCAGGATTGAATTGTTTCCAACACCAAATGTGATTTTTAAAAATGTTTCTTAAATCAATTTTATTCTAAAGAGTTTTCCATGCTTTTTTAGACTGACTTTTTTTAAGACTTTATTTTTCAGGGCAGTTTTAGATTTACCACAAAATTGACTGGGACTGCAGATTTCCAATATACCCCCGACTTGCGCACATGCATAGCTTCGTCTGTTATCATCATTCACCTGAATGGTTTTGTTTTGTTTTGTTTTTAACAAGGATGAACCTATATAGATATATCACAATCACAGTCCATAGATCACCTTAGGATTCATTCTTCATATACATGTTATGGGTTTGGGCAAATGTGTAATGACATAAATGCATCATTGTAATATACAGAGTAGTTCTTCTACCCTAAAAATGCTCCGTTCTCCTCCTATTCACCTCTGCAACCCTGAACCCCTGTCAACCACTGATCTTTTCATTGACTCCATAGTTTTGCCTTTCCCAGAATGTCCTATAAGTGGTATCCTACAATACGTAGGCTTTCAGATTGGCTTCTTTGATTTAATAATATGCATTTAAGAGTTCTCCATGTCTTTCCTGGGCCTGATAGCTCTTTTCTTTTTGGAGATGGATAATATTCCATTGTCTAAATGTACCACAGTTTATCCATTCACCTACTAAAGAGCACTTTGATTGCTTCTAAGTTTTGCCAACTACGAGTAAAGCTGCTACAAATATGAACACCCTTGTGAAAGTTTTTTGTGGACATAATTTTTTAACTCCTTTGGGTATATACCTTAAAATTCTATCATACAGTAAGTTTATGTTCAGCTTTGTGAGACACCACCAAACTGTCTTCCAGAGACTACTGTGACTGTTATCATTTTGCCTTTCCACCAGCAATGGATGGAAATTCCTATCTGTTGCCGCACATCCATATCAGAATTTAGAGTTCTCAGTGTCCCTGAATTTTGACCATTCTAACAGATATATGGTGGTATCTCATCATTGTTTTCATTTGTATTTCCCTGATGCTCTCTATGTGTTTATTTGCCATCTATACACCTTCTTTGGTATGATGTCTCTGAAGGTGTTTGGCCCATTTTTAAATTGGGTTGTTTTCTTATTGTTGAGTTTTAAGTGTTCTTTGTATATTTTGGGTAACAGTTATTTATCCCATATGTCTTTGCAAATATTTTCTCCCAGGCTGTGGTTTGTCTTTTCATTTTCTTGATATTGCCTTTTATAGAGCAGAAGTTTTTAATTTTATTCAAGTCCAGATTATCAGTTCTTTCTTTCATGGGTCATATCTTTGATGTTGTATATACAAAAGCATCATAATACACAAGGTCATCTGGTTTTCTCCTGTTATTTTCCAGTTTTATAGGATTGCATTTTACATTCAGGTTTATGACCTATTTTCAATTAACTTTTGCAAAGGGTATAAATTCTGTGTCTAGATTCTTTTTTGTATATAAATGTTCAGTTGTTCTAGCACCATTTATCTAAAGTACTATCACTGCTCTGTGAATCCCTTCACTCCTTCGTCAAAGATCAGTGGACCGTACTCATAGAGTTTTATTTCTGGGCTCTATCCTGTTGCATTGCTCTGTCTATTATTTCACAAGTGCTACATTGTCTTCATTACTGTAGCTTTAT
Organism: Canis lupus baileyi; assembly: GCF_048164855.1. NCBI lineage: Eukaryota > Metazoa > Chordata > Mammalia > Carnivora > Canidae > Canis > Canis lupus. The sequence continues at coordinate 27,832,909 of NC_132873.1, read as the reverse complement.
AGTAGATCTTAAAGTGGGGTAATGTCTGTCCTCCAACTTTGTTTCTTCAATATTGTGTCCTTTGCTACCCCATATGAACTTTATATTAATTTTATCAATTCCATGAAATAACTTTCTATGATTCTGATTCTGATTGTGTGGAATTTAAATATCAGTTGAGAAGAACTAACAGCTTGAAAATACTGAGTCTTCTATAGGAACTTGGGGCACTTCTACATTACTTAGTTTTTTATTTATTCAACAGTTTTATAGTTTTCTTCATAGTCATATTTTGTTAGCTTTATACTTAAGTATTTTTGTAGATGCTAATATAAATTATATGTTTCCATTTCAAATTCCACTAGTTTATTCATAATATATAAAAAAGTAATTGACTTCTGTATATTAACCTTGTATTCTGAAATATTGCTATAATTGCTTGTTCAATCTAAGAGTTTTTTGGTCAATTATTTTGAATTTTCTACACAAATAATCATGTTTGCTGTTAACAAATATAGTTTTATATCTTCCTTCCCTATCTGTATACTTTTCATTTTCTCTTCTTGCCTTGTTGCATTAGCAAGGACTTCTAGTTGATTTTGAAGAGGAATGGTGAGAGGAAATCTCCTTCTTTTACACTTAATCTTACTGGGAATGCTCTGAATTTTTCACATTTAAGTATGATGTTAGTTATAGATATCTTACAGATAGGCTTTATCAAGTTGAGAAAGTTCCCCTCTATTCCTGAGTTACTGAGAGTTTTATCATGAATGTGTGTTGGATTTTGTCAAATTCTTTTTCTGCATTTAGTGTATAATCATGTCATTTGTCATTTTTAGCCTGTTGATGTGATGGATTACATTAACTGACTTTTGAATGTTGAACTAACCTTGCATACTGGGATAAACTCCATTTGGTCATGGTGTACAATTCTCTTCTAAATTGTTGGTTTCAATTTACTAATGTTTTGTTGAGGATTTCTGCAGCTATGTTCACAAGAGATATTAATCAGTAGTCTTCTTGTAATGACTTTGTCTGGTTTTGGTATTAGGATAATCCTGGACTCAAAGAATGAGTTAGGAAATATTCCTTCAGCATCTGTCCTTTAAAAGAGACTGTAGATATTTGATATACTTTCATCCTTAAGTGTTGGATAGAATTCACCAGTGGATCCATTTGAACCTTAGACCAGTTTTTGAAGAGTCACAGATATTTTGAAGATCAGTGACCCTAAAATTTTAGTAAGCGTTGAATTACCCAGGAATCTGTTAAAACGTAGATTCTGATTCAGGAAGCTCATGGTTGGGCTTGAAATTGTGCAAATGTAATACAACTTCCAAAGGATACTGTAGATCTGAGACCCATGTTTAAGGTTTTAGAAAGTCCTGCATATTTAGTTTTCTTCTTCATTACTGTTTCCTTTGGTAAGTATTATTTTGCTAAAATCTCAATCTTCAGTATCTCTGTAAATTATAAAACAGGTATATAAGCTTGATTGGATTTATGTTAAACATTTTGGCCATAATATTTGATAGCTAGTGTTCTGTATTTCATATCGCTGCACATGAAGAGGCACATATCATGTTGCTCCACTATTAATGATGCTAATTTTAGCAATTTGGTAAGGTGATTATTGCCCAGCATTAAAGTGTTTTTATTTATTCTTTTGCATTTATCCTGGTACCTGTGGGTTGCTACTTTAAGATCATGTATATATTTTGTTTCTCAACAGTCTTCTTTGTGTGTATGTGTGTGTGTTTTGGTGTTTTTTTTTTTGTTGTTGTTGTTGTTGCTGTTTTCAAGACCTTATTTATTTATTTGAGAGAGAGAGAATGAGAGAGCGACAGCAAGAAAAAAGCAAGGGTGCGGTGGGGGGAAGACAGAGGGAGAGAGAGAGGTAGGCTCCCTACCTAACTGACTGAACCACGCAGGTGCCCCATGTATGTGTTTTAATGTGGATACTTTTATTTTCATCATGGTTTCAATGTCCACTAGAATAGTATTTATAAACAACACCACCAATAATGATCAACCCACCACATTGTAAACCTGCATAAATTTACCAGTAATAGGTTTAAGAACAAAAATTCATTCAAGGCTTTGGCGCTGCATTTAGCTAAAGAGACAGAGAGAGAAAGAGAGAGAGAGAGAGAGAAATTGCAAATACCCAAATTTTATCACTCTAAACTGAAACTTAAAACAGCCATTAAAAAGAGTATAATATTGTTTTGATTATACTCCTTCCTATGAAAAAGAGCAAAAAAATGCAGGCACAACCACTAGGGGAGTTAACATAATGGCCTTACAGAAGCTGTCATCTTTTCCCCCTCCTCAGCCATAAGCAGGAGAACGGATGCTGATGCCTAGGTATGCAGCAGGAATGGGAACCGAATTGCTATCCTTCACATGGCCCCTTCCTTGACTCAGGGCCCTGTGGTTTTGAGTTTAAAACTTCTCTTAAGGGAGGACAGTTTAAACCATCAGCTGTCATTTGACTCAGTTGAGCTGTACATGAAATAGTGAGCAAAACACAGGTCAGGCCTGTTGCTTCTTTGCTAGTTCCAGGCCAACTGAAAGACTGCGGCCTGTGAGGACCAAGTCTGAATGTGGTTTGGAAACTCAGGGCTTGGGAAAGGCCATCTAGTATCTGGACAAGGAACAGCAGACAGTGAACATCATTGTGGTCCTGCAAAAAAATCCATGATTTTTAAAATTGTTGTTGTTAGACCAAAGACCCCAGCACCATCTTGCTGGGGTTTAGCACAGGAGTGTGCCTCCTTTGCTCTGCAGGATCCAGGAAAGGGTGGCCAAGGTCACTTTGCTTGATGTCTGCCCAAAGATTCAACCTTGCTAAGGTCCCCTAGGCAGTTTCTGCCCATTCACTCCTGACCTGTGGAAGGACCTATGCCCCCAGAACTTGGACACCTTCTGGATGGGTAACTCTATCAAGCACCCTAACAATCCGGGTGACCTGGTCTGGCATCATGCTATGGGGTTATTGCAATGGAGACAATTATGTGGCCTTTTGATCCAGGAGGGGAAAGAGAGGCTATGGAAAGAAGGGGCCCAAATGTGGTGGTGATAACCACCAAAATCTCTTCAAACGAATTGGAACCACTAGCCACATTATCTGTCCAGATCAGCACACTGTTACCTTACTTTGTGACTGCTTTCCAAGGGACAACCTGATTTCCATTTTGCCATTGTAGGCATTGAAAATTTACATTTACTCCTTTGAAGAACTTGAAATTCAGGCACTGTCTTATCTCAAAGGGTCATTCTATGTCCTCTTCGTGCTCTCCAACAGAGATCTAACTTCTTGTTTTGAGGATTTTTATCCATGAAATGCTTCTGAATTTCTTTGTCTTTATCAGCTACACCCATTTCTGTGGTTTTAATGGCCTGCTTGAGCTGTTTACTCTTAAGTCTTCCAAATTTTATTTTATTTTATTTTATTCTATTATTTTATTTTATTTTATTTTATTTAAGTCTTCCAAATTTTAAAAACCAGTTAAGCCTGCACCCAGGACTCTCAAGTCCGATCTCAGTAATAGGTGGCTCATATTTGAGCTTCAAGGTCCGCATTTCAGTTTCTTTCTCTCAGTCAGCCCTTCCATTTCTTCACATTGGTTTTGGTTTCCACACCGTGATCTCTCCCTACAGCCAGAGGGTGTGGATTTAAGACATTTGTAGCATTGTTTTCATGACCAGACCTGTACTTTCCAGATTGCCTTGTGATGGGCTACAGTCAGCAATGTAGAAGCCCATTCTTCAAGGCTCCTTTATGGATGTCAGCTGATTCTTATACAACATGGGGTCATTTCCTTGTGAGGAAAGCACACTGTTACCAATTTGTATTTTGTGGTTACATTAATCTACTCATGGAACTCTTATGAGTTAGGTGGGAAAAAAGAAAAAAAAAAAATTCCTTGTTCCTCATAGAACACACATGGCTTCAGGAGCTGCCTTTCCTCCTGGAGGAACTAAAGACATACTATCTATTCTTTGTAGATACATATCCCTTGTAAATCTTATATTTTTTCCTAACCTTTCAATTTATTTTCAGCTTAGTGGATGCTTTCTTTACTAGGCTGTCTCGATGTTAGTTTATTTCACTGCCAGGCCAAAACTGACCTGGGAAGTTTGTAGCATGAGGGCCTTTACATGGGAGCCCATGTAGGACAGGCCTTGTAATGGAGCAGAAGTTGCTAGTGTTAAATGGTCCTTACTGATTGCCCATAGCTGTTGACCTCTCTGCACTTATTTTCAGAGAAGATTCATGGACTGGAGTAGATTATGCTAGAAAAGCAAGGGCATTCAAGCCTGGGAGATCTGATGCTGCATTTTCTGCTCTGGTCTCCTAGAGGGGTCTCATCCCTTCTTGCCATTGCTGCTACTACTGTTCAAGAGGAAGAGACATGATTGCATTGATAATGAGATGTAATATGAAGCCCAGGAGAGGGGAGCTACTAATGCTCTTAGCTCCTGAGCTGCCACTGTTGTCCGATGGCTCTCTGGCTCACACCGAACTGATCGTCCAGGCCTTAAAGGCTAGATACGTAAGCCTATACCTAATGGTTTTAGCATCTAGCAATGACTTTTATTGAATCAGTTATTAAATTTGGAATTGCAAAATGATATATATTTTTTTTAATTAGTAGATGGCATTTTTCCAGGAAGAAGGAATTTTCTATTCCATACTTCCATACTTCTCCCTTTGGTATGCATTTCTATGAGTTTTGGGTTTTTGTTTGTTTGTGTGTGTGTGTTTGTTTGTTTGTTTGTTTGTTTTTCTTGTATGCTCATTGTTACCTATGTGGCCTGCAAGAGCCCCTTCAAGCTGGTTTTTGTTTCCTTTTGACATAACTTTTTTTTTGGGGGGAGGGGTACTTTCTTTCTGGAATTGTATCTAATACAGGTGAATTCAACTATATCTAACACTTGTATTCACCTGCCCCAGATCTGCTATCAGCCATATTCCCAACAATCTCTCATTCTTTTTAGCGGAAAATAGTATCTAGAAAATAAGACACTATCACTAGGGGAACTCATTACTAGTGAGATATCATTACTTTTAGGTTGTTTTAATGGATTATTTATTCACTTTGAATCCTATTTGCTTCATATAAGTCATATTGTGTTTGGCTAGATTACAACTCCAGATAAAATCTTTTGTAAAAGCAAACGTAAGTAGCATATTTTTCAGGCTGTGGTAATCATCTGAACCAGAAAAGAATACGAAAGAAAGACTTTGAAAATATCTGTCCCTTGCTTTGGCACATGGATAAATGTGATCAGATAAAGAACTCAGGCACCACATATTTTTCTCCAAATCAGCAGATGTTTGTTTCCTGTCTTCTGTTTCTATATTTGATGAGTATGAGGTTATCCCTTTCTTTTGATTGGTTGGTCATAAGTGACTATTAAAAAAAAAAAAAACCTCTCTCCGTGTAATATGATTCTCCACAATTAAATGATGTCATGTGAGATTTTTGACATTAGATGATATCATTTCCATAATATATGATTTACCTTCTTTGATTAGCTTATCTAGAAATTTGGAGAAACATTTATAATCTCATGTTAGCATTTGAGCTAGAGAGCTACATTTTAAAGTTAGGGTAGAAAGGAAAATGCTATCCTGGGCAGGTTTCATCTGAAAGTCTTCCTCTGCAATTTTAGTCTCAGTTTGTTACGTATTCATCCCTGTGATCACCTTCCAGATGTACCTCTTCTGTTTCTTCCTGCTATCTTCATGGCGACCAGCTACATTTTTTATAAGTTGCTAAGGGTGACTCCCTGAAGTATATTGATACACTTTAATTTCGTATTTCACTATATATTTTCATCTCATTATTATTGTTGTTTCATTGCTGGAAAATCAACTTCCTTCAGAATTCATCCTTTGTAGGTTAGAAAGTTGTGATCTAAAGGCAGGGGAGAAGAAAAGGGTGCAAAGTTTACCCAAGTATTTTCTTTAATCATTTCTCTCAATATCTTCTTTCCTGTTGTGATATAAGAAAGGACCCAAAGTGGCAGAGTTTTCAGCCTGGTCCCTGCCAAGCTGAGGGATAAATTACAAGCCTCCTTTAGACTTTTCTCCACATTTACCCACAATACTACACTGTGCTCATTTGTAGTAAGATTTGTGCATGCTACTGATTGGTTCTTCCAGTTTTTTTCTAAATTCTATTTTCATCTGGATAATATTGTCTGAACTCTGTGTTATTAGTTTGAGGCTTTTCCTAGTTTGGGAATAGGACTTTTATTTGGTGGGGATTTATTTCAGAAGCTATCATGAGGGAGGTCCAGATTTTAAATGTGGACTTGGGATGCCACCATATTTAAGGTCAGAGAAACTTAAAAAAACTGATGATTTTGAACCTCTACAAATCACTGTTCATTTCAGAAGTAAGGCCAGGTGCTTTCTGATTTTCTCATTCAATAGTTTAAAATTTTAAGTTCAAGAGAAGTTGGGATACAAAAGAAACATTTGCTTAGCTTTATTTTTTTTCCACCACCAATTTAAAAGTCACAGTGTAAGTTACCACCTCAGAAATTCTATTTGTATGTAGAGGAATATAGCCAGGTATGAGAGATTCTAAGTTTATTTTCCAGAAAAAGAAAAGACTATTTGTGAACATTAAATGTAAGAAAATCTAAATTTATTTTAGATGAGTCACATGAGTCAGACCTAAGCAAATGAAATACATATTTTTTCATATTGTGGAATGAAATTCTCAGTCTAGAAGTTGGAGACTGGGCACTTCTTTTGAAAAATATCAGGCCAGATTGAATGATACCATATGGTCAGTTCCAGTCTAGAACTTTATGTAACTGGAATCCTACAGTTTGTACTCTTTTGTGCCTGACTTCTTTGACTCAGCTTAATGATTTTAGATTTATCCTTTGTTGTCTAAGTAGATTTTTTTTTATTATTGCTGAGTGGAATTTCAATGTATGAGTTACCACAATTTATGCAATCCTCTATCGATGGACTTTTAGGATATTCCAGCCCTTAGCTATCATGAGTAAAACAGCTATGAACAAGCTCATCTTTTTATATGTCTTAATTTACCTTGACTAAATCATTAGAAATAACATTGCCAGGTCACTAAATAGATATACGTTTATTTTTATAAGAAATTGCCTATTTCTAAAGTGGCTGTGCTGTTTTTACATTCCTGTAAAGAATATATGAGAACTCTAACTTACCCACCTCTTTCTATATCTGCTATTGTCAGTCGGTTTTATTTGTTTGTTTTTAGGTATTCTGGTGGGTATGTAGTGATAATTATGTTTTAATTATACTTCCCAAACTTATGTTGAATATCAAACCAGAAATCAAGCCTAATGTAGTTTGTAATTATTATACTTCAGCTATATATATATATAATAAGATTTAATCTATATTTGTTAAAATAGAACTTCCAAAAATAGGTAAAACGTCATGACCTATATAAATAAAAAATAAACATGTCAAATATTATGTTGATTAATGAATCAGTAAGATGTTACAAGTAGTTCAAAGGAAAATGTAAAAACCAGGGACATATATAGGCCAGAAATGTATAGATAGATGAAAAACTAGATTTTTCCCTGGGTGGTTAGAGAGAATCAACTGTTTATTAGACAACATACACTCCTATAACTATAAACAGGAATTGTTTGCATTGCTTTAAGTTATCGACAGGGATTTAAGTAGCTTGAAAAAAAAATGATACAAAGGCAAAATCACATAGAATCAGATAACCTTAAATATTTGCTCTAAATGATGAACAATTTTCCTTTGAAGACACCTGATAATTTTTTGTTCTATTTGAGAAACTTTCACAATTTTCCTTTACATCCTATACTTGATATTAAAATGATCACTGAAAAATTTTTTAAAATAGCAAAATTTTAGATGTTTATATTAAAATAAAATAATACTGTAAAAATATATATTGCTTCTCAGAATATTGCTCCTATTCTGTAATAATTAGTTATAGAAATGTGTAGACCTCCTTCTTTTGAAATTGAAATAAAAAATTATAGCAATATAAAAATAAAGTAAAATAATGTTTGCAATTCAAGAAATACAAACGCTTAATGATTAATTGTTTGTGTGTGATGTGTGCCAGGTGGCATACCCATAATCCTTTCACATATGAGATCATCCTCATCCAGCTTGTTAAAGTTAGGGACTAAATTAGCTAGTACATAAATCTTACTTTTTCTGATATTTTGGGACAAGGAATATGCTTATTTATTAAAAAAAATGTATTATATATATATATACAGACACGCAGTTCTCTGCACAGAATTAGGATGACTATTGGCATTTTAGCAACATATAATGACTATAATTTTATCTACTTATGAAAATGGTTATATCCATGGGAAGTATTCATCTAACCTTATCCATGGACAGTTACAGAAAATTTCTTTAACTTCAAGTAGCTCAGCTGTTATGTACTGACTAGATTGGTTTTAAGTTGGAAGGTTTTTATTTTGTTTTCTAAACATAGCGTGGTCCCTGTAGAGCCTAAAAGGGCTAGTATCCAAGATCTATAAAGAACTTATTAAACTCAGCAGCAAAAAAACAAACAATCCAATCATGAAATGGGCAAAAGACATGAACAGAAATCTCACAGACGAAGACCTAGACATGGCCAACAAGCACATGAGGAAATGCTCCGCATCACTGGCCATCAGGGAAATACAAATTAAAACCACAATGAGATCCCACCTCACACCAGTGAGAATGGGGAAAAGTAACAAGACAGGAAACAACCAATGTTGGAGAGGATGTGGAGCAAGGGGAACCCTCCTGCACAGTTGGTGGGAATGTGAACTGGTGCAGCCACTCTGGACACTGTGTGGAGGTTCCTCAAAGAGTTAAAAATAGACCTGCCCTACGACCCAGCAATTGCACTGTTGGGGATTTACCCCAAAGATGCAGATGCAGTAAAACTCCAGGACACCTGCACCTCGATGTTTCTAGCAGCAATGTCCACAATAGCCAAACTGTGGAAGGAGCTTCAGTGTCCATCGAAAGATGATGGATAAAGCAGATGTGGTCTATGTATACAATGGGATATTCCTCAGCCATTAGAAACAACAAATACCCACCATGTGCTTCAACGTGGATGGAACTGGAGGGTATTGTGCTGAGTGAAGTAAGTCAGCTGGAGAAGGACAGACATTATATGGTCTCATTCAACAGGGAATATAAAAAATAGTGAAAAGGGATTAAAGGGAAAAGGAGAGAAACTGAGTGGGAAATATCAGAGAGGGAGATAGAACATGAGAGACTCCTAACTCTGGGAAATGAACAAGGGGTCATGGAAGGGGAGGTGGGTGGGGAGGGTGGGGGTGACTGGGTGACGAGCACTGAGGGGGGCATTCGATGGGATGAGCACTGGGTGATATGCTATATGTTGGCAAATCAAACTTCAATAAAAAATATATACAAATAAAATAAAATAAAATCCTATTCTATCCTGAGTTATGTATGTGGATTTGTCCTCCAAATTAGCATGAGATGAAGTGATTCTTCTAAAATGTACCAATTGTACAGAGAAAGGGAGGAATTAACTAATGAATACATTAAGCAAACAAGGATCAGAATGCAGGGGAAGGGGATAGAATATTCAGTAGGATGATTGTTTTTTGTTTTACCCCTAATGAATTCATCAATTTAATCTCTTACTGCTGGTTGCAATATTGGGTTGACAACCTATAATTTGTTCAGTCATTCAGTGAAATTTCATTGTGATTTTGCTAAATGGTAGTCACTGTTCTAGGTATTTGGGATACAGAATATAGTTTCACTGAAAACAGCCTGTCAGAGGAGATGGACAAGTTGAATTTTTTTGATAAATTGCAATATGTGTTAAGATAGAAATTATTTTCTCAGATAGTTGTGTCAATTTTAAATGAAGTATAAAAGATGTGCTACTTTCTCTTTGAAAAGCTGGTGGTTTAACTTTGAAAGGAAATCCTGATTTTAAATTGAATTACTTAAATTTATTTAATCTAGTTAAATGCCTTATTTGGTATGCTAAAATAGACTGATTTTTTATTTAATGCCTTTTAAATCAAAATTTGAAAGTATTTCGAGAAAACTTGTGGATATAGATTCAGAAGTAAGGAGAGACCCCATAAACCCTTTACTCAGCAGCCCCAGTGATAACATCTTGCAAAGTTGTAATACAATAATGTCACACCAGGATGTTGACAATGATATGGTCTAGATACTGAAAAACCCATCATCACATTCTTGCTGTCCTTAAAAAGCCTTACTAATGTCCTCTTCAATTCTCTTTGGCAATCACTAATATGTTCTCTATTTCTATAAGTGTGTCTTTCCAAAGGTCATATAATTGCAGTCATGTAGCGTGTGAACATTTAGGATTGTCTTTTTTGTCTACATTGTTCCCTGGAAATTCATCCAAGTTTATTGTGTTTATCAGTAATGAACTCATTTTTAGCGAATAGTACCACATGGTATGGATGTACTATAGTTTGTTTAATGATGCATCTTTTGAAGGGCATCTGTGTAATTTTTGGGTTTTGGCTATTATGAATAAAGCTCCTATTCATCCATACCTGCATTTGCATGAAAACATGTTTTTATCTCTTTGGAAAAAATGTGCAAGAGTGCATTTTGCTTTATTGTGTGGTAGTTGTATGTTTAGTTTTTTAAGAAACTTCAAAATTGTTTCCAGGGTGGCCTTACCATTTTACATTTCTACCAGCAATATATGTATGAGTGATTCAGTTTTTCTATATCCTCATAACATTTGGTGTTGTTACTATATTTTTTATTTTAGCCATTTTGACAGGATTGAAATGATACGATGGTTTTAATTTGCATTTTACTAATAGCTATGGATGTTAAATATCTTTCCATGTGATGACTTGCCATCTGTATATCTTCTTCTGTGAAATCTTTATTCATGTCTTTTGCCCATTTCTAGTTGGATTTCATTTTTCATTTTACTGTTGACTTTTAAGAATTCTTTATGTTTTTTTGTTATGAATCCTTCATCAGATATGTGATTTGCAAATATTTTCTTTCAGTCTGTAAGTTGCCATTTCACCCTTTAGCAGGATATTTCTCAGAGCAAATTTTTAAAATTTTGAGGAGAACCAATGATCTTTTCTATTATTTATTTTTATGGATAATGCTTTTGGTGTCAAATCTGAAAACTTTTTGTCTAGCCTGAGATCCAGAAGATTTTCTCTAGGCTGGCAATTCCTCCTCCTCCTCCTCCTCCTCCTCCTCCTCCTCCTTTCTTCTTCTTCTTCCATTGTCACTTTAACTTAAATTTGGATGTATATATTTAGAGTCCTTATGAAAAATAAAAAAAATTCTATGGGCAGGGAGAGATGTAAGCCATTACTAGATGTATTGAATTAGTTGAGCAAATTATTGTTAGGATTCTAAGAAAATTAATCAAAAACAAATGTTTTGATGATATGATAAAGATAACCTAGTTGGAAAATCAGTTAAGCTCCTGAGAATGGCTTATAGCTTGTGAAGATAAAGTATGATAAAGGTCCTTTAGAAGAGGAGCATAGAATACTATCAAAATCAAACTTTTCTTTTTCTAGAGCTCATCCTGTCTATGTCTACTTGCCATTTCTCAGAAATCTATAAACAATATTCATTGCCAATGGGAAGAAGTATTGTACTGATAATGCATACACATTTTTATTCTTATTAAAATGAGACAGAAAAGTTAACTTTAGAACATTTTATTTCCTGTAACTCAAGTAAATCTATGAAATTTTTTAAATTGCATTTTTTAAACAAAATTTATTTATTTATTCCTCAGACACACACACACAGAGGCACAGACACAGGCAGAGGGAGAAGCAGGATCCATGCAGGGAGCCTGACGTGGGTCTCAATCCCAGGACCCCAGGATCACACCCTGGGCCGAAGGCAGGCACTAAACCGCTGAGCCACCCAGGCTGCCCCTAAATTGCATTTAATAACACATCAATCTACTAAATAAAATGATACTTTATTGTATCATTTTCCTGCTTATAATGGGAATGTCTCCAATGAATGATCATTAACCATTATGGTTACTTTTTATTGGAATAATTTTTAAAAAGATTTTAATTTTTTTATTCATGAGAGACATAAAGAGAGGCAGAGACACAGGCAGAGGGAGAAGTAGGCTCCCTGCAGGGACTTGATGCAGGACTTGGTCCCAGGACTCCAGGATCAGGCCCTGGGCCAAAGGGAGATGCTTAACCACTGAGCCACCCAGGTGCCCCAGAAACAGAAAATTTTTAAGCAATTCATACTATAATGGCATGACTTAAAACTCAAGAATGGATATAGGATATCATCAAATGTAATTTGGGCATATAAAAATCTACTTTTTAATATATATATATAATATATGTCTTCTTTTATTATGACATTTCTTTAAAAAAAAAAAGATTTTATTTATTTATTCATGAGAGACACAGAGAGAGAGGCAGAGACACAGGCAGAGGGAGAAGCAGGCTCCATGCACCGGGAGTCCGACGTGGGATTCGATCCCGTGTCTCCAGGATCGCCCCCTGGGCCAAAGGCAGGCGCTAAACCGCTGCGCCACCCAGGGATCCCCAAAATAACTTCTTATTATGAAGGCATATTTTCTTGAGATAATTACTTGAAAATATTCGCATTTGTCTTAGCAATTATTGACTTATTCAGACACATAACAAATTCTATGCTATTAGGTAGAATAGCGTACTACTTTTTTTTCTACTTTTTTCTTTTTGAGAATTTAAATATGTCTTAGCACAAAATTATATATTTTATATCTTATTTTATTTTTATTATTAACATACCTTCATAAAATTCTGTTTATTCTATCTTCATCCTAGGTGTTTTAGTCTTGCAAGTGGACTTTAGAGTCAACATTTTATTATCAATGTATAGTTTATCACAATGCAGAGACTGTAGCCATGGACACTTATAATATATTTAAATTTTGATGTGCCTAGTGCATGATTTTTTTAATGCATTTTTAACCAACAATAAATGGGATGCCTTATTTACAATGCCCTGAATTCAGTGCACTTTATCTAAATGAAGAAAATCAATTAGATATTTAATTATTTAATACACTTTTAGTCTTCTATTGAATCAAAATTATATTAATTCTTACCATTTTAATAATCCAACTCTTCTACTGGTCTGGAGATTACACATTTGTTTTTAATCTTTTCAACCTTAATCAGACTATTAATTAAAATTCATATGTCAATAACTTCAAATGTTTTTAAAAATAGTTCCTTCTAGGAATATTACAAGGGTGGTATGGTAGTTCACTAGTTGCTTTTCAATATCCATACATCCTTTCTAAGGTTAGAGGAAGTTTTATTATAGTCAGAAATTTAGCCTAGACTGCATTCTCATCTGGAGGTTCACCTGAGGGTCCACTTCTAGACTTAATTAATATGTGATTCTTGAAAGGATTCAGCCCCTTGATTGTTGGTATAAAGCCCTTACTTTAGTATCTTCTCTGTTTAATCACAATGCTGGATTTTTGTCATGTTACACTACATGAATTGAACTATATCCTCCCCAAATTATGTCTACCCCAAAGTTATTTGTGAATATAACTTTATTTGGAAATAAAGTCTTTGCAGATGTGTAATCGAATTAAGAAGAGGTTATACTGGGTTACAATGGGCCCAAATTTAAGATGACTGTTGTCTTTATAGGAAAAAGGAGATTGGAACACAGACACAAGCAAGTAGGAGAATATCATGCTAATGTGGCAGCATAAATTTCTCAAGCCAAAGAATAACCAAAATTGCTACAACCACCAAAAGGTATAAGAGGCATACATTGACTATCTTAAAATTCTAAACAAGGGCACTTGGGTGGCTCAGTGGTTGAATGTTTGCCTTTGTCTCGGGTTGTGATCCCAGGGTCCTGGGATGGAGTCCTGCATAGGGCTCTCTGCAGGGAGCCTGCTTCTCTCTCTGCCTGAGTCTCTGACTCTCTCTTTCTCTCTCTCTCTCTCTCTGTCTCTGAGCCTGATGTGGGACTTGATCTTGATCCTGGATCCCGGGATCACGCCGGGAGCCAAATGCAGACACTCAACCTTTGAGCCACCCAGGGGTCCCTAAAAAAAAAAAAAAAAAAAAAAAAAAAAAAAAAAAAAAAAGAAGAATTCTAAGCAAAATGTTTTACAAATGAGGAACTGAGTTTTTAGAAATTAAATTAAATTATTTGATTAATTAAATGATTTGTTCTAAGTTATATAGGTTTGTTAGGACAGAAACACTTTCTGAACAAAGCTCACAGAACCACTATTATGCTAGCTGGCTGATATTTTTGGAATACTTAAATTTATCATATAGAAGGAGAAAAGTTTATTCCTAGAATTTCCCTGAATGAAATTCATTGATAGAAATGCACACACACACACACACACACACACACACACTTTCAAACATGTCACTTCATACCTAATAAACATGAATTGTTTCATAGTCCTATTGAAGGACCAAGTTTTGTAATCACAAGACAAATCATTAGGACAAAGAATCCAGCATCATCAGACTGTAAAACCGCTGACATACATAATAGATTTTTGGATAGAGTGGGTGTTTAGAGCTATAAGAGAATGAAGCCAATACCAAAACTAAGTCATAACACAAGGGAATACCCAGAGTTGATATATTGGATTCACGTTTATTATAATTAATCTCAGAGTATGGTGGATTGGATGATATTCCTGCCCTTTCCAAGTAGCAACTTTCTTAGTAAGGTGCAGGAAGGAGAGAAAGAGAGAGAGAGAGAGAGAGAGAGAGAGAGAGAGAGAGAACAAGAACAGAGTTAAACTAGAATTGTGGGGGTGGCAAGTATCTTGGTAGAATTTGATCATCATCTTAGAACAATGCTTGGCATATGTTAGGTGCACAATTAGATAGTGTTGAACAATTTAATGAATGAAGGGCTCGGGTTTTGTGTTTGTTTAGTTTTTATTTAAAAATTCCAGTTCGTGTAATCTAACTTTCAGGTGTACAATTTAGTGATTCACACTTCTATACCACACCCAGTGTTCATCACAACAGGTGCACTGCTTAATCCTAAGTGTCTTGGTTCTTAAGGAGTATGCTACTCCAAATTAAAAGCAATAATCTTTTCTGGGCTTTATTATGTCACAAGCTGAAAGTACACATGTAGGTCCTCCCCCAATTATCTATATTTGAGGCCTGGTGTGCTGTCTGGTTTTTGCTCTAGTTCTCTCAGAATGTTTCTAGGAGTTTTAGAAGATTGGTGATCTCTAAGACCCACTGGGATAATGGCACTTGGGCATCAGCATAAGGAATGGGGCCTGACATCCTCTATTTCATGATTGACCAATCAGCAGTCAACAAAAACTAAGTTGTACTTTTTATTGAATTTGTACGTATAATAGATGTGAGAAATCTATTAAACAGATAAATAAGTTACAAAAGCTACATAGGCACAAGGATTCCTAAGGATTTCTTACTAGGATAAGTTCCTGCTCCACTATTCTCCTTTTTTTTATGTGACCAGGGCCTGCTTACCTCTTAGTAGACCAGTTTTTCTGACTATATCCATGTCTTATACTCTGAGACAACTACTCCTAGCCTCAGGTTGGTTGATTGTTTTTGTACTGTGTGATATATATGAAATTTTTAAAAAATAATGTAACAGATTGATGACATATTGCCTAAAATTTGCAGTTTTTAAAAACATCATCATGGGCAGTTTAAAAAAATATTGTGTCACCAATAGCCTGTTTTTGGAACTGCACTAATATTTGTCCATATTTTTCAAGTTTTGCTCATGAAGAGTTAAAACAAATTAAAGAGTGCATGGTCTGTCTGGAAAAGTGAATTACAGTTGTTTTGGAAAACAAAATAAAATAAATAAAACTTGAAGCCTAAAAAGTAAAAACTCAACATTTACATTACTAGTAGAAGGTGACTGAATATCTATGGATAAGTTAAAGAGGTTGCTTGAGGAAAGCATATAAGGTGACTGCCAACAAATTGATGCAAACAGAGTGAAGTTGATGGAATTAGAGGTGAGAGGAAAAAGAAAACTGATATTTTTTTTTAAAGAAAATTGATATTGACTAAACAGCCATTATTTACATCCTTTGCTCACATACAGTACTTCATATAAATATGAGAATGATTCTGTGGATAAGCAAATATAGCTGTGGCATTGCAGAGATTAGGGAATGGAAAAGTTATGCATACCAAGCAACTAGTAAAGAGGAATTGTGATTTAAGCACAGGTCTCTCTAATACCAAAACACATAGTGGCAATTGAATGGGGGGGAAAAATGTTGGTGTAGATGAGGGGAAACATGGCTCAATGCCTGAGGCTTCCAGAAAGTCAAAGCTTTTCCAGAATAGATGGAATTAGAGATTTAAGAACATGAACTACCTTGTGCCACAGTTATTTGAGACTCGCATCAGTAACATCTAGAAATGTGTGCATCAACAGTTATTTTCCAGGGTAGAGATGAGCACAGAGGAGGAATTAAGAGTTTCTGAAAGGACATGCAAATAAAAAAGTTAATGAATATTATGAGTTTGTGTTTGAAGGATGGGATGGAAGTCTCAGAGGTAAGTTCTAGAACTATACAAATTTTGGTATTATTTTAGCAGAACCTGTGACGGAAGAAACAATGAGATTGAGTAGTTAGGCAAGAGAGAGATGAGAAAAGCCCTTAAATAAACTATATTCTAGAATAACCTTGGCTAAAAGATGCAGAGTGATTATGAAATATTAATACCATTATATATTTTAAAAAGTAAGATTTATTCAACTAGTTTATATTGAATGGAGGAGTTTTATATTTAAACAACATGTCTGAATTAGCCTTATAATGAAGATTTGGCACCAGAAATAACCTTTGGAGAAAGTTTGAACTAGAGAGTGGTGTCTACCATTTGGGTAGTTTCAGAAATTATACATAGATATAAAAATTTGCTGGCCTGTAAAAAGGCAAGCAATATGTTTTTGTTGAGTAAGCGTTGAATTATCAGAAGAAAGAATTGCCATAGGAGTTAAATACCGATATCCCGAAGTTATTAAGTTCTGGGATACGAATATTTAATGTAGAGTCCATGGGTCTGCGTATACTTCTAATGATCTACAACATGCCCCCCGCCCCCCACTCATCAATTATATGCAGAAGTTTGAGAGGGAGTGCTTATTTGCATTTCCTTGTGGTGAGGGACATTTTCATCATAGTCTCAAAGAAGTTTATGACTTGAGACTTTGGAAGGAAAACTAAATGTAGAAAGTATAAAATTAGAATAGATCAGCATTTGATGCCATTTATATCTACAGAATTGTTGAAAGGTAATTTTTAAAAATTATTAAATTCGAATTTTAGGAGATAGATTACATACCATTCTCCCATTTTAAATCTGAAATCGAAGTAAGATTCTTCAAAATATGTTGATTTTTATTTTAAGATATAAGATATTCAGGCTTAATTGACTTCAGATTATTACAATATCAATTATCTCCTTAAATTAAGATAGCATTGCCATTTGTAATTGTGGTTGACATACTTATATTTGACTTTTGACAGAGACATATACATTTTTTTGAGATGCAGTAACATATTATCATTATTATTATTTTTAAAGATTTTATTTGTTTATTCATGAGAGACACAGAGAGAGGCAGAGACACAGGCAGAGGAAGAAGCAGGCTCCCTGTGGGGAGCCCCATGCAGGACTCAATCCCGGGACCCGGGATCACACCCTGGGCAGAAGGCAGACGCTCAGCCACTGAGCCACCCAGGTGTCCCTATAGCAACAAATTAAAGATCAAACTGAGAAACTTAATTTGTGATAATCTTTTCAGTGACAAATTGAAGCTTACACTAAAAATATTTTGTAAAGACAAAATATAGTTTTCATGATTATTGTTACTCTTACTTCCTACCTAAATAATTTATGCCACAATAATTTACACATTACGAATATGCAAACTTTTCATCTGGACATTTTTGTGTTCATGGGAATCCTTTGAATGGATTAATGAGCTTATTAACTCGATGATTTTCTATAATGCAGACATCTATTAGTATATTTACATTAGAATTATTTTCTTCATTATTTTACAATATCTATTTTTACCACAGGAAAAGGATTTTTAAAAAAGAATTCAGTTTTATACATATTACAATGCAAAATGCAATTTTAAGGACAAAAATGAAAGCCACTCTAGTAACCAGTTTGTCCTTCAGCTCAAAACAGATTGTCTTAGAAATTGTATCCAAATCCAAATAATTAAGCAATTGTTTTTTGTTCTAATATAATTTTTCATAGTATATTTCTTAGAGAATATAGTTACATCTGTAACATGGTATTTTTTTTTTATTTTTTTAAAGATTCATTTATTATTCATGAGAGACACAGAGAGAGGCAGAGACACAGGCAGAGGGAGAATCAGGCTCCATGCAGGGAGCCCAACATGGGACTTGATCCCAGGTCCCCAGGATTAGGTCCTGGGCTGACGGCGGCTAAATCGCTGAGCCACCCGGGCTGCCCCTGTAACATGATATTTTTAATGTAGTAGAAGAGGCAACATCCCAGGTTGATTATATTGTGTATGTAGACTGTAACAGTATTTTCCTGTCTTCCCTATTTATCGCAGGGAAAAATGACTGAAGGTTGGTGGGAGCTAATAAATGAAAATGACCAGAAAGCTTTTATAGCAAATTGATTAAAGCTTGACTAGTACTATGGACACTTCCCAAAGACTAGTGATAGATTTTAGGGGTTCATGCAAACCAATTAAAGAAATTTAGACCAGTTAGAGGAGAAGAGAGAACATTCTAAGTACTAATCATAAGTAGTGATTAGGCTAACAAAAAGCAAGTATGTCTTGCTTTTTGAAAGTTCATGTCATACCATTTTGTTTTTATGAAAGACTTACATTTGTTCTTTTGTTGGTAACTGAAAGAAATCTGATAGGATTTTCACTTTTATGAGAAAAGGCAAAAAAGCAAAAATGGGGTTCCGCATGTGTTTTGCGGTGAACCTTTATAGAGGCAGTGCATATCCAGAAGGGAAAGAGGGGCCCCACCAGGTTCTTTCCGCAGCAACTATACTCAGCATCTCAGCAACAAGCTGCCATCGTGTTGAACTCTGTGAGCATCTGTGCTTTATCTCTGGGTTTTTAATTTGGTTTTGTTTTGTGCATCCATAGGAAGATGTGTCTTAAGGAATCAGAAAAGCCTAAGAGACATTATTTAGGGGGTCTGGAAAGGCTCAAGCATTTCCCCACATGAATGAATGGTAATTGCTTCTTTGCTTTGCTCCATTTCAGCGTATGAAAGCTTTCATAGGATCGTTCTACTTTCAGACAGTGGAGGAAAGCTGTATTATATAGGTGGTTTTGAGCCTTGAAAAATGTGGGGTTGGCTATAGCTCTGCAAGCATGAAATTGCTTCCCATAGCACCCTGGGCAAGCTAAGGTAATGAAGTCTTCATAACTTAATATGAATTAAGTTAACTTCATAAGTTAATATGAATTCTAGAGTTCCTTAGTCATAAGTGTGCACATCAAGAAGGATGCTATTTATTTACTAGATATTTTTTTCTCAGGAGTTAGGATTAGATCAACACAGAACTAGTTAGCTGGTTAGACACAGGAATTGAGGCAAAGGGAAAAACACTGTGGGCATCTGAGTTTTGCTAAAAGCCAATTACTAGAATAGGAATCTAAATTTAGATTGCTAAGAAGGGGGTCAAGGAAATAAGTCAGGTGTTGACAGCTGAGATTCCATTTTCCTTAGTGATTTTCTGGCTTCCAGAAGCACCATCTGTCCTGGGTTTCCATGAAGTATGAGCTTCCATTTAATGTGTAGGCAATCTATCACTGATTTCGTAGGTATTCTGATTATCTCCATCCCTTGAAATTAAGTAAACACAAATAATGTCATGACCACATTCCACCACACTTTATGGTTGTGGGGTGAAAACAGGGGAGTATTCCATTAAACGCTGATGTCCTTGAGCAAACACTGCACTCAAGTCCAGAACTTGGTACATTACAACACATATTCATAACACGAATGTTAGAAATATAAGAAATAATACAGAATATGAAAGTGTGAAAAGGAAATAGAAAAACTGAGGATAAGGAAATGTAAAAAAATAATATTCACAGTAATAGACATAACATTAGGTGAATTTTGGATAACAGACCTTAAAAATATTTTATTTATTTATTTGAGAGAGAGAGAGTTGGGGGAGCAACAAGGGAGGAGCAGAGGGAGAGGGAGAAGCAGACTCCACATTGAGTGCAGAGCCCGATGCAGTGCCTGCCCACAACCTTGACATCACGACCTGAGCCGAAATCGCGTCACATGCTTAACCGATTGAGCCCTCCAGGCCCCTGGAGAGTTTTTTTTTTTTTTTCTTTATGAACATTTGTAGATCTCTGATTATATTAAATAATAAAAGAAAGTTCAGCATTGAATTAAAAATGTTTAGAAATTCCTTAAGAATTGCATATTGAGAACCCTAGAAATTAAAGAAACAGATAGTGAAGTTCATATTTTTCTTCTTTTTCCATTGAGTTTATTTTTCCTCAGTTGCTTTATTAGTGGTATCTAGGAATAAATAAAGAGAGGCAGGTTTAACGAATCTGATGTTACAATACTTGTGAGTACTCCATTCAATCCATCAGCATGATTTATTGCAATAAATGAAATATTGTGCTAACTTTGACTATTGAGATTGTAAAATATGGAGGTTGTTAGGAAAGTCTGGAAAAATGAGAATACTTTTTTTAGGATAAAGGAATCAATATTCTTTCAGATGATATGTGTAAAGAATATGTTTATTCTTTAATTTTGAATATCGTTTTCAACTGAATATCTAACTTCTTTTTTTTCTTTTTTTGAATATCTACTTCTTAACAAGTCTGGATATGCGCCACAATTTCAAAGCTATTTATTTTTCATGAGTACTTTTAGTAATATTTGACAACCTTCCTTCTAACCACCCCCAGGAATGATATTTTAAATACCAATGTTGTTGATAGGGCTTGTTTCTGTGTGTAGGCTGAGAATTTATCATCAGCCAAAAGGTGATATTCCTAGGATCTTAATTATTATTTTTTTTCTTTTTCTTTTTCTTTGAGACTTCAGGCATAAAAATCTGTTTGGGAATTGATTCCTCTCTGTGTATTTGGATTTAATTGTTATATACTGCAAATTGCTTGCTGTTAACATCCATTATTTTATTTCCTTTAATTTGTAAAACTATATTAAATGTTCTTCTTGTGAATGCGTAGATCATAGACTTAGTACAAATGACCTCTAAAGTTTATATAAGTGAATTGCATGGCTTGAAGCCATTACTTTATCTTTGCATTACTTTGTCTCTTTAATTTTAGGAAATGATTGTAGCTCTATATATGTATATATACAATATATGTGTATATAATAAAGCTGTCAGTCATCGTCCTATGTCACACAATGGATTAAAAACCATGTGACAGTTTGTAATCCAAGTTGTGTATATATTGCACAGCTCCTAGGTGTGATGACTCAGATCTCATTCAACATTTCTGAGTCTAATTGTCCTATTCTGAACAATACATATAAGTCTTGTAAAGGGAGACAATTCCACTGTTGACACATATTGAGACTGTATACATACTTTTACCTTGATTTAAATGAGATAATGCTGTTGAATCTGGTTCAAGATGAAAGTTTGAGAAAGCTTCTTCCCTGTCCTCCATTCCCACTCCACCTCTCAGTTTCTGCTGAAATAATTTAAGTTATATTTAAATTAGAGCAAAGATTCTTGGAAAACAAGAACAGATGCCAGATATTTGGAAGATTTTCTTTGCAATAGAAAGTAAATAAAATTAAATTGAGACTTCCATAGCAAAAATTACCAGCTGTAGAACAAATTGGTTCTTCCCTAGACAGCTCTGAAAAGACCAGTTTAGAGCCAATAAATATAAAGCATAGAAATGAATTTTTAGAAGGTTATCAGGGTCATTAATACTGCACGGGAAACTGCTGGACATTTAATACCCTATCCTGTGGTCTGAATGTCTGTTTCTCCCCTCGCCCTCTTCATACCACTGAAATCCTAACCTCCAGTATGATGCTATTCAGAGGTGGGATCTTTGGGAGTGATTAGACTGTGAGGATGAAGCCATAATGAATGGGATTATTCCTCTATAAAAGAGACCTCAGAGAGATCCCTAACCTTTTCCACCACATGCAAACACAAAAGCCAACAGTCTGTGATTTGGAATATACTCACCTGACAATGCTGGCACCCTGATCTTGGGCTTCCAGTTCCCAGAAATGTGAGGGGTAAATGTCTGTAGTTTATAAGCTACCCACTTTGTGATATTTTTATAGTAGCCCAAATAGACTAAGATACCCTTCTTCCTCATTCTATTTAGTTCTGTTAGCAACAGCTTCCTCTCTCTAATGTAAGGCACTTATTCTTCTTTCTCTAAAATAAGTGATCTACCCAGATAATTTTTTTAACATGAGATTTATTATATGATTTGAACACACTTTGAGGTTATCCTCTATCCTCACAATAGAAAGAGAGCAGGAAAAAAGGGGGAAAATGCGTCTTTGTTTAATATGGAAAAATACTAAGCAGATTCATTTCCAAATTAAATATTTCTTTACTTTGGACATTACAATGGTTCCCAGACTGCCCACTGGCCTCCTGATTACTCTACCATAGTAAAAAATAACATTAATCGTTCACTTGAGAGAAAGTGTTTAGAAAACAAACCCAGAGAACCACAGAGAAAAAGATGACTCCCTATAGTAGTAAAGTTAGTCCATCATTTAAAAAAAAAAATATATATATATATATATATATATATATATATATATATATATATGATATATGAGTGATAAGAATCACTAGTACAAAAGAGGACAAGGTGAAATCTCCACAAAATAATTATGTATGATTCAGTAGAGAAGAATTTTAAAATAAAACTCTACTACTATTATTATTTCAGAAGATATTTTAAGCTAAATATCTAAGAAAGTGATGCAAAGCAAAAAGAAAAATTCAACAAAATTACCTTTGGCAGTTAAAAATTATTTGCCAAATATAACTATATAATATGATAAAAATATTGTCAATATGGAAGCCTAGAAGATAAAGTCAAAGGAATTCTGAGTAAAGACTAAAGATGTAATGTGTTTCAAAATATACCATAAATTTTGGGGTTTCAGCATCTTAATAAGGTAATTTCAGAGTGGAAGAAGAAACAATGAGAAGGAAAGAAAATAGAGACTAATGAAATTTTTGAGATATTATATTATGATATAAAGAATATCTTAAAATTTCCCAGAGAAACTAACATAAAGAGGAATAAGAATTGCATTTGAAACAACCTGTCATGAGCAACACTGAATGTTGGAGGTCATAAAGCAATGCACTCATAGTTCCTTATGGCAAGTGCTTTTGAACATGGTATTAATATTTTATCAACCAGGTGTGACAGTAAATAAAGAAATGCATATACATACATATATTCAAGACCTTTACCAATACTTTCATCCCCACTTCATGAAATACCACACAACCCTCCCTCGCATACAAATACACACACACACACACACACACACACACACACGAATGCTTTAAGGTGATAAAGCAAAGGGAACACTTAAGTGAAATATTTAGATTTATAAAAGTAACCAACTTTGTAAAAAATAAGTTCAAAGTTGTTATGTCTGAGAGAAGCATAAAGAGATTTAGAGAATATATTTAGCATTTCGTTTAACATTTCATTATATTTGTTTGATTCTTTTAAATTCATGAATATCTGTAATGATGATAACGATGGCAAAGATTCAAAAAGATTAAACACTGTATGTCTTTAGTTTATTGCATTTATTCAATACACATTTACTGAGTGCTTAGCTTGGGCTAGGCTTGGTGCTAGGTGTGAGGGGTGACAGTACTGTACTCACAATACTAGCATGGTGGGGAAGAATGCAAACTTTAAACTCAGATTGCACAGGTGTTTATTTCTATTTTAATATATATTCATTGTGTGATTTCAAAGTTTATTAATCTCTTTGTACCTCAGTTTCTTCCTCTGGAAAAGAGTAATAGTGGTACCTACTTCCTTAAGGTTGTCATGAGGATTAAATTAGTTTAATCTAATTTATTTTTTAAAATTTATAAGAGCGCTTGTCACATGGCAAATGCATAAAAATGCAACTATTATTCCTATCATTACACTTTAATGGGAAGAACATACGATTCTACAAATCCATACAATAAAATAAGATGGGCCTATTACTTTTATATATTGTATGTCATGGGAACATATATCTGTCTAATGGAAACATATGCCTTTATTTTAAAGCATTGTTTCTAAGAGAGAAATAACAGCTACTCTTTTAAAAACTAAACACTTAGGTGATGAAGAATGCTGTAAAACTACACTTATCCCGAAAGCTCAGAAACCTAGACTCCAGGCACCATTCACATTCTATGCAGTCATTTACATAAACCATCTGGAATCTGGCATCTGTATTCCAGATTTATGATTTAGAGCCTTAGGAGCTTTTTAAAAAGCATTAAACCTTCACTTTTTTTTTTCACTAAAGTCAATTTATTTTAGGATGTTATCTTCTGCAATATAATTATATATCCTCGTTTTGTATATTTTTTCCTGAGTAAATTAAATGTTTTCTTTTTTTATGACATAATTATTTTTTAAGATTGTCTTTCATTCTATAGCTCCTTACAAACATTAAGAATTGTAGTGATTGTTTCATAATTTATATTTGAGTATTCGATAGATGGGTTCTTTTTTGAGATGATTTCTGTATTAACTTGGCACCAAGGAATTGATGTCTCTTTTCCTCCCAGATCCTTCAATTTGGACATTACCATACTTCCAGGAGAGGCTTAATCAGATGAGCTTGTCTTGAAAGGATAGTAATAAAATAACAGGTTCTTTAATCTAGTCACAGTAGTAGAGGAAAGATTTTACTAGGGAGGAGAACTAGGATATCAAGAAGAGCCTAGTTTGTAGTTTTAAGAGGGCATCAAATCTAACAGAAATGAAGATAAAACGGAAATAATGAACAATAGGGCATAGATGAGAATGAGGAGGTAAATAAAAGTAGATGAACAAAATGTTCCAAAGTGAATGGTTCAGTTTTAAAACAGTGAATTCCAAATATGTAACAGTGTTGAGATGATGGATTCCCAGAGACTCCATACAAAATTAGAGATGCCATTTTTAAACAGAAATTTCCTTACCTTGATTTTAATACCAATTTCTAACTATCAATTTTTTCCCGACCTCTTCTTCACATCACTAATGAATCAATATTGATTAAAACATCACTTTTATGCTGAAGGAAAAATAACATGAAGCCTAATCTATTCTGCTCATTAATTTTATTATACCTAATATATGCAAATTCATTATATTTGGTAGCAATACTCTATACTATTTCGTACAGAAGTTCACCTTCCTTCCCCCCCAACAACATTGTGCTAACTTTTACATTTGAAGTTTTGCTTTCGCTCATATTCTTAGTTGGCATGCCCTCCATTACACCTGTTATATAACCAACTGCTATGCATCTCAACTCTTAACTCAAATATTCTCAGAAAACTTTTTAACTCCATTGAATTCTACTTATTTAATATTTTATTTTATTTAGTTTTTATTTATTTATTCATGAGAGACACACAGATGCAGAGACATAAGTAGAGGCAAAAGCAGGCTCCCTGCAGGTAGCCATATGTGGCACTCGATCCCGGGACCCCAGGATCCCACCCTGAGCCAAAAGCAGACACTCAACCATTGGTGTCCCTATTTTTTAAATATCTATTTATATATAATAAAAATTTATTTCCCACCTAGATTTTTTCCATTGAATTCAAATTCTTTTCTCTCATGTTTCTTGATAATTTTTCAGCACAAGGTAAGATTGGTTATACCCTGTCAATATTTAAATAAAAATTAATTTCATTTGCCTTTTTACCTCCCTTTTTCTTTGTTTTAATAATTAAGCAACAATTTTTTGGCAGGCAACTATTTTTTAATGCTTTATTGTGAGAGCTAAGACCTCACCATAATATTGATCAGTAATAGTGACAGTGGACCTCTTTGTCTTTTCACCTTAATGGAAATCATCCTACATTCACTATTAATATAATTTGCTTATTTAAAAAAAATAGAGACTGTATTGTTTGTTTATATATTAAAAATTTCTCTGAGCTAAAATGTAACACTTTCATGTAGGAGATATTGCTTATTGAATTTTTAAGTGTAAATTCTATAGTTTAATGCAAAAGGCTCTTCATTTCCATATGGGAAAAGGGGGGAAATAACTGTAGAAAAAAATAAAAGATAAAACCTTTAATTTAGGAAAAGTTCAGTGCCATTGAATTTAATAAGAATTTACTTTCTAAGTGTTGATATTCCTGTCTTCTTCCTCTTTGAGCTTACAGGATACGATCAACCAGACTTAGACCCTTTAGGCAGGAGAGTGGAAGCATCTTTTTTAGGAAATCTGAATAGCTCAAGATGATACCGAAATATATTTAAATTGGTGTGTTTTCGGTGACAAAGCTCAGCCAGATCACCCTGTGCTAAACTCCATAGTTGGTAAGTCTTACTCATGGACAAAGAACTTTCAACCCACTTTTCAATGTCTTTCTTTTTTTTTAAATATGAGCACACACGAAAGTGTCATCATCTATCTGTGGAATCAACCAGAAAGGCACCTGGAAGAAACAATAATTATGTAAGTATAGAAATCTGTAATATCTTTGAGAGATAAAATAATTTACTGCATCCCTGAACAAGAATAGGTTGCTATTGAAAAAGAGTATCTGGAACATAATAAAGTAAGCTCTTCAAAATTAAAATTAAAATGATATAAATTAAAAGCTCAAAAAAGTTTAGGAAAAAAATTGAGAAAAATCTCTTACAAAGAAGAATATGGAAAATAGGAAACAAAAGGTGTAGTAATTAGTTCTCTATCAATGTCCAACTAGTATGAGTTACAGAGAGAAAACAAGGAAAAATAGAAGGGAGGGAATCATTAATGACAAATCTGTAGTAATCAATAGAGTACTGGTACAAAAATAGACACATAGATCAATGGAACATAATAGAGACTTCAGAAATAAAACCACATTTATATGGTCAATTTATCTATGACAAAGGAGACAAGAAAAACAATGGGAGGAAAGACAGTCTTTTCAATAAACGGTCCTGGGAAAACTGGACAGCTACATGAAAAAGAATGAAACTGGAGCACTTTTTAACACCATGCACAAAAATAAACTTAAAATTGATTAAAGACCTTAATGTGAGACCTAAAACCATAAAAATCCTAGAAGAGAGAATCAGAACTGTAAATACACATTACAAACTGCTGGTTGCCAGAGGCAGGGCATAGGGTGAAAGGGCAGGGGAGATGCAGGCCTCCCGTTATGGAATCAGAGTCATAGGAATACAATTAATGATATTATTATAGTGATTTAATGGGACAGATAGTAGCTATACTTATGCTGAATATAGTATCATGTATAAACTTGTCAAATCAGTAAATTGTACACCTGAAGCTAATGTAATATTGTGTGTAAACTATCCTAAAAATGTAGACAAAATAGTACAATGAAAAAGTCCAATTTGTATTTTTAAATAGATCTATAGTGAGTATTCATTCAGCTGGACTTACTAGAAAAGAAGCTCTGCATTTTCCACAATCATGTATCTATTCTCTCAATGTATCTGCAAATATATGTCAATCAATAATTTTGGAATTGTCTGCATAATATTTATTTCACCAAAGAGAATCTCTTTGTTTCACTCTTGGATACTGGAAGAATTCACTTAAACTTTTTATTTTTTTAAATTTTTGTTCATTTTTTTCAAAGTTCTGGTTGATGTGAGAATATATCTTTCCAAGGACTTGGTTCTAAATAACCTTTGTCTATTTCTTATAACTTCAATTACTCTGCCCATTTACTCCTCAGGAATAAAGGATCTATTCTTTTCTTAAGCTGTTATGAAAAAGCCAAGTCCAAAGTACAAATATTTTTTCCATGTAGTATTTCATATATTCCTTTTTAAATGCCCGATCAAAAAAAAAAAAACCAAAAAAAAACAACAACAACAACAACAGATAAATGCCCAATCAAATGAAAGTTCAATAGGACTAGATTATTCTCTCTCCAAAGAGCATTAGGAAATGATACATGTTCTTTGCTCAGATTTTAACTTTGCTCAATTCTCAGGGCTCTAAGAGTGATTAATCTTGCATTTCACATTGATAAAACTATTTTATATCCTATATAAATTCTAGTCTACTCGGCCCTTTTCTTTTCTCCAAGAGGAATAAATGCCAAATTTGAATTATTAAATTAATAATGATAAATATATAAACATATTTAATTCTCTGCTAATGTAAGAACAACTGACATTTCATCTTCCAGTAAGATATATTTGTTAATGAAGAGAATGTATTAAGCACAGTTCCTTGAAAACTTCTCCTATGTGGATTTTTTATTGTAAAAAAACAACTCATGGATGCATTGAAAAATACATCAACATAAATTTATTGTTACAATGTATGAGAAAGTATTCAAAATATGTAAAGATTTTAATAGAAAAAGTACAAGATTGAAAAATATTTTAAAATATGTTTCCTAAGTATGTTTCTATATCATATAATGTTATTCAATATTTTATTATATATACTCATTGTGTTCAACATTGAACACTCATCTTATTTTTATTACCATTTTATACGTGAAGATTCTAGATCCACAGATCTTCGATGAATTGTAAAAAGTCACATGATTAGTAACAGATCGGGTGTAGTACTGGGAAGATCATCCCCAGTTGCCATTCCCAAATTCAGTCACAATGTCTGTTGTTTGAAATATATATTATCTTCTCCCTCTCACTGTATCAATCCTTAACTCATCAATTATAGAGCTTGTCATCTATAGACAGAAGGGCAGTAATGGAAAAATAGACATAAATGTGCCGATGTTATGACTAACAATTAACATGAATCCAATGAATGGTTAATTTTACAAAAGAGCCTACAAAGAGGATAGTTACTTAATGACAGTCGCATTTTAACATGAATAGAACATTTTTTCCACTTTTCATTGTATTTTGCAGTTCAATCTGTGTCATGAATCCTTGATCTGAAATAAATTCACCATACTATTTGAAGATTAGAAAAATGTGTGTCTTCCCTCTAAAAACTCATAATTCTTCATGGAAGTGAAGGGAAATAGCTCAAATATGCCCCAAATATGTCCTTTTTCCACTAATTATCTTATACATTTCTATATGGTTCCTCACTCATCGCTCATTATTAGTGTTTTCCCTTCCTAATGGATAAGGTACACTAACATTGTTTACTTTTATTATTAACACAGAAAACTATTATATTTGTTATTCTGGATCATGCAAAAATGAAATCCTTTAAAAAAATCCTTGTGTAAAAGGATCAAATGACATTTCTAGTTCCTGACTTATAAACTTTAGTGATTACTAGAAAAACAGGTGGGTGATGGGAGGCTTAATCCTTGGGGAATCTACAGGTAAAATAAATCGACTTTCTCCACAGTACCTTCATAAAACTCAAGATGTCTTTCATTGATGTAAAAGAAAATTTTGAATGCCAGCCATTAATCAAAACAAATCAGTCATTTTGATTAGTTCAGTGTGAAACTAGAATAAATTTCTAGGCAAGTACATTCATTACATTATCAAAAGCCAACAAATATGTATGCCTAAGTCATGACCATGCCAGGTCATGACCCCGGAGCCCTAGGATCAAGTCTTGCATCAGGCTTCCCGCAGGGAGCCTGCTTCTCCCTCTGCCTGTGTCTCTGCCTCTCTCTCTCTCTCTCTCTGTCTCTCATGAATAAAAAAATAAAAAAAAAATTAAAAAATACGGCTAGTATAAAAAATGACAAAAATTATTGTGGTAGATATTACAAAGCTAGTTATAGGGATGTCCAAAGCTGAATATTGTCAATTAAAATAGTCAAACTTTCTAACAAAGTAATTTTGGTGGTAGGATATTTTCTAACACAAGTAATGTTTCTATCTATTCTCTATCTATCATCTGTTTATCCACCTCTCTCGGTCATTTACCATCTATCATCCATCTATCTACCTATCATCTACATATCTATCCCCAAATAAACTGAAAATAATGGAGTAAATCCATCTATAAATTTTATCAAAAGAAACTCCATAAGTTTATTACTCATTTTCACTGCCTTGTAGTCCTGTAACATGTCAAATTATGCATATATAGATGACAGTAAATAGCAGAAATTGGTATTTGGTAACCACAACCACCAGGAAAACAACTAGAATTGTATTGGATTCTTGATTCCTTGCAACAAGGGAAGGTGCCACATGAGGTGTCTCAGCAGAAGAATGTTATAGAAATCGGAATTGTGTTAACAGATTTTGAACAGGATTCAAAAGAGAAGGGTTTTGCTTTCATTGGATGGCATTAAGAAGTAAAGGTAATTCTATTATTGAATATCTTAATTATTTAGAAAGTTATAAGAATTGAGCAAGTCTAAAGTGGCAATTTCTAAAGCAACAGTCTTTTACTTTAACCGAGTTGTTCGAACATTCCTGTGGTTTGTATAATGTAATGCTTATGTTTGTGTTCAGATTTGGATATAAAGTGGTCTTATTTTTGTCTTGCTCTGCCACAGTTAGATAATAATCTTGTCTGATGGTGTTTTATGAAGTTATGTTCCACAGGAGAACATCCTGGTTTAAGTTGGGAATGCCAGGTCAACTTGAAGCAAAAATAGTCATAGCTATTTGTTAGCTTCTGACCAGGAAAAGCTGCTCTCTTCTTTCTCACAGATTTTCTCAAATATTCTGCAAAGCTAATATCTCACTCACCTACTACTTTGTTAAAAATTTCACACAATAGGAGGAGGGGCAAGAGGGCGGAAGAGTAGGGTCCCTAAGTCACCTGTCCCCACCACATTACCTAGACAACCTTCAAATCACCCTGAAAATCTACGAATTCGGCCTGAGATTTAAAGAGAGACCAGCTGGAAGGCTACAGTGAGAAGAGTTCGCGCTTCTATCAGGTAGGAAGACGGGGAAAAAGAAGGAAAGAAACAAAAGGCCTCCAAGGGGGAGGGGCCCACGAGTAGCCGGGCTGAGGCCCGGGCGAGTGTCCCCAGGACAGGAGAGCCCCGTCCCGGAGAAGCAGGAGCTGCACCGACCTTCCCGGGGGAAAGGGGCTCGCGGGGAGTTGGAGCAGGACCCAGGAGGGCGGGGATGCCCTCGGGCTCCCTGGGACAGTAACAGGCACCTGCGCCCCGGGAGAGTGCGCCGAGCTCCCTAAGGGCTGCAGCGCGCACGGCGGGGCCCGGAGCAGCTCGGCGGGCTCGGGGGCGGCTCCACCGAGGGGGCTGCGGGGCGGGAGCAGCTCGGGGGGCTCGGGGGCGGCTCCACGGAGGGGGCTGCCGGGCCGGAGCGCAAATCCAACAGCGCAGACCGGAGCACAGGGCGCTGGGACACAGCCCAGGATCCCGCCTCCCCCCGGGACAGGCAGAGGCCGGGAGGGCCCAGGACAGCAAGGACGCTCCTGCCCCGAGCTGAGCAGATCAGCGGCCCCGCCAGGAGCCTCCAGGCCCTGCAGACCGAGAGCTCCGTGGTGACTGCGGGGGCTGACTCCAGGGCTGCAGAGCTGCCGCCACCACTGGGGCTGTT
This sequence comes from Canis lupus baileyi, assembly GCF_048164855.1. Lineage (NCBI taxonomy): Eukaryota > Metazoa > Chordata > Mammalia > Carnivora > Canidae > Canis > Canis lupus. The sequence continues at coordinate 27,801,153 of NC_132873.1, read as the reverse complement.
CCTCCTGGGGCCTCGCGGGGTAAACACCCCCCACTGAGCCCTGCACCAGGCAGTGGCAGAGCAGCTCCCCCACGTGCTCACACCTGAGAATCAGCACAACAGGCCCCTCCCACAGAAGACCAGCTAGACCGACAAGTTCCAGGGGAAGCCAAGGGACTTAAAGTACACATTATCAGAAGATATTCCACCCCGGTTTTTTTTTTTTTTTTTTCTTTTTGATTTCTGTTTGCTTCCCCCACCCGTTTTTCCCTTTCATTCTTTTTCTTTCTCTTTCTCTTTTTCTTCTTTTTTCTTTTTTCTTCCTTTTTTCTTTTTTCTTTTTCTCTTTTCTTTCCTTCTTTCTCTTTTTCTCCTTTTCCCAATACAACTTGTTTTTGGCCATTCTGCACTGAGCAAAATGACTAGAAAGAAAACCTCACCTCAAAAGAAAGAATCAGAAACAGTCCTCTCTCCCACAGAGTTACAAAATCTGGATTACAATTCAATGTCAGAAAGCCAATTCAGAAGCACTATTATACAGCTACTGGGGGCTCTAGAAAAAAGCATAAAGGACTCAAGAGACTTCATGACTGCAGAATTTAGATCCAATCAGGCAGAAATTAAAAATCAATTGAATGAGATGCAATCCAAACTAGAAGTCCTAACGACGAGGGTTAACGAGGTGGAAGAACGAGTGAGCGACATAGAAGACTGATGGAACGAGTGAGCGACATAGAAGACTGATGGAACGAGTGAGCGACATAGAAGTTGATGGAAAAGAGGGAAACTGAGGAAAAAAGAGACAGTGAAAAGACCATGAGGTTAGATTAAAGGAAATAAACGACAGCCTGAGGAAGAAGAACCTACGTGTAATTGGGGTTCCCGAGGGCACCGAAAGGGACAGAGGGCCAGAATATGTATTTGAACAAATCATAGCTGAAAACTTTCCTAATCTGGGAAGGGAAACAGGCATTCAGATCCAGGAAATAGAGAGATCCCCCCCTAAAATCAAGAAAAACCGTTCGACACCTCGACATTTAATAGTGAAGCTTGCAAATTCCAAAGATAAAGAGAAGATCCGTAAAGCAGCAAGACACAAGAAATCCCTGACTTTTATGGGGAGGAGTATTAGGGTAACAGCAGACCTCTCCACAGAGACCTGGCAGGCCAGAAAGGGCTGGCGGGATATATTCAGGGTCCTAAATGAGAAGAACATGCAACCAAGAATACTTTATCCAGCAAGGCTCTCATTCAAAATGGAAGGAGAGATAAAGAGCTCCCAAGACAGGCAGAAACTGAAAGAATATGTGACCTCCAAACCAGCTCTGCAAGAAATTTTAAGGGGGACTCTTAAAATTCCCCTTTAAAAAGAAGTTCAGTGCAACAATCCACAAAAACAAGGACTGAATAGATATCATGATGACACGAAACTCATATCTGTCATACTATCTGTCAATAGTAACTCTGAACGTGAACGGGCTTAATGACCCCATCAAAAGGCGCAGGATTTCAGACTGGATAAAAAAGCAGGACCCATCTATTTGCTGTCTACAAGAGACTCATTTTAGATAGATGGACACCTACGGCCTGAAAATAAAAGGTTGGAGAACCATTTACCATTCGAATGGTCCTCAAAAGAAAGCAGGGGTAGCCATCCTTATATCAGATAAACTAAAATTTACCCGGAAGACTATAGTGAGAGATGAAGAGGGACACTATCTCATCTATCCAACAAGAGGACTTAACAATCCTCAATATATATGCCCCGAATATTAAAACCAATTAATAACCAAAGTGAAGAAATACTTAGATAATAATACACTTATACTTGGTGACTTCAATCTAGCTCCTTCTACACTCAATAGGTCTTCTAAGCACAACATCTCCAAAGAAACGAGAGCTTTAAATGAAACAGATGGATTTCACAGATATCTACAGAACTTTACATCCAAACTCAACTGAATACACATTCTTCTCAAGTGCACATGGAACTTTCTCCAGAATAGACCACATAGTGGGTCACAAATTGGGTCTGAACCGATACCAAAAGATTGGGATCATCCCCTGCATATTCTCAGACCATAATGCCTTGAAATTAGAACTAAATCACAACAAGGAGTTTGGAAGGACCTCAAACACGTGGAGATTAAGGACCATCCTGCTAAAAGATGAAAGGGTCAACCAGGAAATTAAGGAAGAATTAAAAAGATTCATGGAAACTAATGAGAATGAAGATACAACCGTCCAAAATCTTTGGGATGCAGCAAAAGCAGTCCTAAGGGGGAATACATCGCAATACAAGCATCCATTCAAAAACTGGAAAGAACTCAAATACAAAAGCTAACCTTACACATAAAGGAGCTAGAGAAAAAACAGCAGATTGACCCCATGCCCAGCAGAAGAAGAGAGTTAATTAAAATTTGAGCAGAACTCAACGAAATCGAGACCAGAAGAACTGTAGAACAGATCAACAGAACCAGGAGTTGGTTCTTTTGAAATAATTAATAAGATAGATAAACCATTAGCCAACCTTATTTAAAAGAAGAGAGAGAAGACTCAAATTAATAAAATCATGAATGAGGAAGGAGAGATCACTACCAACACCAAGGAAATACAAACGATTTTAAAAACATATTATGAACAGCTCTACGCCAATAAATTAGGTAATCTGGAAGAAATGGACGCATTCCTGGAAAGCCACAAACTACCAAAACTGGAACAGGAAGAAATAGAAAACCTGAACAGGCCAATAACCAGGGAGGAAATTGAAGCAGTCATCAAAAACCTCCCAAGACACAAGAGTCCAGGGCCAGATGGCTTCCCAGGGGAATTTTATCAAACGTTTAAAGAAGAAACCATACCTATTCTACTAAAGCTGTTTGGAAAGATAGAAAGAGATGGAGTACTTCCAAATTCGTTCTATGAGGCCAGCCTCACCTTAATTCCAAAACCAGACAAAGACCCCACCAAAAAGGAGAATTACAGACCAATATCCCTGATGAACATGGATGCAAAAATTCTCAACAAGATACTGGCCAATAGGATCCAACAGCACATTAAGAAAATTATTCACCATGACCAAGTAGGATTTATCCCCGGGACACAAGGCTGGTTCAACACTCATAAAACAATCAATGTGATTCATCATATCAGCAAGAGAAAAACCAAGAACCATATGATCCTCTCATTAGATGCAGAGAAAGCATTTGACAAAATACAGCATCCATTACTGATGAAAACTCTTCAGAGTGTAGGGATAGAGGGAACATTCCTCAATATCTTAAAAGCCATCTACGAAAAGCCCACAGCAAATATCATTCTCAATGGGGAAGCACTGGGAGCCTTTCCCCTAAGATCAGGAACAAGACAGGGATGTCCACTCTCACCACTGCTGTTCAACATAATACTGGAAGTCCTAGCCTTAGCAATCAGACAACAAAAAGACTAAAGGCATTCAAATTGGCAAAGAAGAAGTCAAACTCTCCCTCTTCGCCGATGACATGATACTCTACATAGAAAACCCAAAAGCCTCCACCCCAAGATTGCTAGAACTCATACAGCAATTCGGTAGTGTGGCAGGATACAAAATCAATGCCCAGAAGTCAGTGGCATTTCTATACACTAACAATGAGACTGAAGAAGGAGAAATTAAGGAGTCAATCCCATTTACAATTGCACCCAAAAGCATAAGATACCTAGGAATAAACCTCACCAAAGAGGTAAAGGATCTATACCCTCAAAACTATAGAACACTTCTGAAAGAAATTGAGGAAGACACAAAGAGATGGAAAAATATTCCATGCTCATAGATTGGCAGAATTAACATTTTGAAAATGTCAATGTTACTCAGGGCAATTTACACATTTAATGCAATCCCTATCAAAATACCATGGACTTTCTTCAGAGAGTTAGAAAAAAATATTTTAAGATTTGTGTGGAATCAGAAAAGACCCCGAAGAGCCAGGGGAATTTTAAAAAAGAAAACCCTATCTGGGGGCATCACAATGCCAGATTTCAGGTTGTACTACAAAGCTGTGGTCATCAAGACAGTGTGGTCCTGGCACAAAAACAGACACATAGATCAGTGGAACAGAATAGAGAATCCAGAAGTGGACCCTGAACTTTATGGCCAACTAATATTCGATAAAGGAGGAAAGACTATCCATTGGAAGAAAGACAGTCTCTTCAATAAATGGTGCTGGGAAAATTGGACATCCACATGCAGAAGAATGAAACTAGACCATTCTCTTGCACCAGACACAAAGATAAACTCAAAATGGATGAAAGATCTAAATGTGAGACAAGATTCCATCAAAATCCTAGAGAACACAGGTAACACCCTTTTTGAATTTGGCCACAGAAACTTCTTGCAAGATACATCCACGAAGGCAAAAGAAACAAAAGCAAAAATGATCTATTGGAACTTCATCAAGATAAGAAGCTTTTGCACAGCAAAGGATACAGTCAACAAAACTAAAAGACAACCTACAGAATGGGAGAAGATATTTGCAAATGACGTATCAGATAAAGGGCTAGTTTCCAAGATCTATAGAGAACTTCTTAAACTCAACACCAAAGAAACAAACAATCCAATCATGAAATGGGCAAAAGACATGAAGAGAAATCTCACAGAGGAAGACATAGACATGGCCAACACACACATGAGAAAATGCTCCGCATCACTTGCCATCAGGGAAATACAAATCAAAACCACAATGAGATACCACCTCACACCAGTGAGAATGGGGAAAATTAACAAGGCAGGAAACCACAAATGTTGGAGAGGATGTGGAGAAAAGGGAACCCTCTTACACTGTTGGTGGGAATCTGAACTGGTGCAGCCACTCTGGAAAACTGTGTGGAGGTTCCTCAAACAGTTAAAAATAGACCTGCCCTACGACCCAGCAATTGCACTGCTGGGGATTTACCCCAAAGATACAGATACAGTGAAATGCCAGAACACCTGCACCCCGATGTTTCTAGCAGCAATGTCCACAATAGTCAAACTGTGGAAGGAGCCTCGGTGTCCATCGAAGGATGAATGGATAAAGAAGATGTGGTTTATGTATACAATGGAATATTACTCAGCCATTAGAAACGACAAATACCCACCATTTGCTTCAACGTGGATGGAACTGGAGGGTATTATGCTGAGTGAAATAAGTCAATCGGAGAAGGACTAACATTATATGGTCCCATTCATTTGGGGAATATAAATAATAGTGAAAGGGAATATAAGGGAAGGGAGAAGAAATGTGTGGGAAATATCAGAAAGGGAGACAGAACATAAAGACTCCTATTTCTGGGAAACGAACTAGGGGTGGTGGAAGGGGAGGAGGGCGGGGGGTGGGGGTGAGTGGGTGATGGGCACTGAGGGGGACACTTGACGGGATGAGCACTGGGTGTTATTCTGTATGTTGGTAAATTGACCACCAATAAAAATTATTTTATTAAAAAAATAAATAAAATAAAATCTCAAAAAAAAATTTCACCCAATAAATGACTCAAATCACTGATATAAAATGCATACACCTACAGATCAGTAATACCTCTCTGAAACAGTACTTTCATGGGAGGACTGTGATAACTCAACAGCAGAAAAGTACAAGAGGATTAGAATATAGTGATAAATCTGTCTTGTTTTAAACTACTAAGTTTGTGGTAAGTTGCTATGACAGCAATAGGTAACTAATGCAATGGACTTTGTCCAACAATGTGAAATTAACATTTTCAAGTGAAAATTTTGAGGAGGACTCAGAGGAACAAGGTTCTGCTTTCATTGGATGGCATTAAAAAGTAAAGGTAATTCTATTGTTGAGTGTCTTAACTATTTCTTTTTTTGTTGAGGAATAGAGCTATACAAATTGAATCGTCTTCTTTTTAAAAACAGGCATTTTTTGAGGAAAAAAAGGCATTTAGGACACAAAACCTAATATAATATATTCAACTTAGGGGAAACTAAATTTATGTTAATCGAGTGAAGGAAAACAGACATAAATGTAATTATGTGATATGGCCTATGTCTACTACCTTGAAGACAGCATGAATAAAAAGAAGTTTTGAGATCTCACTTAAGAAATAGTAAAATCTGAAGCATATCTATTCTGATCTTCTAACTGGGTCAATATAGCAAACTAAAGTTCATGCCACAATATTAGTGACACTTATTTATATATTATAAGTTAGAGGGAATGCAATCTTGAAAAATTATGTTTCTATTAATTTTAGCATAATTGACTAAGTTCAAATGTTGAATAAGTTTATATATTTAGATATATATAGTAGAAGGAATCAAGTGCCATTCTTGATTCATAATAACTTAATTTATTAAAAAGAAGCATCCAGATTCATTGCTAGAAACTCTTTATTTTAAGATGAGAAAAAAATCAAAGTACATGGAGAATAAGGAAGTGCTTTGTGGTCAATGATTTTTGATTCACATTTCAAAGAAAATTAGAGGCAAACGTAAGAGAATAAGCAAAAAAGGGACTTATTGTTGCAAAAATCCAGATGGTCTGACAGTCTGAAAAACATATACTTGTCTCCGGACACCTCTGTCTTACTTTCTCTTACATTCATCTCAATGTGGAGAGGGCTACTTAATGCTCAGAGAATATGGGTAACAACTATTATTTTATTCTAAAAAAAGTTATTTGATAAAATACAGATTTAGTTGAGTGAGTTGAATTTTTAAATTTTATCTTTGCTCTATGTTAGCACTACCAAAATAAGGTTTTGAAAATGTTATCAATCTGTAAAATGTATGCTTATTTCATTGTTCTTTTCTTACTAAAGAAATCTGACTAATCACTAGGTAGATTAATTTACATCGTGAGCCTTCAAGTTGGTGTAATTATCTCATTTTTCAAATTTGTTTATGGGCAAAACCAACTTCTCTAAAGGTCATGAAGACCTAGCAATATTGATGTGCCCTCAATACATTTTTTTTTTCGGTGATACTTCTACTAGCACACAGAAATGTAAAAGGTGAAATAATAATCTCAAATCTCCATTTCTCAAAGATAAAGAGAAGACAGTACTCAAAAAAGTTGGCATTTGAAGTATGCATCAATTATTGTAAAACATATCATGTATCTTATCTTTATTTACAATCATCAAATCAGATAAAACTGGGAATAGGGACTATGAAATAATTAGTTTAATTGAGCTAAATGATTTTTTTCTTACAAAAACAACGACAACAACATGAATTTCACCTCAATAAGATTTGGATTGACACCAGCTAAAGTGAATTCTGGGTAAATTTTCTCTGGATTATATGAGAAATAGAAATATCCCATGAGAGGGACTTCAGTCATTACCACTCTAGGCCATGGGCTTATCTTTAGATCGACTGGGTCTTTAGTGAGCTGATCAGTGAAAAGTTAGCTCTTGGTACTTTCTGACCCAATAGGTACAGCTTTCACTATATTTAATACAATTGTTATTTACTTTTCTCTCCTCTGTCAAGCCCTATCTTTTTTCCCTGTGAAAACTTAATATTTGACAAGGAATTTTTCTATGAGACAGACTTGGGATGAAAGAAAGCTTTATTATTGCAAACTGTGAAACCTCAGTAAGTGTCTAAGTTTCACTCTGAATTTCTGAGCCATTGGCTGGTTAAATATGAAGTGAGAAATATATGTTAAGAGCTTAGCAAAATGTGTGTTCTCCAGTAAGCATTTAATAAGCGAGAGGGGCCACTGTATTACAACTGTGCCCAGATAATTCCTTGGCTCTCTATCTAGACGATTTGGAACGCTCATGTTAGTCCTTCTAAGGTGGCATTATCTTGAATTTCAACTCGTGATCAGTTTTTTGAAAAATTATTCATATCACCTGCCTTCCACTCTTTGACAGTTTCTTGAGTGTATGCCTTATGCCAGAATGACAGAGGAATTGATATTTTTTTCATATAAAGTGGAAAATAGATGCATTTGACAATATATTGCATCAGATAATCAGTATTATAAGATAAATTCATAAAATTAAAAGATTGAAGTTAGTAACTAGTGGCAGCCTCGTGATATGACCTATGCTCGTGACTATAACTCCCCTTATTGTGTGTCTGGTGCAGACCAATCTGTGTCTACCCTATCCTTTCAGGTCCTTATTTCTGGGTCTCAAACATAAAAAATCCATCAGGATCTATAAGTTTTAAATTTTATTATAACATTAGGATATCATTAGGATATTTTGGTTTGTCCTATTAAGCCTGTGGGTATTTCTTTCTTATAATATTTTACAGTTTTTGTTATGAGTTTTATTGAGATGCACACCACCCTACAATATTCATTTAAAGTGTCCAATTAGGTGAATTTTAACATATTCACAGAATTGTGTTTCCATTACGTCAATTCTAGAACATTTTTCTTATCCCAAAAAGGAATTACACCCCTTAGCCATCACCCTCCAATTTTCCTATTCCCCCTAGCTGTAGGCTACCACTACTCTGTTTTCTGTCTCTACAGATTTTCCTATTCTAGGCATTTCATGTATAAATGGAATAATTCAATATGTGTTCCTTCGTTTCTTTCACTTAGCACAATATTTTCAAGTTTCATTCATGTTGTAGTATGTGTCAATATTTTATTCCTTTTTATTGGCAAATAATATTGCATCGTATGGTTATACTGCATTTTGATGATCTAGCTATCATTTGCTGGGTTTTCCATTGTTTCTACCTTCTGATTATTGTGAATAGTTCTTTTATAAACATTTGTGTACAAGTATTTTTTGTGCATTTTTATTCTCTTGAGAATATACTCAGGAGTGGAATCTATGATACTTATGTTCATATGCTTAAGGACTACCTAATGATCTTCCAAGGCAGCTGTACCATTTTACATTACCAGCAACAATTTATGAAAGTTCCAATTTCTTTACATCCTTACCAACACTTTATATCTCTCTATTTGATTACAGCTGTCCTAGTGAGTGTGAAGTATTTCATTATCTTTTTTTATTTTTTTATTTTTTTAAAATTTATTTTATTTTTTTTTATTTATTTTATTTATTTTATTTTTTGAAGTATTTCATTATCTTTTTTTATTACATTTTTCCTGCTGGCTAATGCTGGTGGCTATTTTTTTCTGGTCTTAATCATGTATCTTCTTTGGAGTCTTATCTATTCAGATAATTAGGTTGTTTGACTTCCCCGAGTTGTAATCTTTCTTCATATACTATAGATGCAAGCCCCTTATTTAATATATGATTTGGAAAAATGTACCCCCACTTGGTAGATTGTCTTTTCATTTTTTTAATTGTGCCTTTTTAAGCACAGAAGGTGTGAATTTTGATGATGCCCAGTTTATCTATTTTATCTCTTGTCACTTGCCTGTGCTTTGATGTAGTTGTTACGTTTTAATATAAAAGTCATATGTAATCAGGATGAAATATTTGGAAATAACAGAAAATTTTAAATAAAACCCACAATCCTTAACCACCATTCAAAGGCAACCACTATTAATATTTTAGTATCTTCTTTAGCTTTTCCATTTATTTGACAAGGTTGATATTGTTGTATATACCCTTCTTCTAGTGCTTATCTTTTAAATTAATATTATAGTCAAGGTATTTTCCAACCCTTACAGCTCTTTTAAGCAATGTCTTTTAAAATGTTCAATTGCATTTATTGATCACAGTTTAGTCTAAAATTTCCCTCAGTATTGTACTGAACATTTAGATGTTCTCATTGTTTTATCATTTCCATATCTTAAATTATTTCATCAATCAAGATGCTCCAAAGCAGACTATTATGTAAAAGAGTTATGAATATATTTAAAGTCCTTGATATAAATTGGCCATTTGCTTTCCAGTATACCAATTATACTACCACTAGTGATAATTGAGCTCTCACTGCTTTCTCTTTATATTTATCTGATTTAAATTTTAGTAGATGAAAGGGTTTTGTATTTAACATGTGGATTTAAATTTCTGAATTTTTATTTCATATCATGGATTTTTATAAGAATAAAAATATTATTTCACAAAAGCAAATAAATGTGCTTTCAGAAGTTGAAGTTGGGCTACTTGAAAAATCTCTATCTTTTCTCTATATTTTTAATATTAGACTCTACTTATTAATTTCTCAAATGAAGCTTTTTTCTTCATCTGCTAGCTTTTGCTTTTTATAACAGGGTACCAGAGTAAAAAGTATTGATTTCCTTGACAGAAAGAAAGAAAAGAAACACTTGTGTTTTATCTTCTATAATGTTCTCATTAACACTTTGTACAAAACAGTAATGGCTTAATACATTGAACGGAGAAAAATCCAGTGGAATATATCATTATAGTATGGTATAAAACAAGTTGAATGAGTGATCTGTAATTCTGAAATATGAAATCTACATTAGGAGACTGAATGACAAAAATGAAAGGCAAGATGCTCTAGATAACTTGCTGCTAAAAATCTCCCAAAATTTGCTTCATTTAATTTCTTTATAACCTACTGACAAGGATGATATATTACTTATTATTTTAAAAGAGTCCTCAATAAACCAGAAAAGTGATGAAATGCTCTTTTGAGCCTAGACTCAGAAATAATTATAATTATCTGCACTATTTAGCTGGAAAAGAATCAGACACTGTGCATGGTCTGTTACTTCTACTATGATATTTGATAATCTATACATACAAGTCATTGAAGGTCACTCAACCTTAGAATGCTTCAAATGGACTTAGTTAGTCTTAAATGAATAGTCAAGTATATGTGCTACTTTTCAATTACCCACCTGTCTTAAAGCTACTTAAGTATGAATTTTTGAATCGTGAACACATTGATTTTATCTGCCATTGATAAAACTTAAAAAAACTCAGTTATTTTGGACTTGTAAATATACTTTATTGAATAGACTATTAGAATGGTAAATATATAGTTATTTCACACTGTAGATGTTTGCCACCAAATGAAGCTAGAATCATAATTCTTAATTAAGTGCAATGTGTTCTTTTATCTTGTTTTGAGTAAGCAATATGCCATCATTGTGAAAATAATAGACATTTTCCTGTGGCTTCCATAGCACTAATGTGGATGTTTAAAAATGTGAAAACAATTTTGAAATGTATAAGCATATGCTTACACATGGATTCGCAAAAACTGTATTATATAACCTTGTTAAGAGAGTCCTAACATAATAACAATTTTACATATTAGACCCACAATTATCTTTAGTCCTATGGGATCTGTTTCCCGGGTATTTTCTATAATTGATCCAGTTCTCACTGCCAGCAAAAGCATGAAGGTTAAAAACTGCATCTCCAGATTCTAAAGTTACTGTAGGATTTTATCTATGTTTATTACATTTCAGTATATCAGATCTTTATTTCATTTCTAATTGAGGGAGAACTCATGAAAAATTTTCTATTGTAAACATATTTTATTTTATTTTTTAATTTTTTTACATTTTTTCTCCCAAGATTTTATTTAAATTCAAGTTAGTTAACATATAATGCAGTATTGATTTCAGGAGTAGAATTTAGTGATTCATCACTGACATATAACACCCAGTGCTCATCCCCACAAGTGCCCTCCATAGTGCCCATCACCCATTTAGCCCATATCCCCACCCAGCAACCCTTAGTTTGTTTGTTTTCTAAATTTAAGAATCTTTTTGGGTTTACCTCCCTCTGTGTTCTAATCTTATTTTATTTTTCCTTCCCTTCCCATATGTTGACCTGTTTTGTTTATTAAATTCCACATTATGAATGAAATCACTTGATATTTGTCTTTCTTTGACTTATTTCATTTATACACTCTGGCTCCATCCACATCATTGCAAATGGCAAGATTTCATTCTTTTTGATGGCCGAGCAATATTCCATTATATATATAAATATATATAATATATAATAAATATATATAATACATATTTTATATGTTAATATATATAATATATTTATATTATATATAATGTGTACTGCATCTTCTTTATTCATTCATTACATTGTGGACACATTTTAATTGATATCAGTAGAAAGAGGTGGTGATGAGTGTGGTATATCCATGTTTTAACTATCAAGTACAAATGAAACAATCCTTTGCCTATTATCCATGTGTCTAGGCCCAGCCGATTGTGTCTTATAACATTCTCCAAATTGTACAGAATGAAGCAAAACACAGTATACATCAGGATGTTTAAAACTAAACACCAAAATTATCTCCTGAGATCTATTTTCAGTTAGTAACATATCCATAAGGAGTTGGATCATTTCCCAATTCTTAGTTATCAAATAGGGATGTAATTTGATAAATAGATTGTGGATGGGAAAAGTGGCTTTAACAAAAAAAGAGATATTGTACTATAATCTTCAGCTAGATGCAATAAATGGTCAACAAGGAAGCTCCTGACCACCATTGTGGTTAGATATGTATGTACAATGCATAGAATTGTGCCTGGCATATAATATACTCCCACACGTGTTGTCATTATTCAAATATGAGTTATTTGTGGGTTTGGTGCTTTCATTGAGATAATATTGAGAGTATCAGATATAAAATTAGAGATAGGTTTGTTAGTAAAATTGATAATTTTCTTAATAAAAGGCAAAGTTAGTGAGAAAAAGTATTGAGTCATTCATAAGCCTTTTAAGACTGAGAATTAGTATATATACATCCTCCACTGAACTTTTCAGGGTAAGGTTTTCCAAGTACCTTTTGATGAACTTCCAAGTTATTGATCTATGCACCTTATGCATGAAAAATAAATAAAATGTTATGTCCTCATTGTGAGACTGGGTGGATACTGGGAAGGCAGAAAATGTGATATGTGATATTTGCAATATTTCACTAAGGCAGAATTATCACTGGCAGAGGATACAATGCTAAAAGCAAAAATTTATGACAGTTAAGGTAAACATATACGTTTGAGAGTTGACTCATAGATGAGTCAGTATTCTTTAAGTACAGCAGGAATTTTGAACCAATCAAAACTTATATTTTTATGCCATTAGAAAATAACATGACAAATGGCACTGAAAATCAGTGAACTTATAAAATATCTTAAAACAGGAGAGTATATCTTTCTCTATCTTTTTAGTTTCTTTCGTTTTAAACTTAACATATATTAAAAATTCCACACGCTGTGGGGAAAAACAAAAGGTAATGTATTCATTTGAACTAAAGATTTAAGATGGCTATTTTATGTAGTTAAATCAAAATAAATCGATAAACAATTATTTTTATACAACCTCATCCTCCTTTGAATACCACTATTAATCTTGAATTAATTTTCTCATACAATTGTTATAACAAGTAACAACATTATTGGTTTTTATATCCCAAATCCTATTTTTTTAAAAAAATATAAAGGGCAAGGAGAAATATATTCTCTACAAATCAATATTAAAGAAACAAATTAAAGCTATATTTCATTTATATAACCAAGTCACAAGATTGACTATTCCCTGTTAGGGTACAAACAAATCTTTTATAATGGGTAACAAAAATAGTAAATTTTGCTTTTTTTCATTCTCACATCCATAACTCCTTTTATAATATGTTTAATCACTAGCTTTCATTACCAAAAATTGCTTATGTGCACCATGAAGTCTAAATGCAAGGAGACTATTATCCTACAAAGGATTCTGGTCAATACATGCGTTTTCCTAAGACTTCACTACCGTATAATATTCATCCTTCTCTTAGACCCTAACTATACACTAGATGCCAGGCTCTCTAACCTAATTTCTGTTATGACTTTATCTTGACTTATTTCACCTATTAGTTTTCTGTTGCCTCAACTCAACTGTAAACTACAGGTCCCTATCTTCAGTCCAGTGAGAGAACTACGTCATCTCACTAGAAGACCTTACTGTAAGTTCAGTTTGCACATGTTCAAAATGGAGCTCATGTGCTTTCTAATATAACATTAACCTTTACTTGAGACCCCATGAAAGATAAACTCCTTGCCATCTACACAATAATTTCTCAGTAGTTTCCTATTTCTGTAGAAACTTAACAAACTTATTTTTTAAAATAGAAGTTTTTTTTTTTTTTCTCTCTCTTTTGGCTAGAATTGTATGTCTTGCTTCTGAAAATTTGCTATTTCCCATTCACTGGCACTCATTTTCATCATAATTGAGCTTAATATTAAGGCTAAAAGGTCATAATATATTCTTACCCCACCAAGGCAAGGGGCAAAATTTTATTAAGGAAGAATGGACACTATATTTCTTATTTCATTTAAATTAATTGCTAATCCTATTAGCCTATGCAAAATTGTGAGAGTTCTACATAAGAGAGAGCTCCAAGGCCCATCTTATAGTAGATCTGTGTGAAAAGAAAGAACAGTGTGGACCACGAGGGAGAATGTTCCAAGTGAGCCAAGATAATTGAGCTGTTCTATTTCTAATTCCCTTAACTTGGTCACTACAAGCTACTTCTTCTAGCATGGAAATCCACTTATGCACCTGATGTTGAGCCACAGTTTGGGAATCCTGTAAAATATGAATTTGAACAAAAGAAATTAATCTTGAGCTTCCCCTAGAGGGTAGACCATGTAACTATCTCATATTGTTGGTGACATAATTGTTAAAGAAATGATTTGAGGTGGATGATGTTATTTATCTCTCTTCCATATGTCTATTCTTTGATTATATGGAGCCATTTTATATAGTTTAATAATATTTGTGTTTCATATTGTTTTCATGAAGAGAGTTTAGTATTTGTAGGCATCCAGAAATAAATTTTGACCTACTTTAAATTCCTTTTATTTAAAGAAATTATTTGATAAATAATTTTCCTCAGGAGTTTGAATTTCCTTTATGCTTTATCTTCAAATTGTTTTTTTAAATATCAGTAGACATCCTTTTATTTTATTTGTATCACATTAATAATCAGTGCTTACCAGAGTGATCTCTTTAAATCCACTTTTTAAAACTTGGCCCATGTTACTAATTTGAAAATATTTAGGTATTTCTCTGAATTCTCAATAATCACTTTATGTTTCACATATTCTTTTGAAGTTGGAGACCCTGTGTAATTTACCTCCCTAGAAAGAGCATGGCAAATGAGAAATGAGACAAGACAGTAATTAAGACAGACTTTCATTTTACTGTCATTGGCAGTTAAATGTGACAGTTACAGTGAATATTTCATAACAAGCCATTCCCTAGACAATGAGACTGACATTTGTAAACAGTTTAAAGATAGTGAGTAGAGATTTCATGATTGGATGAGTGATAAAATAGAAGTAAAACTCATCCTAATGATACCCTTGTGCCCTCAATGTTATCCACTACAGCACGACTCCTAATTCTGATTGAAGAAGGCCAGTGAAGTTCACATGAAACAATGAATGATTTAATGATGAACTACCTGAGTATACTATAGTCTACAGAACTTATTTATTTGTTCTTAGTATTTTGTAATTGTCTGAGAATGAAAGCCAACTCAACCACTATATGTGGTTTCTAATATTCAGAGCATAAAAGGATATTGTGGGCAGTCCCTACTTACCTTGTTTTCATACTTTCAGTTTTCATTTCTTTACCCAGAAGTTGGTTTTCCTCTCTTATGCCACCATACACTAGCATGATTTAATCATAACTCTGAAATCATAATGAAAAAGAATATTGCATAGAAAAGGAAAAAGCTTCAAGCCTACTCTGACAGTGCCAGGGGATTATGGGAAAGAGGAAGACAGAGATTGAAGGGGGGCGTTTGCAGAATTTGTAATCAAGAGTAGCAAGAAGAGGAAATAAGAGCTCTGGAGTATTTACCATAAGAGGTAGAGTTACTTGAAGGAACTATTTAAATTATTAAACTGAGATGAGTTAACATATCAATTCATTCAGCAAATACATATTAAGGATCTACTGTGTGTCAGGTACTGTTTGGGTGCTAAGGATACGGTATTTGTTAAACAAACTCTGCCTCGATGGGACCTACAATGCATGTGGGAAGAGAGCCAATAAAAAAATTCAGAAACATAATTAGTACATTTTCAAATGGTAATAAGGGCTCTATAGAATCATAAAATTGGTTATAGCAGTAAGGAAATGATAGTGTCTCAGGAGGAGACAGGGAACATGTTCTACATATAACCACGTGGTGGGAGCCAGTCCCCTTGACACTGTGTGTGTGTGTGTGTATGTGTGTGTGTGTGTGTGTGAACACCTCATGGAGAGCATGATAGCATGTGAGCCCCCACTTCAGTTCTGCGTAGGGTAGATGAGGAGGTGTGGTCGTATCAGAAACTCCATGCCTGACTCGAATTTAGCTTTGAGGCTAGGAAATAGCAAGCTTGCTAGGAACACCTGTGTCTCTGTGTCCTGCCCCCTTATACACACACCCACACACACATACACCCACACACTTTAATTCCTCTCAGGACAATTTCCAGACTCGGGGAGAGGCACTCTTGTCAGGTGCACAATGGGAAAATAGTCTTAGGAAGAAGTCAGTCTCCCATTGAATTTAGGAGCATGTAAGGCCTGAAAGAACTCTTCTGTGGTAGGCCCAAGTGGAGAAGATTGCGGCTTTCTGCTGGTACCTCAGCAGCATAGACAAACCCCACAAGACTTTATAGCTTGGGCAACAGGTCCTTCCTTAAAGGGCGGTCTATGTGTCCACCATATCAAAGTCACAAAATTACATTTCCTTAGCAAATAACCTCCAATTCTACCTCTTAATTCCTAGACTCACAAAACTTTGCAATATGATAAGTAATGTCACATATTATTTGCTGCTTAGGAACATTTATTAGTGATTTGGAGCTTCCCAACAGCTTAAAGGTTTAGTTACCTAGATTTTCAGTTGAAAATTCTCTCATTCTCAGGGTTCCTGGGTGGCTCAGTCAGTAAAGTATCTGCTTTTTGGCTCAGGTCATGACCCCAGGGTCTGGGTTGGAGCCCCAACTCTGGCTCACTGATCAGTGGGGAATCAGCTTGTCCCCATCCCACTGTCCCTCCCCCCACTTGTGCCCTCTCTCTCTCTCAGAAAAATAACATCTTTAAAAAAAGAAAACCCTCTCATTCTCTAAAGCATCATATTCCTGAATGATGAGATATGTGTCAAAACTAGAAAATTCCATGAACATCTGCCCCATTGTCCCTTTTCACCGTAAAATAAATGTTTCTTTCAGAGGAAATGTAGTGAGAAGCCAAAGTAAAAGTAATTCAGTGAATAAGTGGAAGATGTAAATGAAAGCATGGTGGGTAAGAAATAACATGGATGGGGACAAATCACTACCTTCTCCATAGCCTAAATATTTAACTTAACATGATTTTTGATTAACATGATTTTTTGTTACTACTGGTGTTAATAATTCTATGACTGCACTGATGTTCTCTCAGCTTCTGCTATCAAGACTACATTCTTTCTTAAATTTTTGTTTGAATATGGTTGACACAAGGTGTTATATTTGTTTCAGATGGACAACACGGTGCTTCAACTTCTATGCACGTTACTCTATGCTAAGGCAAGTGTAGCTGCCATCTGTCTCTATGCTACGCTACTTAACTATCATTGACTGTATTCCCTAGGCTTTGCCTTTTATTTCTAGGACTTCCTTGGTCCATAACGTCCTCGGTCCATAGTAGAGTGTATGTCCCACTCCACTTCACCTATTTTGGCCCCATCTCCCAACCCTCTTCCTTCTGACAACCAACCACCAGTTTGTTGTCTATAAGTCACTTAAGTTCAAATACATTCCAAAAAGTAATAATAATTATAAAACAAAAAAAACTTTTTTACTCTCTCCTCCATGTGTTATGTATATGCTGTGATATTTACATCTTTTTATTCATAACTTTCTTACATATAATTATGGCCATTTTCTTTCCACTTAAAGAAGTCCCTTTAACATCTCTTATAACTCTGATTTGGTGGTGATAAATTCCTTTAATTTTTGTTGTCTGGAAAATTCTGTCTTGCCTTCAATTTTAAATGATAACTTTGTTGGATACAATATTCTTGATTGTAGAGTTTTATTTTTTATTTTTTTTCCCTTTAAGTACTTTGAATATGTCATGTCATTGTCTTCTGTTCTGCAAAGTTTCTGGTGATAAATCCAGCTGATAACTTTATGGGGTTTTCCTTGTGTGTGACTTATTGCTTCCTTATTGTTGCTTTCCAAATTCTCTCTTTATCTTTAACCTTTGACATTTTAATGACCATATGTCATGGTGTGGATCTTCTTGGGTCCATCTTATTTGGAACTTTTGTGGTTCTTGAACTTGAATATCTACTTTCTTTTCTAGGCTGTATAAGATTTCAGCTGCTATTTCTTAAATAAATTTTCTGCCCTTTTCACTCTCTTCTTCTGAGACCCCTTATTGTACATGTTTATTCATTTGGTATTGTCCAAGAGATCCCTTCACCTATATTGTGTTTATTTTGTTATTGTTGTTGTTTTCTCCTTTTGATGTTCAGCTTTGGTGTTTTCCATTACCCTGTCTTTACTAACCTACCATTTATTCTCTCTTGTGTATTTTTTGATTTAGTATTGTTTTCTTCAACACTGATTGGTTCTGTTTTATATTTTCTGTTTCAATCGAAGGTCTCACTGAGTTTTTCTGCTCTTCTTTGCAGTCCAGTAATCATCTTTATTCATTACTTTAAACTCTTTATCATACACATTGCTTGTTTCCTTTTAATTTAATTTTAATTTTTTTCCTGAGTTTATGTCTTGTTCTTTCTTTTGGAGCATATTTCTCTGTCTCCTTATTTTGCTTGAATTTCTGTGTTTCTATGAATTAGATAGCACACCTACTTCTCTTAAATTTGAAGGAATGGTCTTATGTATAGTTATCCCTATGTAGATTGTGTGTGCTTGGTGACTTTGCTGACTGACTGGAACTGCAGTTGGTGTTGACTGGGGGTTCCAGGACTCTCCATTCAGTGGGTGCCCAGGCAGGACATCTAAAGCTGAGGTGAACATAAGCTGATGTGTTCCTGGGATCTCCAGGTGCCTTAGCATGACAGTTAAAGTTTAAGTGAGTGCTAGCCAGGAGACTATCCTTGGCAGGATAGCCGAGGCTGAAGTGGCTGTTATCTGGAGTGTTTCTGAGGTTTCTACACAGTGGCTCTCCTGGCAATACAGCTAAAGCCGATGCAGACTGAGGGGTCCTGGAGTTCTACATGCAAAGAGTACCCTGGCAGGACAGCTGACTCTGAAGAGGGTGCAAGCCAGGGACCCCATGATTGCCAGGTGACTAGAGCTGAAGCTGGCATGGATGGGGTGTTCTGGGGCACATCAAGTAGGGAGCACCCTGGTAGGGTGGCTTGATCCAAAGCAGACTACAACAGAGTACTCTGTGCCAGGATTCTCTAGCAGGCTGTCTGAAAGCAAAGTGATATGGGTCTGGCATATCCTAGGCTGCTTTGCTCCTGTGTCACCTTGGCACAAAGGCTGAAACTATAGTGAGTGCTAATCCGTGGTGTCCTGGTATATACCTCCCTATGGTCACCTTGCTAGGATGACTGGTGTGAGCTAGGGACCTGGGATTTGCATAAGAGGCAAGCCAGCTACGGCATCTAGACCCTGCTCTGGTCTGCACTTTCAAGGTGGAAGGAGAGCAAAACCGTATCACTCTCCAATCTCTCTGACCCCGAGAGATTTCTGGTAGTTCTCTCTGAGTTCTAGGGCTGGATCTTTTATTACCTAGTTGCTTTTTTAAAACACTGTTTTTCCTCTATGCTCAAGGACACACACATCTGCTCCCTGTCCCTTAGTACTATAGCAGCATTGGAGGTGGGGGTTCCCTTCACTACCATGTCTTCATCTCTCCTGCTATTCTCTTGCCATTTTCTATGATTTATTGGGCAGAAGCTGTATAGTTGGCCCTCGGTTCTTCTTCAGGAGGAATTGCTCTAAAAATAGGTGTAATTTGATGTATCTGTGGAAGAGGTGAGTTTAGAGTCTTCCTATGATGCCATCATAGACTGAACCCCCCCCCCCACCATGGCCACATTCTTTATAACTCCTTGAGCAAACACTGACTAGTTAGTGGAGGAAGTTGACTCCTCCTGTAGAGCAGTTTTTATTGACTACATGTTTAAAAAACCTTAAATTCGTTGTCCATTCTAAGAAGCCTATTCATA
Organism: Canis lupus baileyi; assembly: GCF_048164855.1. Taxonomy (NCBI): domain Eukaryota; kingdom Metazoa; phylum Chordata; class Mammalia; order Carnivora; family Canidae; genus Canis; species Canis lupus. The sequence continues at coordinate 27,781,130 of NC_132873.1, read as the reverse complement.
AATCCTGTTCTTGTTTATTTCCCTAGTCTCTGACTGTCTTAGCCTATTAGTCTCTCCCAGGAAATCAGTGTAAGCCTTGGCATCAGGTCATCCTTCTCTCCAGACAAAGTGAATAAAGTACCCTGCTCTAAGTTCTGCAGGCTTGGGGGATTTCCATCTTTTACTCTCCTTCAGGACAAAATGTGAGAGGCATTATAAGACTGAAATGCTCTACCCAAGACTATGGCATACTGAACCATAGCATCTAAAATCAGGTCTGAGTTTTTTTAGTTTCTGTTAAGTGATCATAGAAAATTCTTTTTGAGGCCATCCTATGGGTAGAAGGAAGATCAGCAGTTTGGCAGAAGCAGGTGCATTGTTAGTTTGGCAAATTATTCATGCAACATATCTATGCATTTAAGACCTGATCAGCCTGAGAGCATGACTGAACACTAGAGGTTGAGCTGCTGAGAAAATGTAATTATATGATTAAGTGGATGAGATAGAATGGCTATGGAGGTGAACTAGGTTGTGTGGTCCCTTGGTAACCATTTGTCATTTTGTCTTCATTAGAGCCTCGTGGTAAACTGATACCAGTTTCTTTTTTCTTTCTTTTTTTTTTTTAAGATTTTATTTATTTATTCATGAGAGACACAGACACAGGCAGAGGGAGAAGCAGGCTCCATGCAGGGATCCTGATGCGGGACTCGATCCCGGGTCTCCAGAATCACGCCCTGGGCCAAAGGCAGGTGCTAACCTGCTGAGCCACCCAGGAATCCCTGATAGCAGTTTCTTAAAAGGAGAATAATTATTTGCTAGGGCTGACATTCTCTGCTAGCTCTGCATCAAAAGTCCAGAGGCCTCTTATTGTTTTAGAATGTGCTTCAGAAACTTCAAATTCCATTGTTTTCTCTTGGTCATAATAGCCATTGTTAGAGGTGCTTGTGCCATGAGCTAGCTAGTTTTATATCTCACTAAAATATTGCAGCTTTGGGGTTATCTGGTAAATAGAACAGATCAAAATAGTCAGGTATAGACAATGTGCCTTCTCAAGTTAAAGTGGTCCATCTGGTAGTTTTCCTTCTTAATGGCAGGGGGTTCAGGGTGCAGCAAAAGTGTTTATTGTTATGGTCATAATCAGGCTTCTGAAATATTATGTATTCTGTTTTATACTATCCTCTGTCGTACATCTGTCTTATTAAAATGTAAAAATAATTGCTACTACCTCCTTTCCAGGTGTTTTGAGCTAACAGTCATAAATTTAGTGGCAATCAAATCCCATGTGGTGTGGAGACAGAGGATGAGCTATCCACAAAACAGAAGCAAGAATATCGGTGTTTTCACCAGGAAGCAACTGCTTTTGGTATTCCTGATGTTTCAGATGGTGAAACTTGCCTTTGGAAGATAAAGTGCATTACAAACATTAGAACTTGTAAATTTTCTCCAGCAAGGAGAGTACAAATGGAACAAAAAGTCCCTGAGATGCTCCACTTGATTAAATTTAAGTAAGCACTCCTAACATCTAGAAGTCTTTGTTATTTGTTAAAATGGAAAACTGAGCCTAATGAAAGATATCATACTTGTATATGTTAAGTGTTCAATGCTAGCATTAATCTCAGTAGTTTCTTCAAGAGGGTAATGCATTTTATTTTTCTAATTTGGTAGTAATTGAGATTTAGAGCATTTTAAACTTATTATAATAGCCCTAATTTCTTAAATATAGAATGAAATAGGATTAAGGAAAGACCGTATTCAGGGAAACTCAGGGGAGCTAATGAACATGCTGCCTGCATTTCTCTTGTGAAACAATTCACCTCCAACAAATGTTTCTTTCTCTGTGCATCTCCTTTTTAATTTTAAAATTCCCAAAGTAGATAATCCCATTGATCCGAGTTTGGTCAGTTTTCTCTACTTGAATCGATTAGCCATGGCCAAAGGGCAAGAGGAATAAGAATGAGAAATGCCAGATAAGAGTCATTGCTAGTCTGGCAGCCAAACAAATTTAAACCCAAATTTGTAGTTAGCTCACTACACCAAGGAAGAGAAAATAGATGCTTTGAAATCCTAGGTGCATTTTTAAGTCACGCAGTTAACATACCTTCTGAAGCAGGGCATTAGTTTCTATACAAATGGGAAAATGGTAAATACAGATAATGCAATTATCTTCTCTAGTAAAACTCATCAAATTTTAGACAGCAGAGCAGAGGATCTAGGAATCTGGATTCCAAACTCAGATCACCCTTTTGAATGAGGCCCTTGTGCCACATCACTTACCCCTCTGTTCCTCTGGTTCTTCAACTGAAAATGAAAATACTAGTAGACTCTAACTTATAGAATTGTTTTGAGGGAGAAATGAGTTAATGTTGGAGTGCGTTTACGTTTTTTTGCCTGACACATAGCAAGAACTGTGTGAGGTTAGTCAAATAAATACACAGCGCTGCATTTACGGTAAGAGAAGTGAAAAAGTTCAGCTAAAAGTTTTGAAGGAATCTTGTTAAATTCTGAATTCAGCAAGACCACGTGTGTATGTGGAGATATTCTTTCAAAGTAATATAATGCAAAACATAACGTAAGAGGAAAAATTAGAAAAGAAGTCATGAACAAAATGGCTAAATAGGTAGATTCCAGTGAGGAAAGAATATTGGATATTTAAAGGACATGCAAAAATTATAACTGAGAAAGGATTTAGGAGGTCTAGACTAAATGATAGGTATTTCGCGAAGCATTAATGTATAACCTAGCCCCTTGCTCCATCTCCCTTTAAGAATTCTCTTTTTCACGCTGCCATGTTATAACAGGTGGCTCTGATCTTTCCTAGGTGAGCAAATATGTCTGAGTCTAGAGTGAAGTGTTTAAAACACCATTGTTGCCACACAATCAAACCATGATTACCAATATTTAAACTCCATCTGTTCAAACACTTTGTCTATCTTTATATTGCCTCTGATATCAGGCTGTGAAAGGGGTTATTATTTATTCCTGACATGAAAACAAGAGGGGAAAGATCTTCCCTTTCACCACAAGGTAACTGTCAACACAAAATCACTCTTCGTGTGCCTAAGGCCACCCTACGCTTGCACCTGAGATTTGGCTCTTAGGCACGTGAAACAGCAATGCAGACAAAGGGAGGGTGATGGCGGGGTGGTGGGGTGACCACCTAGTGTGGTCGGGTCGGTGATGGCTCGGGGGGTGTACACTGGTCGACGAGATGCACGCTTGGGTTGGTGGTTTGCTTCCAAGCCCTTCTGTTAATGCCCTTTTCCTGGGTTTGGATCTTGAGCTTTGCCATGTTCTTATTCTTTGTTTTCAATATCTCTTTCTAGTGATGTTGAGTTTAAACAATCCCATGCTGACACAAATAGGACAGAATGCCAGTGATTCATGAAGAAACTACAATCTTTTAAAAAATACAAATATAGTATATGTTAGACAATATAACAGAAAATATTCACATATTAGTAATTATCTGTGAAATTTCAATTAAAGCAGTTAATCACGGAGAACAAAGGGAATTTAAAAATTAGTGGGGATTTTGACCTAATTATCTCCTCACTGAAATTAATCTCAAGAGAGAAATAGAACTAGATAAGTAAATTTGATAATTCACTCTTAAACCAAGCGTATTTGGTATGTTTCAAGGAATTTAGTCATAGAAATTATTCAATCTCTGACAGTTGCTACAAATGCACCTAGAGCCCTTTTATTGGTAATAATTTAACTAGGATAAAACATAAGTGGGAACACATAAGGCAAGTATCATTTCACATTGTTTGAATACACAGCACTTTGAAAATCAGAATATGCTCTAGTGTCAGGGATCAAGCATACGACTTTGTTCAATGTCGCCTTCAGCATGTGTAAACAAATATACCTGGAACTTAATATTTTCACTTATTGATCACATTTGTACCTGATTATGTATCTACCACCCTCAAATAATGCAACAGAATATCAGGAAGAGGCGTTTTCAAACTCATAATAAATTTTTCAGAAGAAAGTGAAATGGTCCCTTGTTTAATTCATAACGATGAAATATGAGGTGAAGTTTCAAAGGCGGTGGCAAACAATGCACGGAAAATATAAAGAATATTCTAGGCTTTGACTTTGAAAATGTCCAGGTAACACACCATATAAAATGATTCATAAACAGTACCTTAGTTTTATGGTACCACACACATCATGCAATGCATACCACACCTCATGTAGTGCACGCTGTATTTATCAAAGCATATTTAATTCTAAACTGTAGCTTAGCATTTCAATTTTTCTAGACACCAAATGTAGAAAAAAATTTTAAAGCTTTTATTTATTGATTCATGAGAGACCCAGAGAGAGAGAGAGAGGCAGAGACACAGGCAGAGGGAGAAACAGGCTCCATGCAGGGAGCCCGACGTGGGATTCGATCCCAGGACCCCGGGGTCACGTCCTGGGCTGAAGGCAGGCTCTCAACTGCTGAGCCACCTGGGCATCCCTAGACTCCAAATGTATACCGAATTTAAACAAACACACACCTATACTTGCAATTCATAAAACATTGGATAACAAAGAAATCCCCACTAGTAAGATACAGATAGGACGCATCCTTTTTATATATATAAAACATTCATATGTGAAAAATGTCAAAATTTGAATCAGCGATAAAGGCAAAAAGCATATTGAGAACTCCCCCCTTAAAATAAAAGTAAAAGTGAAGAAGTAAGGGAACGACGTTAAGTGATTCCCAACTCTGTTAACTCTAGAACAAATAAGCAGCTCGGCCCTAATTTACCCATATGGAGATGTCCCCGACATACAATGTATGCTGTGTTCCAGATCGACCCTCCTAAGAAGTCAATATAATCAGTGCTGATGTGCACATTGGAGCAGGCTGTGCTGTGCATAAAAATAAATAAATAAATAAATAAATAAATAAATAAATAAATAAATAAATAAAGTACAGCAAGGGATTGAAGTCTAACCTGTGCTCCTCTCACCAAACCATGAACCTTTGCCACACAGCCCCATCTCTGTAGACTTGAGGGGCTGTCTCTGTAGAATCACCTCCAGGCACAGTGCAAGCCAGCAGCGCCTCTGGTATCCTTTGTCACGGTCTGTCTGACCAGCAGTTTTGATGCTGACCTTTGGATTCCTGTGAAGGACAGACTGGGCGTACAACTCAATAGTAATTACTTCTGGGTTAAGTTATCATTGAAGAATGCACCTTATGAGAAAATGAGTCGCACACACACTGAGGTTCTACTCTGCATAGACAAATAGAAAACATGGATACTTTGACCAATGCAAGTACAGCAGAGATCTATCTTTGGTGTTGGAATTACTTTTGTAATGCAGAATGGGGTTAAGGCTTAGGGGAACTTGTTTGCAACCCTCCACCTCCAGAAGCCACACGCTCTAAAGTTCTGGGGTAATAGAAAATAAGATAACATGTGACTGGTACAGTTTTGTGCCATGGGTATCAAACCTGATACAGGCACATCGAAGCAATTCCCCATGTCTTCTCTCTGAGTTTCATACCCTTGTCAGTTTGATACCACTACTCACCCTGGCCACGGTGGACCTTCAGTCTCAACAACTTCCTAGCCCTGAATTACCATAGCAACTGGAAATCACTAGCCAAAGCTATCTCTATACATCACCAAAATGTTATTGATGGTCCCATATGTGTCAATATAGAAATAGCCAAAAGATAGAAAATAGAATATGATTTCTTATCTAATACCCACCATGTTAGTGGAGAGGATATTTCTCCAGCAAAAATGCAACTATCCACTCTACCTTATGAATGTGTGCCTAAAAATACTTCTTTCTCCCATTTTAGAGTGCTAGTACCTTTAGAAATAACAGTTCTGCTGTTATTTCTTCCTAATTGTGTGTAGCTTATCTCATCGTACTTGCATGTTGAACATTTCTCAATGCATATATTCATTTGTAATATAAAGGTGAAGTTGGGAGGAAGAAGTTAGCAACCTCTTTCTTCTAACACTACCTGTGTAATAATGAAGATCCAGGAAGTTTAACAAGGCTGAAACTGTCATCTTTGTGCTCCTTGAGGCAATTGCAGCTCACACATGTAATTGTGGAAGATAGGCAATAGGAGCTAGCTATTAAGAATTGAGGCTCTGTTTTGTGATTTCTTTAGTTGAAATGATATGATCTTTAAGAATGGACAAGTTTGAAAAAAAAAAAAAAGACCTGTATATTCCTGGTGAAATTAATCAATACCTAATTATTTAGAAGCTGTAAATGCTATCTTTGGCTGACATGTTCACAGAATGTGTTTTCTTCTGTCAATAAAGGCCAACAAATCAGAAATCTAGCATAAAGGGGGTTATTACAGAGGACAAAAGACTCACCCTCATTTTTGTACTTAGCTATTTCATCAATTTAATGGTATTTGTGCCACTTTAATAAGAAAAAGAAAGAGCTTGGGCCTTACTAATATAATTGGAAAATAGTGATAATACCGGAGACCCTAGAAAACATACTACTTTCAAAAGAACTTTAGAGTTCACAGCATTAGCCAGGCAACTCCCGAGAAAAAGTTAAGTATCACCATGTTAACCCTGAGAATATTTTTAAAGTGTCCTGCACTGGTCTGCTTTTTTATTTAAATGTTTTTTTTTTTTTTAATCTGAAAATCAAGTTTCATTGACTGTAGTGGATAACAGAGGGCTTCTTGTATTTATTTTTTTATTTTTTAGCAGTATTTTTATTTTATTTTCTTTATTTTTATCGGTGTTCAATTTGCCAACATATAGCATAACACCGAGTGCTCATCCCATCAAGTGCCCACCTCAGTGCCGGTCACCCAGTCATCCCCACCCCCCGCCCACCTCCCCTTCCACCACTCCTAGTTCGTTTCCCAGAGTTAGGAGTCTCTCATGTTCTGTCTCCCTTTCTGATATTTCCCACTCATTGTTTTCTCCTTTCCCCTTTATTCCCTTTCACTATCCTTTATATTCCCCAAATGAATGAGACCATACAATGTGCTTCCCCGATTGACTTACTTCACTCAGCATAATACCCTCCAGTTCCATCCACATCAAAGCAAATGGTGGGTATTTGTTGTTTCTTTTTTTTTTTTTAAAGTTTTTTTTAAAATTTTTTATTTATTTATGATAGTCACAGAGAGAGAGAGAGAGAGAGAGAGAGAGGCAGAGACACAGGCAGAGGGAGAAGCAGGCTCCATGCACCGGGAGCCCGATGTGGGACTTGATCCGGGGTCTCCAGGATCAAGCCCTTGGCCAAAGGCAGGCGCCAAACCGCTGGGACACCCAGGGATCCCATATTTGTTGTTTCTAATGGCTGAGTTATAACGCATTGTGTATACATAGACCACATCTTCTTTATCCATTCATCTGTCGATGGACACCGAGGCTCCTTCCACAGTTTGGCTACTGTGGATATTGCTGGTATAAACCTTGGGGTGCAGGTGTCCCAGCGTTTCACTGCATCTGTATCTTTGGGGTAAATCCCCAGCAGTGCAATTGCTGGGTCGTAGGGCAGGTCTATTTTTAACTGTTTGAGGAACCTCCACACAGTTTTCCAGAGTGGCTGCACCAGTTCACATTCCCACCAACAGTGGAAGAGGGTTCCCCTTTCTCCGCATCCTCTCCAACATTTGTTGTTTCCTGCCTTGTTAATTTTCCCCATTCTCACTGGTGTGAGGTGGTATCTCATTGTGGTTTTGATTTGTATTTCTCTGATGGCAAGATTCCATCAAAATCCTAGAGGAGAACACAGGCAACACCCTTTTTGAACTCGGCCACAGTAATTTCTTGCAAGACACATCCATGAAGGCAAGAGAAACAAAAGCAAAAATGAACTACTGGGACTTCATCAACATAAGAAGCTTTTGCTCAGCAAAAGAAACAGTCAACAAAACTCAAAGCCAACCTACAGAATGGGAGAAGATATTTGCAAATGACGTATCAGATAAAGGGCTAGTATCCAAGATCTATAAAGAACTTCTTAAACTCAACACCAAAGAAACAAACAATCCAATCATGAAATGGGCAAAAGACATGAACAGAAATCTCACAGAGGAAGACATAGACATGGCCAACACGCACACGAGGCAGGCTTCTTTTAGATCTGAGACATGGTCACTCAGTTGCTGGGAAGTTTGGCTGTTGATGGCCCAGAGCCAAATCCCTCAGACTAAGGGAACCATCTCCCTTTGTCAAATCCCTTCCCCAAGAGCAGCACTTCCAATGGCTGTTCAATGCTGAGAAATGTAGCTTCTGTTGGCCTCCTGTCTGGAGAGACAACTCTGAAGGACCACCCCGGCTCCAGATCTCCCCCGTGGGATTGTCTGCTGTGGAATTTTTGTTGTGACTGTATCTAAAATTAACAGATTAACTCCTCCCCCTTCCCAATCCTATTATCTTTATTTCCTTACTAGATTTGATTTTAGGTTACTCACCAATTAACTTCTTGCAAGAAAATCTCCTTCTCAGTTTGTCTCCCATGGCACCAGACCTATGGTAGTGATCAAGCAAAACTAGGTGCCCAGGTGTTAAATGGTATAATTTAAGCAAAAATTTTAAGTGGTGAAGCTACATGACAAAATGACACCCTCCCTTTATACTATTCCCCACCAGTTCCTTACTGTAAACTCCAAAACTCTGCCTTAGATTTAGATTTTTCCACATAAGTAAGACCAGCCTCTTGTGATTAGTTCATCATCAATATTTATTGCTTCTAATATCACTGAGTTTGTATTGTTGGCATTATTAGGACTTAATCTTTAGAGACTTAGTTAAATTCAACCTACACTTGGGAAGAGTCACCAGTAAAGGTAGGTTAACTTTTTATCTATCTATCATCTATCTATCTATCTATCTATCTATCTATCTATCTATCTATCAATCATCTATCTATCTACCATCTATATTTATGTATCTGGACACTAAATAATATTTGCATTATATTGCTTTTCTATTAACCCTGTTCATTGTAAAGCCATGATTATACAATATCTTTCTTCAAATCTTTCTTTTCCTATATCCATCATAGTATTTTCTGGATTCTATTAGTTGTTACACTTCAAACAAACAAAATCACATCTATACCACTAGAAATCACGTATAAAAACATGCACCTACAAAAGAACATCAGCATAAAAATGTACATGTATCAGGATGAAACCAGGCTTTTTAAACTCCTAACTTATAAAGGTCACCCACGCACAACTCATCAGCAAATAATATAATTTTAACTTCATCTTTAAAACTTTTCATCATGGCAAATATAATGCATAAACTAAAAAAATGCATAAGCATAAATACATAATGTGGCACACCTGTGCAATCTATAATGTAAGCCAAGAAATGGAATGATGTCAGAGACTCAGAAAAACTGGCTGGTATCCTTTCCTGAAGTTGCACACTTCCCTTTATCGTAGAAATAACTACTGTCTTTGCTTTATAATTTTACCTCTATGTACATGTAATGATCTAATGATTGATGGGTTGCTCATGTCTTATATACCCTAAAACTAACATGCTACCTAATTTTATCTCCTTGTATATTCTGGACTTCTTGTTTAACCGCCCATCGGATGTTGGATTTTTGATGCCCTTGTGAACCTAAAACTCAGTATGTTCCAATATAAACTTATTAAATCCTACCCAGTCCAGACTATTCTCTTGTAATCCATTGACACATCTTGTATTTTAATTGAAAGCATCAACTCTCACATTTCAAATCCTAAAAACTGAAGTTGATTCTTTACTTCTCTCTTTCTCTTATATACTTGTAGGTAAGCCAAGTCATGTTCTTTATTTTCTTTTTTATTTCAAAATATTTTCTTTTGTATTTTTGTTTCAAAATATTCATAGTTTTTTTTTTTTTTTTCTTTGCATTTCCATTGCCTGCTAAGCCCTTCCCTATATGTCTACTGGCATATTGGGATAGCTATCTATCTCCTCCCTCTTTTCCAGACTCAAAACTTTGGTTCCTTGCCTACTCTCCAAAGTAATGTAATGAATCATAATTCTAAGTGTATGTTTTTTTTCTTTTTATATTTGTACTGTCTTGCCTCTCTTTCACTGAAGGAGCAAAGTCTTAGACTTTCATGTGTCATATAGATAAATTCATATGCTGCCCCTATCTACTCTCTCCCTCCTTATCTCTCGCCATTTCCTCTCCCTCATGTTTACTAAAACAATTCCAGCAGCATTATATTTCCCTGGGCAAACCATAGTGTTTGCTGATCATACTTAATCTTTCTCTTCACTAGCCCATATTTCCTTCTCATAAACAATTACATTTTTAGAAAAAAATAATCATTTACCAGGCAACAATTTATCTCATCCTGGTATAACCTTCATCCTAGAAGAGTCAATGTTCTTTCCACACTATCTCTGTAACCTGGATACATACTTCTGTTTTATCACAATATTACAACTTGTTTCAATGCATTCCAGTGACATGTTTGTCATTCCTACCAGCTGTAAACTTGAAATTAAAAGAATATGTGATATATCTTTACACTCAGAAGCAAGTAGAGTTCCTGTTACACAGAAGGTCATTTCTCAGCACTTGTTCAATTGACTCTTTCCTTAAACTCTCTGTTTTTGTGTCATATTAATTCCTATTTCTTGTGACAGCACATGAGTGTTTTTGCTGAGCTTAATTTCTGGGCTGCTCTGTTGTTTCCTTAAAACACTTGACACTGATTCAAGGGACCCTTGCAAGGTTGCAAGTGCCAGGTCTACAAGCTCAAACAAACACTGAATAACCAATCAGATCACACCCTTCTACATGACTACTGCCACCTAAGCCTATATTTACAAGCAAACTTATTTTCATGTTGTGCATTATACTAAAAATCATTTGGGAAACAACAGTCCACTTTGTCAACTTCAAAATTTCCCTAGTGCCTATTAACCACTGGTTTTTATCTAAGAAGTAAATAAATATATTTATTATATATATATTTATACTATATATAGTATATGCAGATCATTGATATTTGCAAAATTGAGATGGCAAAGTCACATTTCCTTTGAACTTTCTTCATTTTTGTGTAATTTATTTTCCAAAATGACTCTTTGAAATGTGCTATTAAAGATAGAAAATTTGAGAAACTAAGTTCTCTGTATCCAATTTCTACTCTTTTTCTATCCTAATGGGAAAGAAGAACAAACCTCCTTATTTTCTATATGCTAAAGGTAAGAAAGCAATGTTTATTTGTGTTTTGGGGCTAAATTTCTTTAACACAGAGATCATTCTTCTAGAGGGATATTTTTTCTCATTTATGAATTATCATGTATGCTACTGCTTTTCCTTAGCTCCTTTCACTAAATTTGATGGTGTAAAATGTCTATTTTATTGTGAAAATTATGATCAAAGCTTGCTAATTTGTAAATTATTTTTGCTAGTTTGATGTAATTATGAAAATAATAAAACTCCTAGAAACAATAAAACAGCCTTTCAACATCTTTCCTTGGCATTTTTTCTCCCAATAAGATGCATTGTTAATATTTTATGAAAGTAACTGTGATATTCTAGTGTCAGTTTTACTGCTGCACAACTGGTAAATACCTGGGAATTACATATCCAATAGTGTTAAAAGATTGCAATTTGTAGCTTGAGAATGGTTTATATTTAACGATACTTGTGTGGTAAAGGGAAGAGAGATATAGAGCAATAGATGTTGCAACACATTTTGTGAATTCATAGTCACCTAAGGGGAGATTTTAGGCAAATGTGAAAGATAAATAGCAACCTTTGCTAGAGTTTAAATAGTGCATGAAGGTTACAGAAGTTGGCACTGTGGGAAAATATAGTAACCTTTATTTTGCTTTTGTTTATTTTATATTTTTATATAGCACTTCATATATTTTGGATTGCAGTGTCAGAATGTATGAGGCTGTTCTTTGGTGGTCATTTTGTATCACTGGTCCATCCTTCCTTCCTTCCTTTTCTGTCTCCCTTCCACCTTGCTCCATCCCTCCCTCTGACTCTTATTTGTTTGTTTATCTTTGTTTGCTTAAATTATTTTCCTAGAAATTAGGGCTAAATACTTATAAACTTGGACTTCAGTTAATAGATGCTTATGACTTGATATATGATCAAATATGAAAAATTGAAATGCTTAATAAATATGTAGATAAGTATGCTAGTCCTTTTGATTGTACTTTAGTAAACATAATGACATCTAATAAATAATTTATCATGGTGTACTTTATTATTAAAGTAAAAACTTGAAGACAAGCTTTATGATGTGGTCAGATTAATCTTCCAAATGCACAATTCAAATCATATCCTTTTAATGAAAATAAATATTCATTGGTGTTCTACTCACTGCAAACAATGTACTACTCTGACATTCAAGGCTTTCAAACAATAAATTGAACCAGCTTTATCTTCTGTTTACGATTCCTTTCTCCCTGCTTCAATCAAATGGAGCACACACTTCCAGATAATGCTACATATATATTTTTTAAATTGTGGTAAAATACACATAACTTAAAATTTATCATTGTAAACACTTTTGAAGGTACAATTCAGTACCAGTAAGTACATTCACAATGTCATATAATCATCATGACTATTCATTTGTAGAAATTTTTCATTATCCAAATGAAAATTCCTTACTCATTAAACAGTAACTCCCACATTCCTCCCACCTTCCCCAGCCTCTGACAACTACTTTTTGTCTCTACAAATTTGACTAGACTAGTACTGTATATAAGCAGAATCATGCAAGATTTGTCTTTTGTGTGTGGCTGACTTTATTTAGCATGTTGACTTTAGGGTTCATCCATGTTCTAACATGTGTCAGATTTTTATTTTTCTTTTACTTCTGAAACTATCTCACTGTATATATGTACTACATTCTGTTTATCCACTCATCTGTTTATGGACATTTCGGTTTCTGTCTTTCCCAAAGAGTGAACCAAGCTCCATTTCCTGACCTAAAATAGCCTCTTGAACACCTCCACCTGGAATCTCTTGCCTAGAAGTCTGGGTTATAATCCTCTTAGAGCATTTATAAGCAATCTCCCCCAGATTCCCCACCTGCATTTGAATTTTGTAAGCCAGAGGATCCCTGAGTGGCAAGCGTTTTAGCGCCTGCCTTCACCCCAGGGCCTGATCCTGGAGGCCTGGGATCGAATCCCATGTCAGGTTCCCTGCATGGAGCCTGCTTCTCCCTCTGCCTGTGTCTCTGCCCCTCTCTCTCTCTCTCTTTGTAGATCTCTCATAAATAAATAAATAAATAAATAAATAAATAAATAAATAAATAAATAAAATAAATGAATTTTGTGAGCCAGAGATGAGCAAATCTATCCTACAGGTATTCCCCAGATAAGCTAAAATGAATATATACAATAATTTGCAAATAAAGTCTTCTTTCTTGCCTCCTACTAGGAGGAAACTGGGGGCCATGGACTGCCACCATTCAGGGCCAAGACCGAGATTGCCACTACAGTGAGGAGGGAGGGCCAAGATCAGTAAAATGACACAAAAAATTTCTAACACTTCTATATATATATATATTTTTTCTTGATTTGGTGTTCTCTTGCTTGCTATAAATTCTTTGATTTTTTTTTCCAGAGCTCCAATAAAGTTGGATAAATTCTGTGGTTTTTTCCTAATGTTTCTTCCTTTCATCAAACAAGAGCTTGGAGCTTTCTAGTCTGCTATTTTGCTCTGTTTTACATATTTTTTTCTTCACTGTAATTTACCTGGAAACAACTTCCTTATTCTTTTTTTTTTTTTTTTTCAACTTCCTTATTCTACACACTGTCCAAAGCCTTACATAAAAATCAGGTCATCTCTTCCTGAACATGTTACATATTCTCTTTCCACTGACTTTTATTTCAAGTCCTTCAGTTGGAAGTGACCTTGACCTCCTGAAATAATGTTTTTCAAGCTTGAATAACATATTTTTAAGAAAAATCAAATCCTTCATGATTCTCAGTTTTGCATTTGTATAAATTACTCCCATATTTTAATTTTAACTATACTTAATATGTGCAAACATAAAATATATTTCTTTAGTACAATATTCATAAAATTATTATACCTGAAACATAAATAAAATAAAAGAGCTATAAAAATTACTATGTTTCAGATTAAAGTTACTGCTATATTATAAGGAATAGGATTATTTTGCTTGAAATCCTTAGTTTAATAAGAGAAATAAATATGTATGTTTTCATTGACTTAAAGATTCAACTTAATGCCCATCAAAATTCCCACTTTTTTTTTTTGATAGAAATTGACAAATCAATGCTAAAGTTTATATGGAAATGAAATAGACCCAAAATATCTTTAAAAATCTTGAAAAAGAACAAGTTGGAAGGACTCAAGTTGTCCCATTTCAAAACTTACTACACAGCTATAGTAATAAATATAGTATGGTAGTGGCATAGGGATAAACATATAAATCAATGAAGTGGAATTGAAATTCCAGAATTACACCCCTATATCTTTGTTCAATTTATTTTTTTATAAGATTGCTGAGACAATTTGACGGGACAACAATAAACTTTTTGACAAATGACACTAGGACTACCAGATATCCACATGAAAAAAAAATGAAATTGAAATTCTTATACTATCTACAAACATTTTTTCAAAAAGGATTCTAGGCCTAAATTTAAGAGCTAAAACTGTGAGATTCTTAGAAAAATGGAAAGAATAAGTGTTTGTGACCTTAGGTGAGGCAATGGGTTCTTAGATATGAGAGTGCAGCAATAGTCATAATGAAGAGGGAGGAGAAGGAAGAAGAAGAAGAAGAAGAAGAAGAAGAAGAAGAAGAAGACGACAGAGAAAGAGAGATAGAGACATAGGGAGACAGAAAGAAAAAAAAAAGAAAGAAAGAAGGAAGGACGCATTCCTTCCTGGGTGGCTCAGTGGTTGAGCATCTGCCTTTGGTTCAGGGTATGATCCTGGTGGGATCGACTCCCATGTCAATCTCCCTGTGCCTGCTTCTCTCTCTGCCTGTGTCTCTGCCTCTCTCTCTGTGTGTCTCTCATGAATAAATTCATAAAATCCTAAAAAAAAAGAAGGAAGGAAAGGGGGAAAATTGGACATCAAAATAAAAAAATTATATGCTGCAAATTATACTAGTAAAAGAGTGAAAAGACAACAGAAATATTGTCAGATCACAAATAGGATAAAATTATCCAGAATATATTAAGAACTCTTTCAAATCAATAATAAAAAGACAAAATGCCCAATTAAAAATTTTGAATAGATATTTCTTTGAAGTAGTTAACCAATGACCTATAAGGGTAAGAAAATATGTTCAACACTATTATTCATAGGATAGTGTAAATGAAAGCCACAGTAAAATACTTTCTCATTAGTATTGCTTTAGTAAAAGAAAAATAGACAATAACAAGTGTTGATGAGAATGTGGTGAAATTGGAACTCTCTTTCAATGTTAATGGAGTATAAAATGGTACAGGTATTTTGGAAAACAATGTGGCATTTCCCCAGATTATGAAATGTAGAGTTACCATATGTCCCAGTAATTTCACACATACATGCATATGCACACACACACAGAGAACAGAACAAAACAAAACAAAAACCACAAGGCTGGTTAAGTCTAACTGCTTTACACAGGGTGGTTTAAGAGATTTTTCCTTTTTCTTTAAAGATTTTATTTATTTATTCATAAGAGACATAGAGAGGCAGAGACACAGACAGAGGGAGAAGCAGGCTCCATGCAGGGAGCCCGACATGGGACTTGATCCCAAGCCCCCGGGGTCATGCTCTGAGCCAAAGTCTCAACCAATGAGCCACCCAGGCGTCCCTAAGAGATTTTTCTTTCTTTCTTTTTTTTTTTTTTAATTTATTTTTTATTGGTGTTCAATTTACTAACATACAGAATAATCCCCAGTGCCCATCACCCATTCACTCCCACCCCCCGCCCTCCTAAGAGATTTTTCTAAGGAGCTAGTGATAAAGTGAGAAACAACACATCATATTTTTAGGGTAGAGTGTTGCAGAGTAAGTTTAGTAAAATTAAATGACTCATGATTGTATGGCTTCTAAAAATTTTTGATAGGAAAAACAAACAGTGCTATGCTAATACGAAATAATTTAATCCACATAGCAAACAAATGAATAAATACTATTCACTCAAACCAATGAATATATACTATTATTTTCCATTTTTCTATTTTCAACTGAGGATACTATAGTACACGGGGGTTAATTAAGTTTTCCAAAAATTACATGGTTTGCAGATTATTCCCAGAGTGCATCATAGTACAAAGGAGTATGCTTCTGTTGTGTAACTGGCCACTGCCATCCTCTGAAAATTTACTGACCGGCTAAATAAATAAGATATAAAGAAAAGAGGTTCTCAGCACTTCTAACACCTCCAACTATGACATTACTAAAAGGATATTATTATTAATATGTATAAGATAGAAAAAATTTGCAAGCCTTGTATTTACCTATACATAGTGATGTGCTTATTTTGCAAAAATGTCTAATAAAAGCAATATGGAGGTATTTAAAGAGTGAATTAAGAAGCCCTTGTATAATAGCATCCCTTTAAAGAAACAAGTGCCATTGTATATACTGCAAATGCCTGAAGCATGAACCCTGCTACAAAAGGCATTTACTCTCAGGAGTCAGGTGAAAAACATTACCCTTTCATTTTCGAGGTATCTATAAAGGTAACCCGTCCTTGAAAATGAAACAGGGAGCAGAATATATATACAAGAGGTCGAAATGCACAAAAGGACCATTCCAATTTCCAAAGAACAAAATTATTTCCTTGGAAAAGTTGCAAATACCTACGCTAGTTTTAAATGCAAATTAAAATCTTATAAATATCAATATCATTATCTAGCATTATTTTTCTGATAGCATGCCCTAAATAAATAAAGGGTATGAAAAAGGTAATAAAGAATACGAATTGATAGTTGAAAGGCATGGAGTTTATTTGGAATAATAAATTTCACAAAACATTAGTGATAGAAAAGGGAGGGGGGCAGATGAACACTGCTATCCACTAAATAATGGCAAAATATTTCAAAAGTTTTCTCTTAATAAAAATATCAAAATTAGAGGAAATGGTTACTATAAACATCAGAGCAATGATAAAGGTTTATTTTTATACTACATATTACTATTAAATTCAATTAAATATGTACCTTTATTAGAATTTAGCTTAACTCCATCTTAGTTTCTATATGAGTACACTAAATATAGATAAATTTCAAAAAGAGGAAAGAAGAAAGCCTTCTCCCATATATGCTATTGGTAGTTGAGAATGAACATCATTTAGTAAATTAAGGTATACCTGAAAATTTAAAAAAAAAAATTGAATCCATTTTTCCATCTATCTTGTTTCAGGAAATTTAATTTTACTTATTCTCAGGGCTACCCCTCAGAGTTATGCAAAGTTCTCCTGTTTTAACCAGCACTAAAGGATTTAGATGATCCCCTTCATTTTGTCCATACTACTGTCTATGCTGGTTGCCATGAAACTCCCATTGTCTTCTAGAATTTTTCCCAGTTTTAGAGGAAAAGATGACTTCAGGTGAGTGATTACTTTTCCCTGCTGTGAACCTAACACAATTTTTGCGTGTAGTTTAAATTTTTATCTAAGGAAGAAAAAGAAAAGTCTAGAAAGACATTTTTTTGTTTGTTTTCCAACATTAATACTTAAATTTACCACATATTTAAAAGATTCCTGAGATGTCTAAAATATCCTACAGAGAGGTAGGGTATTAAAAAGTATTTTAGGAAAATTTTAGAAATTAGTGGCTATATGGATACCAAAATGTGAATGTGACTGACTTCAGTTTGTAAAGCAAAATAAGTGATCCTATTAAATGCATTCATACATACACATATAATCAAAACTGCACTACTAGAATTTAGAAAAAAATAAGTATTAGAAACGTGTATTTGCCATTCAAGATGATAAATCATTTTGTTTTATTTTTAGAAGACAAGTTAGTTTTATAATAGGGAAGATAAAATGATTTAGCTAAGTCTCCTTAAGAGCTTTAGACTTGTGTCCCTTATTTGATTTGCTTTTCAAATAAAAAATAAAATTTCCTGATATTTACAAATATATATAGCAAAGTCAAGAATGATTTTAAAATAGGCATTTGATAGTGATATATCAAAGCTACTCCTACACATTTTTGGTATAAACTGAATTGAAAGGAGCACTTGGGTGGCTTAGTTGGTTAAGAGTCTGACTCTTGATTTCAGCTCAGGTCATGATCTCAGGGTTATGAGAGTGAGCCCTGTGTTAGGCTCTGCAGTGGGTGTAGCATCTGCTTAACATTCTCTCTCTCTCCCTCATCCTCTGCTCCTGTTCCCCTCTCTCCCTCTAAAAAAAAAAAAAAAAAGTTTTTAAAATTAAACTGAAAGATGATATTTAAATAGAATCAAATACACATGAATATTAAATATTAATGACAATACTATTAAAAATTACTTGATTCTTTACACTTCAAAATAGTAGAGGAAAAACAAAATTAAGAAAATGATAAAACACAATATAACTAATATTAAAGAAAATATTTAGGCTAATTACTACATTTTAATTAGACAAAGTAATTTTAGAGAAATTTAAAAGACATCAAAATGATAATAAAAAATAATGACACTTTGAAGAAAAATATTTCATGAAAACTTTTTTTAAAATCACGAAATAAGATCTATACTACTCTTTTACTACAAAATTCCTCAGTGTTCATTTTGCTCTTCTTTTTCTATTTTCTTAAGGTAGATGACTAGAATTTAGAATTTGAGATCTTTCTTGTAATATAATTCTTTTATGCTACAAATTTTTAAAAGCTTTTATAAATCAAAATTATAAAAGCACTGCTTTCATCCCACAAACCCCACTTTTTCTTACCTCATTTTCAAAAATCCTAAATAGATACTAAATTTTATGGATTTTTTTTTGTATTTAACTCCCATTATTTTGCTTTGTAATGTATCCTCTGACAGTCTCTTTTCTTCCCCTAGCTAGTTGATCCTCTCCTTTATGCTATTTTAGGACTTACCTCTATAGTATTATCCTAATATATTTAAGCTTTTGCTATATTTTTCACCCTTATTGGATAGATTGTTAGTTCTATATAATGTATTATGTCTTGTTTTGTTTTCTTTAGAGCTAATGCAGTGCCTGGTACAGAGTTAATCTGAATAACTGTAACTAATAGGACTGACCTAAATATTTTTAGAAAACAAATTCTTCATATAACAACTAATACAAAAAAAAATTAAAAAACAAACAAACAAAAATCAACTAATACATATGAATAAAAATTATTATTTAAGTGTATTCTATCCAAATAAGGGGTGTGTTTGCACCTACCAATAACTGGGAAAAATTAAGTCTACCTTTTTGGATAAATGTCAGCCAAATTTGTAGAGTCTTTGGAGATTGTTAAATATTGGTTTTGCAGCATGAATAAAGTTTACTAATAAAACTTGATGGAGGAGAAGCCTAAAGATATGGTTATAACTACCACAGTGGAGAGAAATCCTGTGTGTGTTTAAGTGTCTTAGAGAAAGAAAATAAGTTTTTGAGGGAGTGCAAAATCAAAACTTAACATATTTGGCCATGTGAAATTGATAAGCACAGGTCTGTATTAAAGCCGTTACTAATGGGCCATGCCATGTGATAGTCATGGATTAGCAGCAAGTATTTTTTTTTAAATAATTTTAATGATCATTGATAGGCAAGCTGAACAGACCCACCAAATATGTCCATGGCTGAATCCTCAGAATCTGTATGTTATCTTACTTGGCAAAAGAAATTCTGCAGGTATGATGAAGTTAAGCATCTTGAGCAATTATAATTGCTTGAGGGCAATCATATCAGGTAGGCCTGATGAAATTACAAAGGTCATTTTCAAAAGGGGCTGGAGGTCTGAGAGGAGAAAAAAATGCTATCCTGCTGGCTTTCAGGACTGAAGAAAGGGCATGAGCAAAGGAATGTAGGTGATGTCTAGAAGCTGAAGAAGGCAAGAAAAGAAAGAAGGAGAAAGGGAAGAAGAAGGAAGAAGGAAGAAGGAAAAAATAAGAAAGAAAGAAAGAAAGAAAGAAAGAAAGAAAGAAAGAAAGAAAGAAAGAAAGAAAGAAGAAAGAAAGAAAGAGAAAGAAAGAGAGAGAGAGAGAGAGAGAAAGAAAGAAAGAAAGAAAGAAAGAAAGAAAGAAAGAAGAAAGAAAGAAAGAAGAAAGAAAGAAAGAAAGAAAGAAAGAAAGAAAGAAAGAAAGAAAGAAAGAAAGAAAGAATCTGACAACTCTCCAGAAGGAAAGCATCTCTGAGGAACACATGTTGATTTCTGACTTCCAAAACTCTCTAACATAATAATTTTTTACTGTTTAGTAATTAAATTTAGAAATTTGTAATAACAATAATAGGAAACTGAAACAATTCTCCTGAGTGGAGAACAGTTAACTTATCAATACATTTCTACTTAGCTTTAAAAACTGTGTAGTTAGGAGAGCAAAAGGACTTGGCTTACAAAGTGAGTGAACATAAGCTACAAATAAAATGTTAGAATTGTTCTTTATATAACTGTTTATCTCTGAGGGAATTAGAAACAAGTATTCACTTGGGAACCTCTTCAACCAGTAAAGCAGTTTTGATATCCTAAATTATCTCCTGAAATCCTTCCTATGTCTTAGTGGTTTTTTTAATGTAATTTTTATATCTATGCCTATATTTTTTAACATCCAGATTCTTAGAACTTCAGTTTTTGTATTTTTTGATCATCATATAACCCGCCAAAGGCTAAATAATACAATAGAACAAAATGGTTCACAAAGCATAGCTCTTTAGCAATTTTTTTCTTTAATAAAATTGGTTTAGACATTTTTCTGAATCTTAAAAAACCCTAAATAACTATCAAAACTTAATGGTTATTTAAACTTATGCACACAGCTCAAAATCAAATAATGGAGTTAAATTAAAAAAATAGATTTATAGAAGCAATGTGATTAAATTTAGATGGAATCATAGCAGGGCTACTTCTATCATAATATCATTCAAAACTGTGATAACACTTATACCTCTAAGTATCACACATACAAATATTTTCCTCCTCCCTTCCTTTGAAAAAACTTCAAAGCAAGAGCAGAAACAACTTTAAAGTTTCCTTAGCAGCACAATTAGCACTTTCAAAATTTCTTCTAATTAATCACTAGGGAGACTTGACTAATTTGGATTTAGCTCCGAATTCAAAAAAAAAAAAAAATTTTTTTTATGCTTTGGTAAAACTTTAATATTTAAATAGTCACTTAGTTGCACATAGTCCATATTACTGAAATTATCTTTGAAGAGGGGAATTCACGCGGACATTTTACCAGGTAAAAATTCAACAACTGTCAGAGTTGTTGTGGTTACATCAATGTTCGCTTTCTTGAGTCATTTTAAAGCTCAGAGTTATAATTAATACTAATCAAACATTTTTAAAGGATGTAAAAGAACATGCTAATTGATATTTAATTATTTTTCCTTGCAGAAATATTTTGGGGAAAAGTCTAAAATGAGGCTATATTTGTGAAAGAGTGTCATTTAAAACACACGCTAAAACATTTAGCAGACAATTTATTTGTAAAAAAGATAAAAAGAATGCATATAGAAAAATATTTCTGAAAATATAATCTATGTAATTACAGAATATGATTTAATATATACTTTCCATTATTACACATAGCATAGCTGAGTGTAATTAGACCAATGTACTTTTGTAATTAAGAACTTTAAAAAAGTATTATTGAAATATAATAGATATACAATATTATATTAGTTTCAGATATACAACATAGTGATATTATTATTGACTATAATATGATTATAATTATATAATATGCTGTGCTTTTCCCTATGCCATACTTTTCATCTCTGTGGATTATTTATTATATAACCAGAAGTTTATACCTCTTAATCCCCTTCACCCATTTTACTTATCTCACCTCACACCCCTTCCTTAAAGCAACCACCATTTTGTCATCTGTATTTAAAAGTCCATTTGATTATCTGTTCATTTTCTTTTTTTTAGATTCCATATATAAGTGCAATCATATGGTATTTGTCTTTGACTTATTTCACTTAGCATCACACCCTCTAGGTCCATCCATCTGGTCACAAATGGCAAGATCTCATCATTTTTTTTGTGGTTGAGTAATATTCCATTATAAATACATATCACTTCTTTATCCATTTATCTATTGGTGGACACTTAGGTTGCTTCCATATTTTGTCAGTTGTAAATAATGTTGCAATAAACATCATGTTTTCATCTTTTCATATTCATGTTTTTATTTTCTTTGAGAATTACTGGATCATAGTGTTATTTTTAACTTTTTGAGGAATCTCCATACTGTTTCCTATAGTAGCTATGCCAATTCACATTCCTACCAATAATGTGCCGGGGTTTACTTTTTCCTGCATCCTTGCCAATACTTGTTAATTCTTGTGTTTTTGAAGCTGGCCATTCTGACAGGAGTGAGGTGATATCTCATTGTGTTTTTGATTTGCATTTCCCTGATGATGAGTGATTTTGAACATCTTTTCATGTGTCTGTTGGACATCTGTGTAGGGTGTCTTCTTTGAAAAAAAAAAATGTCTATTTAGGACCTCTGCCTATTTCTTAGATTGTGTTGTTGTTTCTTAGCATTGGGCTATATGAGTTTATTATATATTTTTGATATTAACTCCTTATTAGATATATCATTGCAAATATCTTCTCCCATTCAATAGGATGCCTTCTCATTTTATTTCTGGTTTCCTTCTGAGTGAAGGATTTTTTTGTCTTATTTTTTTTTATTATTTTAATGTAGTCTTTTTTTTTTTTTAAGATTTTATTTATTTATTCATGAAGGACACAGAGAGAAGGAGAGGCAGGGAGACACAGGCAGAGGGAGAAGCAGGCTCCACGCAGGGAGCCCGATGTGGGACTCGATCCCGGGGCTCCAGGATCAGGCCCTGGGCTGAAGGCGGCGCTAAACCGCTGAGCCACCCGGGCTGCCCTTATTATTTTAATGTAGTCTTAATAATTTATTTTTGCTTTTGTTCCCCTAATCTTAAAAGACGTATCTAGAAAAATGTTGCTAACCTGTTGTCCAAGTGATTATTACTTGTTTTTCTTTTAGGAGTTTCATTGTTCCAGGCCTCACATGTAAATTTGTAATCCATTTTTAGTTTGGGTTTGCATATGATATGAGAAAGCGGCCCAGTTTCTGTCTTTTGCATTAGCTGTCCAGTTTTTCCAGCACCATTTATTATATATAATGGAGATTGTATTGTGTAATCTATAATATACAATATTATACAATATTGTATTTTATAATCTCCATTGTATATCCTTGCCTCCTTTGTCATAGATAAACTGATCACATAAGTGCGGGGATGGAAGTAGATACATGGGGAATTTTTTAAAGTAGACTCCACTCTGGGCTTGAATTCATGACCCTGAGATTAAGACCTGAGCTGAGATCCGGGTGCCTGGGTGGCTCATTTGGTGAAGACTCCAATACTTGATTTTGGCTCAGGTCATGATTTCAGGGTCCTGGATTTAGCCCAGCTTCTTCAGGCTCCCCACTCAGCAGGGAGTCTGTTTATCTCCCTCGGCCCCTCCCCCTGCTTGTGCTCTCTCTTTCTAAAATCAGTAAATCTTAAAAAAAAAAAAAAAAAAAAAAAAAAAAAAAAAAAAAGACCTGAGCTAAGATCAAGAGTCAGACACTTAACCTACTGAGCTACCCAAGTGCCCCAGATTTCTGTATTATAAATTTGCATCACACAAGTTTGGTAAATTAATTTATTCATCTAAAAAAAAGTATTCAAATTAGTAAGGAATAAGTAAAACTGTCACGACTTGCAGGTGGCATGACCCATATACGGAAAACCCAAATACCACCAAAAACACTGTTAGAACTAATAAATACACATAAGGATTTTTAATCTCTTATTTAAATAAGTTTATATAAGCAATTAGGAGATTGATCTTTCATATCCAGAAATTGTACGTCTTTGAACATTGATTGATCATGTTTAGACCTTTATTTCAATAGTGTCCTTTTAAGTATACATACTAATCCTTAGGATTTAAGGGCTAGGAGTAAGCAGAAATAGATGTAAGTTTGTAGCAACAAGATTGCTATAACTGGAGAGTAGATAATGAATCCATCCATTCAACAAAATCTTACGGAGCACCTACTATGTGATGGGTGACTCTTCTGAAGTTTGGAAAACAATGGTAAGAAAATCACACAGATCGTTTGTGGATCTTACATTTTAGGAATGCGTCATCAAGAGGAATCTGTTAGGATAGATTTGAAGAGAGCTGCGACATCTTGATTTTTGTTTGTTGTTTTGTGTTTTTTGTTTTTTCATAGAACAGAGCATATTAGGGCAGATCTTGCTCAGACTGCACATAGTCGATGGATTATATAAATCTGTACTGTTAATAGCATTTGTTTACATTTCAAAATAAGTTGTAAGGTAATTTGTATAAAACAAAATTGCAGAAACAATCACCTGTATGAAGTACTTCAGGAATAGTAGAGTAAAACAATGCAATTACTGTAAATTAGAACAATAACTACTATAGTACTTATACACCACTGCGAATATAAAAACCAAGAAGAAAACTGTTATTTATGATTGGAGTCTGCATTACTCATTACTCTTATATCGCTGCACTATTTTACAGAGATTCAGAAGTAGAGAAATTAGTTCTACTTTGTACATAAGGAATGAAATGTTTTAAGCTAGTTGTATAAAACAATAATCAAGTCATAGGCATTTATTTATCTTCCTCATGCATAGCCCGAGGCTTTAAGTAAGTAATATTATAGAATGATAAAAAATATGGTCTTCAGAATCATCCAGGTCCTTAATTTTGCCACTTACAAGCTCTATTACCTTGAACATAATATTTATCCTCTCTGAGTTGTTGAGGTCTTTACATATGAAATGAGGCTCATTTTACTTTGTTTTAAGGATAAGATACAATAGGATATTATATATGAAAATATCTATGGCTTATGGTATATAGTAATTACTCAATAAATATTAGCTTCTTTTTTTCTCATGTTTAAACTGTATTTTTTATTAGGAAGATGCTACTATTACAGATAAAGTAAATAGAGTGCTATTATTACAAAATAACATCATTATTGTAGGAGCCAATGGCAGGCCACCCCCAGATGGGCCACTTTGACATGAAGATAATTTTGACTTTAAAGCAAACAAAATCCAGCAGATTTAGGGGGAAAAAAAAGTATTTGCTTCCCCATCAATTGCTTGCTTGTACTGAATAAGGGACAGGGAGGGCTAGGTGGGGAGATATAGGTAGGGGTTATGGACTCAGGCTCACAAAAATCCCACAAAATGTGGAGGTGAAAGGAAACCAGATATAAAGAAACAACCAGACCATCCTGTCCCAGGTGTCAGGTGGGCTCTTGTTGTAACAGCTACTTGTGACCCTCAAAGAATGACCCGACCCTAAAAAAGAAGTAAGCCATTGAAGGTGCTATCACTCACTAGTCCTTACTCAACGGTGATATTAAGATGTTAAAAGGATTTAGGTTCCCAGGTTGGCTTTCAGTAAAAGACCAAACCTACAAGCTCCCAGTGGCAACACAGTGGGGACCCCTCTCACTCCTGAGAGCTTTCTCTGTGTGCTTGCTTAATCACCTTCTATCGCTTTATTCACTCTCCTGTCCCCAAGATCCATTCTTCAACTCTGTAAGATAAGAACCTTGCTCTCCCGCTTCAGTACCAGGATGACAGCTGATAACAGTTTTCTTTTTACCTAAGAAAGCTATCTACATAATAGGGCAACCTTTTTTATCCACCCAGGACATCTCTCACCTTCCTGAAGAAGTTTTTCTCCCCCTTGTATCATCAGGTCCCTACCCCTCTCCTTAGCTCATATAAGCAACATGTCGCCTCCTTGTCTTTGGAATTTCATGTTTATGCGGACTCCTCTTATGCACACTAGTAAATCTGGTTTTCTCCTGTGAATCTGTCTCCTGTCATCTGATTCTCAGTCCATCTGGAAAGACTGGCTGGAAATCCTTCTTCTCCAACAGTATTAGGTAAAATGAACTATAAAGTAATGATCATTATTTTTCCAGGAATACAGTTACATTAAAAAAAAATACTTCAAATGTATATTAGCAACAGCACAAATTATCTGGAAAAACCCTGCTACAGTTCCAATTTACTCATAAAAAGGACTTTATCAGTTGTTTCGCTGTGAACAATTAGTGGAACGGTACAATTAAAAATAAAATACTTGAGGGAATCTTAGATCATAATGATACAGGAGAGCTTGGTTCTTGTCTCACAGAGTTGAAGAATGAATCTCGAGGACACAGCAGAGTGGGTTAATAAATAGAAGTTTATTAAAGAAAGATACAGAGAAAGCTCTCAGGAGTGAGAGGGATCCCAACAGGGTTGCCACTGAGGCCTTGTAGGGTTGGCCTTGTAGGGTTGGCCTTCTATCGGAAGGCACCAGGGAACCTACATCCTTTTAACATTATCTACTGATATCACCATTGAGTAAGGCTTAGTGATAACACCTTTAATGGCTTACTTCCCTTTTTAGAGTCTGGTGATTTTTGTTGGCTACAAGTAGCTGTTATCACAAGACACCCTCCCCGCCCACACCTAGGGCAGGGTGGTCTGGTTTGTTCCCTCATCTCTGGTTTCCTTACACCTCAGCATTTTTGGGGATTTTTGTGAGCCTGCTTCCGTGGCCCCCTACCTAGCCCTGCCTAGCCCCATTTATTCTTAACTCAATAAAGTGAAAGGGTAATCTTTCTTTTATTAGCTTTTTTTTTTTCTTGCAGTGACTCAACTAAGGACATTCTGTGCTTGCTGTCTATGAAAAAAGTGACACAGTAGAAATTTGAGGGCAAACAGAGAGAACATTGTGCATAAGAGCAAAGCTCTCACCTGTGATATGTGATAATGAAAAAGAATTCCTGGGGCTTGGGATTGAGATGAAAATAGGAGAACATAATGAAAGAGAGAGACTTGTAGGATATGAAAAAAGGCAACTAACCCCAGGGGGACACTGCCATACATAATGAAGGGAGCACTTAGAGACTACCTGCCACCAAAACAATGTTCATGCCAGTGATCCATCTTAGGACAACCTGCCCTTGGTCCCTATAAGTAAAAAAAAAAAAAAAAAAAATTGAATACTACAACTAAAATCTATTATTTTAAAAGTCTAAAACAAGTAAAGTTTTATATTCTTATGAAGATATATGATAAAACAAAATTTTTAAAAAGAAAAAAATTAAAAATTCAGTAAAGATGTTTGCAATAAGGAACTCCAAGTAGATGATGGATTCATAGGCAGTATGTTGAGATGATGATGATGATGATGATGATGATGATGATGAATATTCAAAATATTCATTAGAATAATTCTTTTATATTTTTAAATATTTTGTAATCAGAAAAGCAAGCTTCTGTATTTTTCTCATTCTGTTCTCACTAACATACTCAGAAGTGGTTAATCCCCATATTAATGAAGAATAAGTAAATGCACAGAATCACTTACCCATGTCACACATCTAATTAGAATTAAAATTAAGATTATTAACTTTTCCGGTGCTCATATCACTTTGCAGAGAGCATCTTTTTTGAAAAACAGTAGAACTTAAGAGGGGAATCTGATAACATGGACACTTTTCTAAACAAGTTGGTATTGGTTTAGTGTTAATGTGAACTCATAACATTTTAATTAATTTTGGACATGAGTCTGAAGGGGAACAGAACTAGCCACCTAAAACATGCCTCTTTGAATAAAAATTATCTTGAGCTGGTTATCTTTACAAAAAAAAAAAAAAAAAATTCAACACAAGAGAAGCTTTGAAAACCTAGTAGAAGTTATCCTTTTATAAGAGACATTGCATTTGTAAAGGTGTCTCCCCGTCCGGACCAGGAAGGGGAGGAGGGTGTTATTCTGTATGTTGCCAAATTGAACACCAATAAAAAATAAATTTATTATAAAAAAAAAAAAATCTCTAGAAACTCTCATCTGCAGAGAAAGCAACCGACTTAAGTCTGTATAGCAGTCACACTCTTGTTTACTGTGTTTTGCTTGATTACCTCCCAAACTGGTTTCCCTCCTCCTTGGCATTTTCTCTTATCTTAAGCTGCAGTGGGTATTCAATTTAAAGTGATGATTTGGGCCATTTCAGAGAATTGGTCAAGTTTTTTTGTAATTATTGTCATTAATTTTACCTTTATCTGTGTTATAAAATACAATACTTTGTTTTTGATTTAGACAGTTCCTTCTCATACAGAGCTACTATAAATAAGACAAAAAAAGTCTCTGATTTTAGTTTTTACTATATTTGACAAACTTTATTTATATAGATAAAAATACTCATCTGATATCATCCTTTTCCTACATGAAGGCACCTCATTTTAAAATAAGATATAGTAAAAAAAATACACAATATAAAATTGACCATTTTAATCATTTTCAAGTGTACAATTATGTGGCATTAAGTACTTTCACATTATTGAACAACCAGCACCATCATCCATCTTTAGAATTTTTTCTGTTTTCAAACTAGAGGTTGAACCCATTAGTTACTCCTCATTCCCCCTTCCCTCTCAGCCCTCAGCAACCATCATTCTACCTTTTGTCCCAAAAAATTTAACTATCTAGACACCTCCAGTAAATGGAATATTATAATATCTACCTTT
Organism: Canis lupus baileyi; assembly: GCF_048164855.1. NCBI lineage: Eukaryota > Metazoa > Chordata > Mammalia > Carnivora > Canidae > Canis > Canis lupus. The sequence continues at coordinate 27,752,458 of NC_132873.1, read as the reverse complement.
TGTGTTTGGCTCATATCACTTTGTACCTTCCTGTTTAAATTTATCCTTTAATATTTTATCCTTTTTATTGCTATTGTAAATAGAACTGTTTCCTTAAATTTCTTTTTGGATTATTCCTTGCTTTCAAAGAATGCTTTTTTTCCATAAATAAATAAGAATATATCAAATTCTTTTTCTACATGTGTTGAGGTGATCATCTATTTTTTATTTTATTTTATTGTTTTATTATTATTTTTTAAATATTTTATTTATTTATTCATGAGAGACACAGAGAGAGAGGCAGAGACACAGGCAGAGGGAGAAGCAGGCTCCCTGCAGGGAGCCTGATGCGGGACTCGATCCCAGGACTCGATTCCAGGACCCCAGGATCATGCCCTGGGCCAAAGGCAGAGGCTCAACTGCTGAGCCACCCAGGTGTCCCTCCTTTATCTATTAATATGGTGATTTATCTTTATCAATATTTTAATTGGAAAAGTCTTTTATACAAAGCATAAGACCAACATTTTTGTGATGTATTATCTTTTTAATGTACCACTGGATTTAATTTGCAGGTATTTTGTTTAGGAGTTTTACATCTGTAGTTATGAGAAGTTTGTCTGGATTTTGTTTTTCTGCCTTTGTCTTTCATTTATATATTACATGTATGCAGTCAAAGTCATTATAAATAACTTAATAAAATCCACTCACTAAAATAAATTGTCAAGGGATCCCTGGGTGGCGCAGCGGTTTGGCGCCTGCCTTTGGCCCAGGGCGCGATCCTGGAGACCCGGGATCGAATCCCACGTCGGGCTCCCGGTGCATGGAGCCTGCTTCTCCCTCTGCCTGTGTCTCTGCCTCTCTCTCTCTCTCTGTGACTATCATAAATAAATAAAAATTAAAAAAAAAAAAAAATAAAAAAAATAAAAAAAAATAAAATAAAATAAATTGTCAAATTTTCTTATTTTATTCCTTAACTGTGTTGTAGAATTTGTTGGTGAATGTATCTGGACATGAAATGGGTCTTTTGGGGGAGGAGGGAGAGGATAAAAAAAGGTAGATTTAAATACTGATTCAAAATCTTTAATGGCATGGAAATATTTAGAAATTCCTTTTTGGGGGGATCCCTGGGTGGCGCAGCGGTTTGGCGCCTGCCTTTGGCCCAGGGTGCGATCCTGGAGACCCGGGATCGAATCCCACGTCGGGCTCCCAGTGCATGGAGCCTGCTTCTCCCTCTGCCTGTGTCTCTGCCTCTCTCTCTCTCTCTGTGTGACTATCATAAATTAAAAAAAAAAAAAAAAGAAATTCTTTTTTTTTGTATCAGCTTCATTATGTTTTTATTTCTAGGATTTTGCACTTTTAAATAAATGTTCAAATTTGCTGCCATAAAGTTGTTCATAACCTCATCATATTTTGGTCTCTGCATATCACATATGCACATTTTTGTCTGATACTTCCAATCAACACATACTTTAAAAAAATCAAGGTGACTTTCTAATGATCAAAAAGACCTTAATGTTTTCATATGATTTTTGTTTTTTTTTGTTTGTTTGTTTATTTTTTTAATTTTTTAATTTTTAATTTTTGTAAATTTATTTTTTATTGGTGTTCAACTTGCCAACATATAGAATAACACCCAGTGCTCATCCCATCAAGTGCCCCCCTCAGTTCCCATCACCCAGTCGCCCCCCCCACCTCCTCTTTCCCCACCCTTAGCTCGTTTCCCAGAGTTAGGAGTCTCTCATGTTCTGTCTCCCTTTCTGATATTTCCCACTCATTTTTCCTCCTTTCCCCTTTATTCCCTGTCACTATTTTTTATATTCATATGATTTTTGAAAGTGTCCAATTTTGTGGCATTCAAAATACTTTCCCTTAATGCTGAAAATAGCAGGATTCTGGAGTGGTGATTAGAAAGTTTAGGCGGTTACAAAATTTCAGTTACAGTATGCCATTTTAATTAGCTTAAAATAATATTATCATCTTATTTGTCAATAAATCTTATTTGAGAATCAGTCTAAAGTTCTCAAATATGAAAGTATAACAGAAAAAACGCAGAAAATAACTTTAGAAATTCTTTGTTGAGGTGCATTTAATCTGGTCTTTGGTATTAGTGTTGTGTTTCCATGAGCAGCAAATTTAGTATTAATTCTGATAATAAGCTATAATGTGAATCCAGAAATAATTATGTGCTAGTTTGAGTTATTACTTATCAGTAAAAAATAAAGTAATATAAAATGAATTAATTTCCATTAGTAACAAATATAAGCTAGGTAGGTGAACAAATACAATAAGTTGAACCTTAAAATGAATATAATGGTTAAAATTTAAAATCTTAAGTCATTATATTACTATTATTTCTTAAGCAATGAAATGTTCATAGCATCAATGTTTGGTTTTCAGTAAACTTTGCATTTATGCTACTTTTTAAAGAGAGAGTCTTCTTTTTCATTTGAAAGGGTGCAAGAGATTTTGTGTATAAATTCTCTTAGGCTTAAATAAGTATAATTTAAATTACCTCAAATGAAGAAAGATACTACCTTACATTTTGTGAATGAGGGATGCTTTATGCATCCCTAGACAGGTTTATGTAGTCAAATTAACATTTACTAATTTCCATTTTTTTCTGTGTTCTTTTTTGGAAAAAAAAAACACAAATGTTTCAATAATCTAAACAAATAATTTAGTTAATTTCAGATGCACAATAAACTTAAGAGGTTAATGAGCTTAATTCTCCATATCCTGCTGCCTAAATTGTGTCTGCTTATTCCTTTCTTAGTTCTTGCTAAGAATCCAAATCTGGTAATTAATCTTGATATATTTCATACTGATAATTTAGTAATACATTTTGGGTATCTAGAATGGAAGGGATATAAAAAAATAATTGTAACTCTCTCTTTTTAAATTAATCCCTGGCGTGCTCCTGGTCAAGTTGAAGGTTTCACTGCACATCGTTCTATAATTATTATAGAACAATGATCTCCAAAATGTCTCAGCATTTTTTTTACAACACTTTTAGACAAAAATCAAATAAGAATAAAACAAAATAAAAGCTAGAATTTCCATTTATTCAGTTGATCAAAACAAGTTAATAGCTTACTTTGCATGATGCCCAATAGATGCCACTCAGTTTTCCTTAAAATTTTAAAATATCCCACTGTGTTCCTGTTAGTTCATTGTGGTACTCCGGGGCACTTTGGCACGCAGTTTGGAAACCAGTTTTGAAAGTTATAAATTGAATGGAAATGGTAGTAGGAGTAGAAGTTCTTTTAGAATTATTTATGGGTCCTTAGCATCTTTTTTTTTTTCCCATTAGCCAGCAACCTCTTTGCCCTATGTCATAACCTTTCAAGATAATATTCTTGTAGTTAGGGTGAATAAGAGATCTGTTAATGCGTATAATATTCAAGAATATAATAATGATGACCTCAGTCATGTTTTTTTTTTAACAACTTATGTTTAGAAGAAAAGCAAAAATACTCTTAAAAGGGTAGTTGTTTTAGTGTGATTAGCAGGGAATAATAAAAATAGATTCAATAGGGCCACAAAGTTTTGTGTAACTGTAAGTAATGCGTTAAACCTGGTTGCAGAACATGGCTGTTGTGATCCAGGCTTTATGTAGCTTCCCTGCTGAAGATTTAATTTATTTGGCCTCTTGAGGAACACATTTGGCATTGTAATATGTTTTGCTTCCAGGTTCTATCTCCAAGGATGACTTGATGAAATTGCACATAAATTTATTTTCAAGGCAAACTATTTTCTTTTTAGGGACCTATCTATATGCATCCCACAGAGGTAGAAAGTAATATAATGATCAAATATAGATATTCAGCAAGTGAGAGCCTCATAGATCTTATATGTGTGGTATTTTGTATATAATTTTATTAATCACTATTCCTATGAGATAAGAAATTTCAGGAATCTTAACGAGGCAATAAAATATGGTGGTTTATATCAAAGAAAAATTTAAATATCTTATCCACCACTAGATATTTACATGGTGAATCATTGGAAAATATAAAAAACATAAATTTGGAGAATATACTGAACTAGATAGAGTTTGTTTTCTTCTTGATTTCTGTCAGACTCCCAAAGGCAACTTACCTTGATCTCTTTGCGATTTTTATTCTTTGTTAAAATATACAGAATTAATTAAGCAGGTTCATAGAGCTGAATGATAAAATTGTATTAAGAGATGTACTGGGACTTGATGTGACCTTATCAAGTGAGGTGAGCCATTCATTAATTCAGATGATAGAGCTCATTATAATAATCTTTTACTTATGTTATTGTTGAGCATAACCACTTACTCATATTTGCATATGCATTTTGAGATAATATCATTTCATTAATTTTTTGTACTAAACTTTAATCCTTGTCGAGAGTAATTCTGAAAGGTTTAGGCCACAGTTAATTTAACTATATACTTGTGTATTATCTTCACATATGCTTGAATAATTTCTATGCCATTGCAATAAGCTTCTACAGCAAATCAACTAATAGATAAATATATCTATTAATAATAAAGATAATTTATGTAAATGTGTAGCAAAGAGCTTAGTATGTACAGGACATTCAAATCTGCTATGTTCCTTCCCTGTCTTAAATTTTACTAATGTTATGTCCACAACTTTTTGCTTAATTTTCTCCCTACTTCTGTCTCAGTCCTTACAAGCTATTTTCCCTATAGCAACCAGAAGATACCCAAAAATCACACCAAGTGTTCTTGGTTTTTCCTTTACAAAAGGGTTGATATTGAAAAATTTTTCTTTCTTTCTTTCTCTTTCTTTCTTTCTTCTTTCTTTCTTTCTTTCTTTCTTCTTTCTTTCTTTCTTTCTTCTTTCTTTTTCTTTCTTTCTCTTTCTTTCTTCTTTTCTTTTTTCTTTCTTTCTTTCCTTTTTTTTTAAGAGAGCATAGAGACAGAGGGAGAGAATCTTTTTTTTTTTTTAAGATTTATTAATTTATTTATTTGAGAGAGAGACAGAATGTGAGCAAGCATGAGCAGGAGAAGGGGCAGAAGGAAAGAGAGACGGAATCCTGAAGGAGACACCTGCTGAGTGGGGAGCCCACATGGGGCTTGATCCCAGGGCCCTGAGATCATGACCTGAGTAGAAATCAAGAGCCAGCCGCTTAACCAACTAAGCCACCCAGGTTCCCAGAGTGAGGGAATCTTAAGCAGGCTCCACACCCAGCATGAAGTCTGAGGCAGTGCTTAATCTCACAACCCTAAGATCATGCCTGGAGTAGAAATCAAGAGTTGGACACTTAACCAGATGAGCCACCCAGGCACCCCCCGAAGAATGTCTCTAAACATAAACTAGGTCATGTTACTCCACACTCAAACCCTTCAGTGCTCTTCATCATAGTTAGGATGAAAGAAAAAAATAACAGTTCGACAACTGATAAGGCTTTCCATTATCTGACTCTGTGTCTCCCTAAAATGTTGTCTACTTTCCAACCACCAGAACCCTGCTAGCTCTCCTCCAATTTCAATGACCTTTTTGTATTTAAGGACAAGTTAGGCTTAGTTTCAACTCAGGTCCTTTCTTCACATTTTGCTTCTGCCAAATTGCTCTTCTATCTGATATCCATGTAGATACAGCATCACTTTATCTTTATCTGCTGAGATATCTCCTTGCCTAGGACTTCTTCAGTGACCAGCTGTGACCAGGATAATCTAAAATTATCGGGATTATAACTTTCTCTTCCTTTCCCCTCATAGGGCTTATCATTAGTTGATAGTTATAATTTGTATATTATATAGTTTCCTTTTTCTGCCTTAGAATTATGCTGGTCATACTCTTCAATGTCCAAATATATTCTTATATTCTTAAGAATGAGGGGGGTAGGGATGCCTGGGTGGCTTAGCAGTTGAACATCTGCCTTCAGCTCAGGTCATGATCCTGGAGTTCTGGGATTGAGTCCCACGTCGGGCTCCCTGACTGGAGCCTGCTTCTCCCTCTGCCTGTGTCTCTGCCTCTCTCTGTCTCTGTGTCTTTCATGAATAAATAAATAAATAAATAAATAAATAAATAAATAAATAAATAAAATCTTAATTAATATTTTAATCAGTGTCATAGTATTATCTGTCTCTAATACAATGTCAGTTGTACTATGAGAGTCTTCTCACAGATTGAGATATTCCAAAGCAAACTATAAAACTTTAGACTTAAATCTTCTTCTCCATTCATACTCTTTTTTGTTTGATTTTTTCCTTTGCTTTTGTAGGAATTTGAATATCTTCCTGTCTGCATAGTGTTTTTAATAATTTCAATTTGCTAAAATTATATGCTTTCAAAGCTAAATTTTGTGAAGCTTCATTTATGATATGCTTGCTTTGATTAAAGACATTCAATTAATTTTGACAAATAGAAAAAATTAGAATATTTTATTATAAATTCAGTATCAGTGCACTATACTTAGGTTTATTGAAAGTTGGTTCTCCAAAATTTCATATATGTTAAAAATCCATTTAGTGATGAACAGCAAAGAGAAAAAGTATATATTGCCTGAAATTATTTTGTTTTATTATTTTGACTGAGTAAAATATACAGAATGTTATACAAATTAAAATATTTATATATTTCACACAACTACAGATGTTTAGGGCATGTAATTTTGAGCTATATGCAAATCACACTAATTGAGATTTTTTTTTCACTTAGGAATTTAGTAAAGGTGGTTTTATTACTACTATGAGTACTGAACCAAAATTTGTATTTGTATTATCAATGCAAAAACAAATAGCTATATACTCAAATTTTTAAACTTAATTATCTGATCTAACTGAATTAAATTAATACCATTCACAATGACATAAAATATTTTGGCTTTTATAAAATAAATTTCCAAGAGCCTTGTTCATTAACATCTATTGATACACAGTATTACTGATGACTGTAAATAAGGAACCAAAATTATTTACCCGATTGAGAAATGTGGTTTGCTAAGAGAGTCAGCGCATTAACACTATTGTCACTTTCCATACATGAACATGGAAACTTGAAAGGAAAAATTAATTAATTTAGAAGAACAATCACTTTTTTATTAGAAAATGTATGGTGCAGAGTGATAAACAAATGAACTTCCTAGAACTATATCTGCTAAATCATTGCTTTTAGGTGCAGTCTTCTTAAAATTTTTGAAATAAATCATAGATTTCTTCAGTAGAGTTGAATTTTCTAATGTTCCCATAGTCGTTAATATTATTACAGCCTCTGTGGGCAATAGTAAATGTCGACTAACCTTTGGTCACGTGCTATCTTAGTCTGTGTTCCTTGACAAGACAACCCAAGGCAAAATTCATGCAATAAAATTGTATTATCCATGAAGTCCTGTGGATGAATGGAAGAAAGAACATGAGAATGAGGTGGGAAGGGGGCAAAACAATTACAAGGAGTAACTTTGAAACAAGTGATTTCTCTTTTTTCTCAGACATCTTCAGAGAGGTTGCTTCTTTAGTGGCTTTTCCTGGGAAAGGTAGGGAGAAAAATTATTTGTATAACAAATGTCCCACCTTCATGTTCACCCTAGTGAGCATTGACCCCTTAAAAATTATGGTGGCTGCTGAGGAACCTGCATTTGTACTTCATGGACTATCAGAAACCCAGTGGGAGGGTAGAAAGGTGCTCTTGTGTAGGTTAGGACTGAGGCACAGTAGGATATATCCAGTGAGCTTCCCAGTCTTTTGAAGGGGAGGTGAGAACAGTAATGGTAACTTTACCGCTCCCTTCAGAAAGCAAGGCCAGAGAGCAGAGACGGAATAATGCATAAACTGAATTTGTATAACCTACTCTTTGCACAGTTCAGATCTGTTCATACTCTACTGAAATATTCAAAACTCACTTTTAATTCTTCCCTGAGAATAAGGGTGAAAGTCTAATGTCTCCAGGTCACTGCTAGTTGCTGTACTCCTAAACAAACAAACCTACACAAAAAGAAACTTCACAAGATATTAAAGGAGGCCCCAGGTGGTCACCTTCGGCTGTAATCTGGGTTCTTGATGGATAAAATGCCCCAGACCTTGATCCTTAAGGATCATGTTACAAAAATACCAGAGACATCCCAAGGAAATTGCAGGGTTCCAGACATATTTCTTTTTGAACTTATTGTGTAGTAGGAGCTATATATCTCATGGTTACCAAGAGAGACTACTCCTACCATTCCATATCAGCTTCAGCAGAATTAGAATCTCAAAGTTTTTATACCTATTTTACCCACTTGGAAAAATAGTACCTCTAATATGACAAAAACTAATGTGGTACGGGAAACACACATTTTAAAAGTAGAGGTAACTGGGACTAATGGTGAGGAGGCAATCCTACTTCTTCTCCGTGCTTCCCAGACCAAAATATTAGCTGATGGTTCAATGTGTATACGATATTCTAGGAAACAACACTGTGGGATTTTGTATCTGAGCTGACTCCTTAACTGAGCCTACATTCTATCAGTGTAATAGAATGTAATTAGTAAAACCCGTGAATCTTGGTCACTAATTCACCGTCACTAATTCAATATCATACCTCTTTTTTGATAAAGTGGGTATCTTGGTCTGAGGCAATGTCACATGGAATATTGTATTGGGATATCAGGTATTTTGTAAGATCACCTCAGATGATGGTGTTAATGGATGCACTGTGGATAAGGAAGGCAAATGCACATCCAGTTTGTACATTTTTTTTTTTTTTTTTGGAAAGAGATAATTACTGTCTCTCCATGAGAGAAGGGACCATACTTATTTGACTTGTCACCAAGTGGCTGGACAGATGTGCCAAGTAATAGTGCCACATAGAAGACGCTGCAACAGTCTCTAACTTGTCAGGTTGGGCATTCATCAATGGTAGCAACCAGATCAGCCTTGGTGAGAAGAAAACTGATTTTATTAGATCCATGCATAGCCTTGATCACTTCTGCTATGACCACTTTGGTCATGAGCCCGTTGTGCAAGCGCTGGAATAATCATCCTGTCTACCTTGTTTGAGGAGATCCTCCGTGGCAATAGATTATCTTTGATGAGCATTAACATTAGTTGACACATATCTGCTTGGTTTGTGTCCATCCACATACTTCTTCCCCAGACCTTCTTAGCCCTAACTCATCAGTCTTTCTTATTTAAGAACTTTGACCAATGAGCCAATCCACCAGCACAACCTAGAAATCAATATATATATATAAGTATCACTTGCCATCTCACCTTCCATGGGAAATAAATGATTGGAGTTCCATGCTCTCAGCTCTGCCCTTTGGGAGGAATTTCCTTATTGCCGACTCCAGGGCTAGCACTGATTGGAGCTGAAATGTGGTGGAAATCCATTTTGAACTGGCACTAACATTTTGGGGTGTCTCATTTGTTGCTTCTTTCTTTCTTTCTTTCTTTCTTTCTTTCTTTCTTTCTTTCTTTCTTTCTTTCTTTTCTTTCCTACCCCTTGGAAGGGTGGGTAGGGGCAGAGGGAAATGGAGAGAGGATCTCAAGCAAGCTCCATGCCCAGCACAGAGCCTGAAGGGCTCTATCTCACAATCCTGAGATCATGACCTGAGTCAAAATCAAGAGTCAGATGGTTAACTCTGAGCCACCCAGCAGGAGACCCTACTCTTCTCCTTTAATATTACAAAGAAGGAAGTTTCCGTGGCTCACTTCACCTTCTAATATCATGTTATTTGCTTGTTTATATAATCTTTTTTTTTAAGATTTATTTATTCATGAGAGATACACACACACACACACAGAGAGAGAGAGAGAGAGAGAGAGGCAGAGACACAGGCAGAGGGAGAAGCAGGCTCCATGCTGGGAGCCCGACGTGGGACTCAATCCCAGAACTCAGGATTTGATCCTGGGACTCCAGGAACACACCCTGGGCTGAAGGGGGTGCTAAACCGCTGAGCCACCAGGGCTGCCCTTGTTTAAATAATCTAACTAGGGTGTTTGTTTTTTTTTTTAAATTTGTTATTGTTAGCTGATGAGCCTCACTTGCATAAAAAGTAGCTGGTTTATAATATGTGTTCAATAAACGTTTGTGAAAAGAATGAATCAATTAACTCTGATTCATCTCTTTGCTTCTTTTTTCTTCATAGTACTCATTACCCCATAACATTATATATTATAATATAATGTGGTTTTAATCTGCCTTTCCTTTCTGTACTAAAATACAAAATAAAGATTTGTTTACTTTGTTTAAAGTATTATCCTATAAAAGTGCCTAGTTAAATCTTTTTTGAATTAATTAGCAAATGGACCACACTCATCTTAATCCCTGACTGTATCACCTGACACAGTTCATGTTGTATAATAGATGCTCAATGAAGAAGTTGTAACACAAAACAAATGCATCAATTCTAAGTAGCATCCAGACCAGAAGTGGCCTCTCTAGCACTATTTTGGTTTTCCAGCAGTCTAGAATTGAAAGGAACAAAATGATGACTATGGCTTTTTAAAGTTGTTTCTCAGGAAGTTGCAAAGGAAATTTCTGATCATTTATCACCCTGAAAAACTGGAAGGGCTCATTTTTTTCATTTATACACAGCTTTTATTTCTAATCCTATAGTTTATGGTTTGGGTTTTTCATGATTCCTGATATCTTATTTCTTTGGGAAAAAAATATAACATCTTATGAAATGACATGGGAAGACAGAAGGGCCCCTTTGTTAACTTTATTGTATCTTACAGTAAGAAAGAGTTAAGGGTTTTTTTGTTGTTATTTTTTAAGATTTTATTTATTTATTCATGAGAGACACAGAGAAAGACAGAGACACAGGCAGAGGGAGAAGCAGGCTCCCTTCAGGGACCCTGATGCAGGACTCAGTCCCAGGACTGCAGGGTCTCTCCTGAGCCAAAGGCAGATACTCAACCACTGAGCCCCCCAGGTTCCCCTAAGAGTTAAGTTCTATAAGGGAGATATTTTTTAAACTCCTGTAGTACTTTATTATATGCATATCTGAAAGAGTAAATCTGGCAAAAGAATGGCCGTAGACAATTTTCCTTATTGTTACTTGGAAGATGAATAAGGAGTTAATTTTCATTTTTGACATATTGAGATTTTGAATCCATTCTCTGTGAGTTCAGTTGGAAGGAGTCTAATCTCATGGTATCATTTGAGGACAGCTCTATGAATATTTGTGACAAATGAATCTTTTATTTGCCTTGAAAATTATGATTCAATTTGATGAAATGAAAAAAATTTATGGATAATATTTAATCACTACTGTCATATAAAAGCTAAGCTGTCAGCAGGATGCTATGACACCTAGAGTTAGTCACTTCCAGCTGAGAGAGGATCCACACAGCTTAGGAAGCTGTGACTTGATATTCTGGCTCATTTAATAGATTCGTTATGTTTCTTGTTCTATGTGAAATTCTATATTTGAAACTAGTCTAAATAATTTTTTGAATATTTTATTGCTATTACACACTTTATACTTCCGTTTTAAAAATAAATGCAGTAATAAATTCCCAAAATTTACAAAGTCTTTTACTATTGATTGAACATAATTTTTACCATAAAGTTTAATGAGATATTTTGTTAAATAAATCCACACGTGATGATTTGCAGGTATATATGCCTAGTCTTGTCCTGGGTACTGTGGTTACCTATCCTCTACCCTTGAGGAATTTTCTCTCTGGAAAGGGAAGTGAACAAGAGAGAAAAAACTCTGTAACAATAAAAATAGTGCATGGAACTGCTTACTTGTGAATGTTTGTGGCAGAAACTAAAGACTACAGCACTGATTTTAAATATATATTTTAAGTATAGTGATTAAATAAAGTTACTTTACTTATTTTTCTATTGTTCAGGGACTTTGTGATGTCTATCCATTTTATTCTGGAAGTTGCATTCTCATAACTACCTGTTTCTTAGCAAGATCTAGACTTTAACCCAATTGGTCATGGTTTACTTTCAATTAAATGTCACTCTTTTAAATTTTTTCTACTTGGAATTTTTCAATGTTTTGACAAAAATTTAGAAAATATGCCTATTTTTTTTTGTATATGCCACAAAACAGGACGAGTTTTACATTTGATAACCAATTTAAATGTAAGAATGACAGGCAATTTGGAGAGATTGATGTAACAAGTACAAATTAACAGGTGTAAGAGTAGCTTTTTTACTTGTTTACAAAATATCAATTTTACAAGTACATAAGAAAAGGAGAATTTTTTTAAGTGTAACAAGTACACCTTATGGCTTTGCATTATATTCAATCTGAAACAATATTATATTGTAGCCAAGAAAAGACATATGTTACATAAATTGAAATAAAGTATTTAAAATAACGAGGAGGAAAACTCCCCCCCAACTGTAGGGTGGATATTTTATGCTATAATTCTTAAGTTTGAATATGGACACTCTACTTCAAAAAAACTTGGTATAACAGGATTATGTGTAGCGACTTAATACTGTATCACAAAATGAATGGTTGAAGGAAAGAAATATTGGTAAATAGCGTGGAAAATATACAATTACAGAGGAGTAGGCATTGAACTAGGATTTCAGACCAGTAAAAAAGGAAGAAATGTTCAAAAATTTCTTTGGAAGATGAAGGGAGTGTTCCCTGAGGGTTTTTAAGTATGAGTTATGACCAAATACCAGATCTATTTTAGAAGAGATCAAACAAGGTTTAATTGGCTGTAATAAATATTGTTAGATACTTTCCAATGATGAAATTCAGTGAGTCTATATTGCCTTTAACTTATGTCCCTTTAATTATCCACACTACAATGAAGCTGTCAATTCTTATATCAAAATTAAAATAATTTTTCATATTTAATTAGTTTTTTATTAATTTTGCATAACAATGTCAAGTATCTTTTTTTACCCTATGGTTTCATGATAGAACATTAATAATATACTCTATTCTAAAATCTTCTTCCTTATGTAAAGTTCATATTATATATAATGCATATGTATGCATTACATACAGTAATATATTCATTATATGCATTAAAGCATATGATGCAAATTTAAGAATTTTTCAACTTTAATTGCCACACTTTATTTACATCAGGATTGCTTGGTTATGTTAGGTTTCCTAGTCATTGATCACCAAATTGACAATTTAAAATTCTTATTCTTTTTTGCCTATTTTACTTCCACATGGTCTTTGTATATTCAACTACCCTCTAAGTTCCATTCAAGTTGTATAATTTCCAGAAAAATTGTGGAGACCAACTGACACCAAATGTTATTTTCTTCTCATTTCTGAATCTCTGCCATGCTTACTGAAGAATCACTACTTTTCCATTATTTATTTTTATTTATTTATTTATTTATTTATTTATTTATTTATTCATTTATTTATTTTTTGAGAAAGCACAAGCATGTGGGGATAGAAGCAGAAGGAGAGTGAGAATTTTAAGCAGGCTTCATACAGCACAGAGCCCAATGCAGGGCTCAGTGTCACAACCCAGAGATCATGACCTGAGCTGAAATCAAGAGTTGGACACTCAATCAACTGAGCCACCTCGGCTCCCCAAACTTTCATGCTATCCCTGAACTCGATGTATAGAGACCTGGCACTAGTTATGACTCTATTTCCATTTAGCTATATGGACTTCAAAAATGTATTGAAACTTTCTGTGAAACGGGATTCTCAGCTATACAATAAACATCTCTTTCAAACATAAAAAAAGTATTGTGTAACTCTCATAAACTTTAAAAAACAAAAGATTTATTCATTTATTTGAGAGAGAGAGAGAACCTGAGCAGGGAGAGAGGCAGAGGAAGAAGGAGAGAGAGAATCCTCAAGTAGATTCCCCACTGAGTGTAGAGCCCAGCCTGGGGCTCAATCCCAGGACCCTGAGATCATGACCTGAGCTGAAACTTCGATTCAGATGCATAACTGACTGAGCCACCCCAGTGCCCCCATTTAACTCTCTTTTGTCCTAGGATCATTCTTATATTGTTGACTTGCATGGTTTTTAGAATATAAATTCCTCATGAGATTATAGATCTTATAGTTCTTGTTTTTTCCCATAATGCTTAGCTTAACTATTCATAGAATTTCTATTTGTATTTCTCCAATAAATATGATGTCAAAATCTAAAATTAACAACTATTTTAGAATTACCTTTACTATTTACATATGATGGTGCTGATATAGTTTGATGTCTCAAAATCATTTCAATATTGACTTTCAGATTTTCTTTGATTTTTTTTCAGGATATTGATAAGATTATTTTAACCTATGTCTTTTGCTGCTCTGAGATTTCTGTGTGAATATAATAGTTCATGTATCTTAAAAATATCTGTATGATATAAACATTGGTTTATTTCTATGAATTTACCTGTATAATCATGCTGGGAGATAGGGAACATTAAATACATTATTTTACTGATTAATTAAGTGGACTGCCTTGTAATGTTCTAGTTTTGAATCTTGGCCTATTTTCTACTTGAAAATTAAATATTGCACTTTGAAACAAGATGACATAGCAATATCTAATAACAGATTTTTCCTGAACAGACACTATAGACAGAGCTGGAAATGACTGTACTTTCTATATGATCTATAAGGAAGCTCTACGTGCTATTGGAGGGGCTTCTTCTGGAACTCAGTGATCTTGGATGTGTCCAGGTTCCAATCTTGGTCCATCCTAGTTCATTCAGATGTTCCACCCTGAGACAATTGATTCTCAGTGGATAATGATCAATGCTCTTCACCCACAAGTATGGGAATTGAAATCCTAACTCATATGAAAGGGAAACATTACATGCTTGCTTTGATAAAATAACCATTACATGGCTGTTGTATAATTACCAGCTCTAGAAAATCTTTGACAAGTTTGTGACATTGTTCAAGCATTTGTGCCTATAGATTCACAGTTGAAAGATGTAATGTCATTTGATGTCATTCAAGACATCTTACACCACTCTTACTTCTGCAGAATATTTTCAGTCTATAGAAAGAATAAAGAGAAGATAGTTTTTCAGTATTTCAGTTATCTATGGTTGCCCAGTGCCACCTGGACCAGGTTTCTAAAGTTGCAGGCCTTTCTCTTTTCAAACATAGTTAAAAGACTTAGTCATAAGTATAGTAACCTCTATCAGTTATTGCCAGAAATAACCACACAATTTCATTGGCATACAAAGTAAGCATTTATTTCTTATTCATCTGTGGTCAACTGGAATTGCTCTCCCAGCCTCAAGTGGGCTAAATCGCTCTACTTCAGGGTGTGGGTCCAGTTGATCTTAACTAGAGAAGTTTGGCTCCACATAAATTCATTATGCCTGAAGGGATAGCAGCTACCCCAAGGTAGTTTTTCTTATGCTGGTGACAGAAGAACAAGATTGAAGCAGCAAATGTCTCTTAGAGCTTACACTCAGAACTGACACACTGTCGCTTCTGCTCACATTCCTTTGTTCATAAAAGTCAAACTGAAAAGCAACAGAGTATGGGAACAGGGATATATAACCCAACTTTAGGGAGGAAGAAAAAAGTATATGTATTATGTTTTTATAAAATTTGAAGGTTCTTATGATGGAGAGACAACATACAACACTAGGAAAGATAAAAGCCAGAACTCTGTGGCTTACAGCTCCAAATGAGAGAAGACTTCCAGGCAGGGCTACATAGGGGGTTGTACCTGGAGGTAGGAGAGCAGCAAGCTGGAGCTGTAGAGCACAGCTTATGAATAGCAAATTGGGTGGGTTTAGCTAAGTCTTCCAGGTTTCCTATGAATTGGCCAGTTTGAATAATTTCTTAGGCTCTAATGGAGGGAAGTGGTCCCAAATTATCTGATACCTGACCCCAGAGCAATTAGGGCAGGTGCGTAGTGGCCTGCACTGGGAGGACCCAATCATAGAAGTGGTTGAGTTGTGAACTTAACTGCTCAAAAGGGGAGAACTGACTGGCCTCTAACCAAGACCTCAAAACTCTGCCCAAACAGCTTTTAAATAAACAAAAAATACCTATACCGACCCTTTAAAGTCTTGACATAAGTCTTAACATGTTTATTTTGAGTAATTTAAGTGGCCATATGGCAGAGAAGGCTTTCACAGTGTAGAGTATAAGTTGTCCCAAACAGGGTGGGTAACATTTTATTATGAGAGTAAAAGATGGGAAATAAGTGGAAGTATAAGGAGTTCTTATAAGCCAGCTTATAACCATGATCCTATTGTATGGCATTAGCCAAGAAAACAGACCTGGAATTTTTAAAGTCTCTAATGATATTTTTGGTGTAGCTTTAAAGTGTTTTAAAAGTATGAGTTATATATTTTTCATGACAATAATATCTTGGTATATTCCTTGGGTCAAGGTGAGAGTACAGCAATTATGTTGCTATAGGGTATCAGCTGATACTTCCATAGGTACATATAAAGGTTAATGGTGTGTGTTGGTAACCAAGAGAAAGAAGTGGTGGTGCTGATAGTCAGAGACTCAGAGTAGTTAATTCTGGTGGAAAGTTGGAGGAGGAGAGGAGGAGAGGAGGAGAAGGCACTGGGGAGTCAGAGCTAGACCAATACAGGGCAGTTCTCTCCTGGGAAAAGCAATAATTTTCATTAATTTTTAAATGGCACAGCTGATAATGGCCAAGAGGACTTGAATTAAGAAAGATTAAGTCCTGGGACAAGACACAGACCTATTTAGGAGTCTATTTGTCATTTCCCAACATAAGTAGGAGTTCTTTAGGGAACCTAATAGGTCTCAATTAATCCAGCTGCCTGGGACCTCTATCTGGGTGTTAAAAGTTCCACTGAATGCCTTTCTTGAGAGCCTTTTATGCATTCTTAGAAGTGAAATGTAAGCCTTGGTCACTATCAGTAATGTATGACACTTCAGAAGGGAACCCAGTGAGGCCATGCGTTGTGACCTTATTGTACATAGAGATATATATAACTTTGTGTTGTATTTTGGGTACTTGTGAAACAAGAGTCTCAGATCTTTACCCTAAAAGGGACAACTCTTAGGCAATTGTCCTAAAGTTTGTAAAAACATGCAGATGGAGACATTTTCTAACGTCCAGTGTTAAGATAACCACCTGAAATATGGCCGAGTACACTGGCTCTGTGTTCTTTTCTTTATTGGGGACCTCCTGGCTTACGAATGGAAAGCAGCAACATTCCCCTGTGCTCCATCACTTATAATGCTGGCAGTACCACCTGTACCCCTGGTACCCACTATGAACTCTATTGCTGTCCACTCGGTTGATGAAAAGGGGCCCCCCACACACCCAAGTTGTCTGGAATAGGGATGGCCTCATCCAACGCCATGGCATCTGGCAAAAGACTGTGGACACTGGTGGCATCTCTTTTTGGAGGTAAAACATGTCAGAAAAATAACATTTGGCTCCCTCCCATATTAAGAAGTCTTTGGGAACTGCACCAAAGTTGTGGGGTGCTGCTTCTATGATCCATACCATAATGGGCAGCTGGGTATGGAGGGTCACAGGCTCAGAGTCCATATATAAGCCTCCAACTCCAGTTGAGTCCAGCAGTCGGCCTGCAATTCCTCTCTAGTCATATATAGCACAAGGACAAATAAGATAATTTCTCCCTTTGGAAGCCCATGAGGAATTAACGGCCAGGACAGGTAGTCTAGAGATGCCAGGAGGCATGAGAGAAAGCTTCTAAAGCCTCTACAGTGAAGGAGTTTCTGAGAACACTACTCTGAATGCATTTTGATTTTAACTTAGATTCTAGAGCCTTTTTTTGGAGGTGGCTCCATTTAAGGAGGGCCGATTTATAAGAGAGATTAAGTAAACTGTGTAAATGAGGAATATGTTGACTACAGAATCCAAAATGCATGAAAATGTATTAGATATATATGTACGTCCTCAGTGCCTATGTCATAGGAAACTCCTTGGAGGAGAATGTCATCATTGTAACATACCTGTGCTCCTGGAGAAAGGGGAGATAGCCTAGACCTTTGGTGCAAAGATTGTGTGATGACCGAGCTATGGAACTATACCATGGGTAGTCTCGTCAAGGTACATTGTGTTCCTTCAGGGGAGAAGGCAAACCGCAGAGGTTGTTAAAATAGGCAAAACCTATAATAACAAAGTACTCACTAGTTGCTGATTTGATGGAGCTAATAATTTCAATAATGGTAATTGGCTGGTAGATATGGAGCCATAATGGTAGGACCACAGCCTTAAACGTATATTAATCCGCTCCAACTTGAGGTACCATTTATTCTTTTTAGGCTTAAGAATGGACAAAATCAAGCTGTCAAATGGAGAAGTAGTGGAGAAAATTACTTGTTCATTAATTAAATCTTATATAATGTTTTAATCCTCGAAAGCCCTATTTTAATTTATACTGGGCCATATTAACTATTTTAACTGGGAGTCCATGGAGTCCCATTTTATCAAGCCGTTTTGTAAGTGCCAGAGACTTAATTTAATTTTAATTTATTACTCATCGTGTTAGAGTGGTTATGGGATATTTTAGGGCAAGGAGTACAATGATTATGAAATTTAGGCAAGGCTAAAGTTACCTATTTTTACTCTCTTTTATATTTAGTTACTCTCCTAAGGTTATAGAGGGTACTATGCTTAAATTAGTGAAATCTGTAGGTTTAACTGTAATTTAAGGCTGTGAAACTGCCAATTGGTATATTTTAGCAAATGTTAATGTGAATTCTGAACTATGTTGTAGAAGGGCAAAAGCCAATCAGCCCCCTTTTTACATTTTGGTTAGATAAATTCTTTTGATAAATTTTGTATTGCTAATTGGTCAAACTGTGGACCTTAATAGTTTATCTAATGTATTACTCCTTCCCCTATATCTAGGCTCATTCTTAATATACAGGGTTTTCTTTATTTTGTTTTCTTTTGAGTTTCTAGCTGACTGAAGGCCCAGGTTTTAGCTTCCTTCTCTGTCTGATAAGCACTGAGTTTCTATGTGGGTCTATGAAAGGACTGGGGGCAGGGCAGCTTGCCTCATAGGCCGCCCTCTCTGGTTCCAATGCTTCCCAGCCTGCCGTGGAGAAGTTAGTGTCTGCACTTAGAGAGCTATGGGAGCCTCTCCCTGGGATGGCATAGTTTGTCTTCTAGGCTGAAGTATCAACTCCTTTGCATGTTGATTTTTAGGGGTACTTAACTAAGGTCCTAAGCAATGCACACTGGCTAGGAATTTTATGTTTGTTTTTTTTTTTTTTTTTTAAGCAACTGTGTAACTTTGACAGGTTTTGGATAAGAGTACAGAAGTGAAATATTTGTTGTCTCACCTCAGAGGCACACTTTACATTTAACATTGGGCAACTGGTACAGCCCACCATACCCCTGAAGGCCTATGGAGCATGAAGTTCATTGGCAACAATGTTAAGATATAAAGCAAGTACCCTCACCTGAGCTACATCCTCAAAGAAATAGGGTGTCACTTCTCTACCGTTGGGGAAGCCAACAACACCTTCCTCTATAGGGAACACGTTCCTCTTCCTGAAATTCACATAAAAAGCATGGTTCTGATCCAAATAACAATTGCAAAACACACAACTCTTTAAAAAGTGATGGACTCCTTAAATATGCCTCTTCCAAACACAAAACATGACTGGACACACCCTGGAATGCCCATCTCCAGGAAGGAGGCTTCAGTGACCTGTCACTGCTATTGCCCTAAGGTGAGCCTCCACCTGGTCTAGTATCTAGACTCCAGAGTTTAGACAATAAGCACTGTTACTTTATGTATTCTGATACCAAGGACATTTGAGTAAGGAAAGACATGGCAACTACAGGCATACCCAAGAGCAGACTAGATTAAAGTACAGGCTCACCGACAGGGGGCTACCTCTGTACCAAGCCATTGTTGGGGTTGTCTGGAAGCAATTATTAAGCCAGGGGCAGTCTCCTCACAAAGCTAGCAAAATATCAGCGGTAATGGGCATGCCATCCTGCTCACAGTACTATTTTTTTTAATAAGATTGAAAAAAATATTTTTGAAATGAAAGGACAAAGACATTGGAATAGATGAAAGAATTCTACTTCTATCTCTAAACAAAAGCAGCGTCTCTAGTTGGGGGGCTGCACCCTCAGATAGGGTAACATCGAGGGTGAGCTATAGGAAGCAGCTTATATATAAGAGGTGGGGTGGCTTTAGCTAGGTTTCCAGGACTCCATGGATTGGCCACTTTGAATTATTTCCTGGATTCTGGGCACTCTAACTTTCTGATAACTGTCCCTGGGGTGATTAGGTCAGCTGCAGAGTGACCCTGGGCGTGAAAGCACAAAAGAGAAGTAGTTAATCAGTTGTTCAAGAAGGGGAATGATGGGGACACCTGGGTGGCTCAGTCGGTTAAGCTTGATTTCTTGATTTCTCGGCTGAGGTCACGATCTGAGGGTTGTGAGATCAAGCTCTGGGGTGTGTGTATGCACGCATGCATGCATGTGTTTGTGTCTGAGAGAGAAAGAGATACCGAATAACCACTAAGTAACAGGAACTATGTGAGATACTGAGCTAAAAATGATGACTTCATCACATGGAGACATTTTGCTTTGTATAATTCTTTTGAAAATATCTTTATTGTTAAATCCTGTGTACTCTATCAAATAAATAATAGGCTTTAAATATAAATAATTGTAGCCATATTAAAAACTATACTTCAGTTGGGAACAGCAATATGCTTCTAAGACTACATTACTTTGAAATTTTCCCCCCATTTTTTAAAATTACTATATTACAGTCTTCACCCTATGCAACTATTATTCTAGATTTTAGCAATCAGATTTTTATGCTCTCATAATCCGATAAAATTCTAAACTGTTGAACAAATATTTATTTGAGCAAATATCCATTTCACTAATTTACAATAAGCTTAACATTAACCTGTTTATCTTTTGCCATAATAAATAAAATATTGAAATGGCCTTGTTGATATTCTTTTCAATTAATAATAGTTACCACCTTTACTAGACTATAATAAATTTCTAGGCATCTACTGAGTGTAGTTGGAAGACCATATCATGTACCTCTGTTTATTTGTTTATTATTAGAAAATCACCTGATTTGCAGGATGTGTTTATTTTATTTGAAGTGGGAAGCATGGGAAAAGAATCCATTATATTCCATTTCACTATGAGCCGGGAGCCATGTATTCCTTCAACTATACCAAAGCCAAAGTGTTATAGGTCTATTCATATATCACAATTACTAGCAACTCTGGCAAGTACTTTAATCTATTAATTGGTTATCAATATCTCACCTATTTAGTTTTCTAGTTTTAAATAAAATATTAAGTCAAGCATGTTTCAAGCTAAATGAAGCATTTAGGTATGTACTGTGAAGCGCTGTGACATATTCGGAATTCTAGTTAATTTTCAACTCCTGGCCCTAAGAAAAGTTGGGACATATGCATGTAGCTGCACAGTTGGAGATATGATGCCATGATTCCCTTTAAAGGAAGGACTTCCTACTCTGATGCCTGTGAAGCACCTTCAGGGTCTTCCTCAGTCAAAGAACAAAATTGCTCCAGGTAAGCATTTTCCTGAGCAACTCCACTTGGTATATGAATGAGAAAGGATACAAAGGCCTTGCCCTTTTGGCCTTATCTGGGGCACTCCCACAGGGAATTCACAGTCCATAACTCTCTGTTAGTTTTTCTGAGGCTTCCTCTTGGCTGAATCTCAGCTTGACTCCCTTCTTGTCCTGATACTACTTCCTTAACTCTTTCTTCACCTACCCAGATCTCTAATGAATCTCATGCATTCCAAAGTCTGCTTTGGCTTCAGAAGAGCACAATCTGTGACAGGTGTCACGTAGGAAAATTCCAGAATCTTAATCCATATCTTGTTTCAAGTATTAACAATCTCAGGAAACTCAAACAGGTGAGAATATTTTCACCACAACTCAAATACAAAATCCATGTAGAATCAGTTGACCTTATCAGAATTAATTTGAAAGCCCAAAGTCTCCTCTAAACCACAGCATTTATCTGTGGGTCTTCATTCATTAATTCATTTATTCATTAACTCCTTCCTTCCTTCTTTCATCTAAGCACTTACATTATTCCCTATAATATGCTGGCTGTCCTGTTAGATGGAAATAAACACATGATCTTTTTTATCAAGGCATTTAATGATGAAAAAGATTTTAAAACAGTATGTATGTTAGCCTTTTATAGGGATTGTAACAAATTACAACACAGTTAATGGCTTAGAACAACAACAAATATATTATTTTACAGTTCTGGGGGTAAGAAGTCCAAAATTAGTGTCACTGGGCAATACTTAAGGATTTTGAGAGATAGTTCAGTTTTGAAAGCTCCAGAGAGAGAATTTGTTTTCTTGCTTCTTCCAGGATCCACTAGTTGTCTGTGATCTTTGATTTGCGGCCTCTTTCTCGCATTCCTCCAATATGGCTCTTCTCACATCTACTACTTCCACTTATACTCTTGACTTCTACTTATATTATCCTTATAAGACTATTGGATCCAAAGTAATCTCCTCATATCAAAATTCTTAATCATATCTGCAATATCCCTTTTTACCATATAAGGTAAAAATTTGCAGGCTCTGTGGATTAGAAAATGGATATCTTTGGGGCCATCAGTACTCAGCCTGCCACAGTGTAAAATTAGGTAGGTAAAGCAACAATAGATACTAAATGAGAATATCCATGTTACTGAGAATATCCTAAGGTGCTGAGGAGGTAGGTCATAAGGCTTGGTGAAAATTTAATTTTTAATGATAATTTTAAAAGTTGATTAAAAATTAAATGGTGAATGGTGGTATGGACTATCTAGGATAACAGAGATGCTCATGCCAAGACACAGAGGCCACAGGAAATGCAAGTGTTCATGGTATTCAAGATTTCAGCACTTTTTAGTTATAAGGCACACATTTTTCTTATATTTTGTTCTTTTTTTTAAGATTTTATTGATTTATTCATGACAGAGAGAGAGAGAGAGGCAGAGACACAGGCAGAGGGAGAATCAGGCTCCATGCAGGGAGCCTGATGGGCGACTGGATCCCAGGACCCTGGGATCATGCCCTGAGCTGAAGGCAGATGCTCAACCATTGACCCACCCAGGCATCCCGATATATTTTGTCATTTCTAAAAGATGGTATGTGAGGATACTTGGGTGGCTCATTGGGACCCCTAGCTCAGGGTCCTGGGATGGAGCATCCAGGTGGGCTCCCTGCTCAGTGGGGAATCTGCTTGTTCCTCTACCCCTCACCCCCTGTTCATGATCTCTCTCTCTTTCTCTCAAATAATTTTTTTAATGGCATATGTTTTATAGTTAATGAGCACATTTAATGCAGTCATTTATTTTTTGATATCCTATTATTAAAAATTATAACAAACATTTAAAAAATATAGACAATATGATTCGAGAAATGTAGTTTATAAAATGCTAAAAAAATAGTTCGAGGTGAGCCTGCAGACAAAAGCATGTGTCAAACTCAGTATAGGTTGTAATCAGATAATGAGTTAATAAACCATACTGAAAATCACAAGAAGCTTTTGAATCCCTTTGAAAAGGTATTTGACATGGTCTGATTTTAGTTTTAGAAAGATCACTATTGGAAAGAAGTGATGCCATAGGTAAAGAAAGTAGGAGTTTGCCACAATCAAATTGGCAAATGTTAAAGGCCAGAGTGAAAGAAGTGGTGACAATTGTTTGATAGTAAGATGTAAAAATGCCCAATTTTGGTAAATGCTGTATTGTATACAGTGGGAAGGGAAGAAAAGGGATAGTTTTTAGGACAACTCCCTCATTTGGGCAATTAGTAGAATGATTAAACTTCTGCTGAGAAAGGAATTAAGGACCAGGATTTGGGGGAAGGGGATTGAGAGGGGATCATGAGGAATGGTACGAAGGCATCACATTTAGTTTGGGGAATGTATGTGGAATATATAAATATAAATATCCATCAACATTTGTATATGAGAGTCTAAAGCTCAGAAGTGGATTTTAGATGGAGATACAGAATCAGTAGTCAATCAGAAGTAACTGAAATCTTAGGCAAAGATGGGATAACATGGAAGAATGCCAGGGACGTTTCAGTTTGATTTTTTTGACTCCTACTTCAGCTCTTTTTTCTTGCTTTGGGAGACACTCCAATTTGCGTATTATTGTGAGATATATTGCCTTGCTTCTTACCATAATAGTGTATGTACGATTAACTTCCATTCTTTGCCCTGATGATGGATGGTTTGGTCATGTGATTTGGGTTCAGTCAACCAGTTGCTTCCAAACAAAACTTTGCATCTGGAGTTGAAGGGGTAAAGAGAAGTGGTTAAGATTCCATTATAGCAAGGGTGTTAAGGGAATGTAGCTCTGAGGCCTAATGGGAAACTTCTACAAGGGTAGCGGCGGTCTTAATTAGATCATTCCTACTCTACAGATTGTTTCCTGATGAGTTTTTGTTTTTTTACCTGTTTCTAAAACCTGATCTTTGAGTTTCCCACCACTTCTTGCATTCCTCACATTATTCTGGTGAAAACCGTTATTGCTAGTTTAGCTAGAGATGACTTTATTTTGCAATCCTGTTTGCTACAGAAGACACATAGAATGAGAAAAAAATGGGAGGACAAATGAAAGCATTTGGTGGCTATTCTCAGTCTGAGACATTTATGTTTCACAGTAAGAATTCTTCACTTCTAGCCTAAAAGTTTTATATTGCCATACTCTCTTCAAATGATACAGCCCCAGAGGTAAAGAGACTACTTACAGTCTTGGAATTTTTTAAGTTGTTTTGATGAAAAAATGTGACCAACAATACTGATTTTATTATCTGGGAATCGATGAAACTTTTTATAAATTTACTTTTGTTACCCATGCATTCATTGAGGAAAATGTGTATTTCATTTGGTTTCATTAAAAAAAGTCTTTGTGGGAATGCCTGGGTGGCTCAGCAGTTGAGTGTCTACCTTCAGCTCAGGGTCCTGGGATCGAATCTTGCATTGTTCTCCATGGAGAGCCTCCTTCTCTCTCTCTGCCTATTTCTCTGTTTCTCTCACAAATAAATAAATAAAATCTTAAAAAAAAAGTCTTTGTGTATATATGCGTAAAAGTCACAAATAGTATACTTATATATTATTTATATATATATAAATTAAATGTATATAAACATATATATTTAATTCTGAAAGATCTTTCTGCCTACACATATGAATTAAAATGAATTTTGTTTTGTTTTTGTATTCTCTCAGAAAAGAAGTTAGTCAATTATGCCATAAGTGGTTTGATGGAATAAACAGAGCTTGTACACATGTTTCTGTCCAGGATACATTTTAAAATAGAAAATAATCTGGCTCATCTATCGTTAAATCTGTTTTCTTTAAAGAGTATACAGATCTCATTTCAGTATTACAAAAATTAAAACACATAATTTTTACATTTTTGAAAATGGAGACAAAAAATTTTCTAGATAAAATGAGAAGAATCTGAAACTGGACCATATATACCTTATTTAATTTTCACCAAAGTGTCAAAATATAGTATTAATTTTAATATTTAGTGGATTATGTTGAGATTTTGTCTATAAACAAACTTTCAGTTTATTTACTACAAATATATGATCATCTAATCATTCATTCATTTATCTATTAATCTACAAATTTTATTTTGTGCTTTCCATGTGGCAGCCACTGCATTTAGTATAGAAAGATAGATAGTCAATAGATTTTCCCTGTGAAGTTCCCACAGTTTGGGTACATGATAGAAATGACCTTAATTATCAACAACAGAGTCAAGAATGAATATGAAGTCAGGAAATTAATAAAATTTGAGCAAGAAATTCTACTGAAGTTTAAATAGTAAATGGATTTCATTAGACTACAGATATCTATAAAATCAAGAATTTTGTCTGTTGCGGAAAAGAGCAGGCTATGAATTTTTCAATATGTTTTTTTTTTTACTTTAATTTCAAAATAATTCCCCCCTTTTTGGAAGCAAAATATATCACATTAGCCCAAAGGAAGCTTAACATGTAGAAAAATTCTTAAGAATTATAAAGTATTATTCAATTTCAAACTTAAGTGACCTAAAAGATGAAATGCAGAGAAAGTAAAAGACAGATGACCTGGAAGGTAATAATACTTAGGGGAAGTAGTCCATCAATTTGTAGATGTCCTTGAATACTCATGTTTATGTTTTTGCCATGAGCAATACTTTGGAGACTCTGTTTTTTTTTTGTTTGTTTGTTTTCTACCAAAATAAGACTGATTTTCTATTGTATAATTCCCATTGCCTTACAATTTCATTACTTGAGTTAAAGTAGATAAGTAATTCTTTTAATTATAGTATAAAATGTTCTACTTTTACAATGGTTTAAGGCATACATTAATCACTCACATTTACATATTTAGATATATAATGCAGTACACACAATACTTAAAAGAGAAAAAGGGTATTTTTGACAATATTTGGTAACTGAGATATTTTAAATATGGAGATTTTTTTTAAGATTTTGTTTATTTATTTGAGAGAGAGAGAGAGCACAAGCAGAGCGGAATGGTAGAGGGAGAGGGAGAAGCAGGCTTCCTGCTGAGCAGAGAGCACAATGCAGGACTTAATCCCAGGACCCTGAGATCATGACTTATGCCAAAGGCAGATGCTTAACCCCCTGAGCCACCTGGAAGCCCCAAATAAGGAGGTTTTAATAGCAGTAGCAGCCTAG
This sequence comes from Canis lupus baileyi, assembly GCF_048164855.1. Taxonomy (NCBI): domain Eukaryota; kingdom Metazoa; phylum Chordata; class Mammalia; order Carnivora; family Canidae; genus Canis; species Canis lupus. Next base: position 27,725,931 of record NC_132873.1, on the reverse strand, counting down.
GTCAAGCGTCAAAAAATATTGGTTGTAACAAGGAATATAAGTATTTATAGGATTAAAGTTAATTGCTAGTCTTACTATCTTAGATATATTGAGTAAATTTTAAGGAAAAAAATATTTCATAAATAGTGTCGGGCATATTTCAGTATACTTAAAATGTCTGCTAGTATTCTATATTTAGAGAAATATATATTCAGATTTCACAATATTTCTTTTCCCACTAGATAATTCTTTACATGAAATTCTTTATTATGTCCAGTTAAATTTAAATGCAATATAAAAGCTATATAAAAAAATAAAAAAATAAAGCTATATAAGTGATTTTTATATAAGTAAAGAGGATAATGAAATTAAGTACTATGTGTGTGAATGTATACAATGTGCATTTTTGTTGTTTTTTATTTTGTTATGTTTTTCCTTTAAAATCAATAGACAAATCTCTAAACTTTCAGATTCATGGATGTTATCAATTGCTTGATTATCTATTTCATTTTTATGTGTAAATAGTTTGCAAATCTATAAGCATGTTTTATTTGAGTTTTCTATTTTTTTTTATAACTACAGGACCAAAAATATTACCATGCTTTGTCACAAGGTTTTTATTTTTCATTTTGATACAGAATCCAGATAACTCCTAAGAAAAAGAGCTTCATGTGTGGTGAGGTGATTGGAAGGAGTAGGGATTTTTTTTTTTTTTAAGATTTTTTTTTTAATTTTTTATGATAGTCACAGAGAGAGAGAGAGAGAGGCAGAGACACAGGCAGAGGGAGAAGCAGGCTCCATGCACCAGGAGCCTGATGTGGGATTCGATCCCGGGTCTCCAGGATTGCACCCTGGGCCAAAGGCAGGCGCCAAACTGCTTCGCCACCCAGGGATCCCAAGGAGTAGGGATTTTATAAATAACCTCAACAACTACCTACAGATAAAAAAGATAACATAGTCCTAAGCAATTTTATTTAAATTTCTAATTTTAATGATGGGTACTTTTGTGAAAAGCAGAAGGTGTGGGTCTCCACTATTGACTGACATAATATATGGTTTTATGACTATTCTCATTTTATCAGCTAACTAATCTTGGTTATTTTGTATATCCCAAACCCTCTGCTAAAAACTTAACCTGTATTACTTCATATAATCACTATTATAAACCCATGAGATATTTATTATTATCTCACTTTTCATATAAAGATATTAAGGCATAGAAGGATTAAGACTATTTTAAATCACATGTCTATTGATTATCAGCATCAGAATTTGAACGTAGGCACCTTAGTTCTAGAAGAACTTTTGTTTCTGTGAAGCTTATGTGTTGGGGAAAGGAATCATAGCATATATACACACTTGTATCAGCAAGGCATATTAGTAGATGATTCCAGCTGATTAAACAAGAAGAGTTTATTAAAAGGATATTGTAGAGGTATCATAATTATTAGAAACATGGAAGAGAGGGCTCCAGGGAGAGTGCTGACAAACATTCAAAAACAGTGCAGAAGTGGCAACGGAAATTCACTTGCTTCCACCAGTGGCTCGATGCTCATGTTTGCAGCACAGAACTTGACACATCGCCACTGATGTCAGTACCGATCAATGCCCTTTGTGCATTGGGCAGTAGAGTTTGCAACCCCTGATGAAATCAGAAGCCAGATGTTCTGCTGCTCTCCTTGCCACCAAATAGATGCCTACAACAAAACCAGCTGCTTCATTCATTTCCCTCCAAATCAAATGCTTAAGTGTTTTTGTTTGTGTTTTTATCTCAGTTGTATGGTGACCAGGATTTCCTGTTCCTCCTTTATGGAGGTGTAATTTATGAATCTTGCTGTTCTCCCAAAGATTAGAAGAATATTCATGAAGTGTTATACTATCATAAAGCTTGAGCAATTCAACATTCGAATTCAAGAACTCAGTTTTATTTTTTTTGTTTTGTACATCTGCAAATTTAAATCCTATCTCTACTCTTTTTTCCCCCTATTTCTAATCTTACTTTAAATTCCATCCCTGCTCTTAGATCCTATTTCTACTCTACTGTTTACAATTCTTATATATTCTCCACTGACTGTTTTGATCTTTTATAGTCATATTTACTACTATATTTAGTAAATAACAAAATAAAAAGTTATGTAATAAAATCTCAAAACTAGTGATTGTGAATTACAATGGTGTTTTACAGAACACTCATGTCTGGGGATTAGATTATTTTATGACAAATAATTGGAGCTCTTAAATGATAGCATTATCTGAGCATATCCAAATTAACCATGAACAAAGAGACTAAGAAAATAAAATCTCTTTCTCATAAAATTTTAGATATATTGTGGCCAGAAACTCAACTGGAAGTAAATCCATTTATTATGAAATTAATAAACAGAAACCAAGATAATTTAATTGTTTATTTCTTTGTTTATTCTTATTGTTAGGTAGTTTAACTCGTGATTTGACTTGCAAAACTTGATTTTAAACACTGGTAGAAAAAAAAAATAAACACTGGTAGAGTAGGTTTTTATGGCAGGTAAGTAAGCAGAACATATATGTCCCATCCTTTATTTTAAATATCCATTTTCTATTATCTGTAGATATTTAATCATTGAGGACACCTATTGGCAATCACAAGAGGTAGATTTTCTTCAGAATAAAGTAGTCCTACAGTTAACTGTATTCTAAAAATTAATTGGTCTTAGTGTGAATTTTTTAGGTCACAGCCTAAAGCAATCTTTTGGTCAAAGCAATCTGCTCCTACCAGAGTCCAACATTTTCTTTAAACTTTATTGCAAACTAATTAAAATGACAAATCATTCATTCCAGGAGGCAAGACTATGTTCATTTAGGGCCTTTTAGACATGCTACAGTTGAGAAAACCAAAGACAGAGAAGCTAAATGCCTTGGCTGAGTCATTCAACACCTACAATGGAGAAGAAAGCCAAGCCAAGTCTCTTGGCTCACAGAATAGCTCCCAAAACACAGTCATGCCTGTCTCAGTGCTAGCAGGGGTGGAAGTCCGAACAATGTTCACACTTGTGATCCCTCTGTCTGTGTGTATTGTGCCTTGATTTTAAAATATAATATACTAAGGATCTGTCTTTCCAGATAAAGAACACTGGAACGTTGGATAACTCAGTTGCTTTGAGTTATCTTTATCTTTAAGAAAATATAAGACAATCCTAGTAACTTAGCCATTACTTCCAAGTTTAGTCACGACTTGAAATGTGGCTGGTGAATATTAACTCAATTATACCCTTCAGACAATTCCCATCTTAGAATGAACTATTAAATTGAAGAACTAAATAAAAAGGATTTTCCCTAAGTGCTGTGGCCAAAAAAAAAAAAAAAAAAGCAAAATAGTGACAATTGTTTATAGATATCACTGATGATTCACATGTGAAAATAGTATTCTTAAACATGAATGGTGAATCTTATCAACCATTTCCAGGTATCGTGAACAAAATGTCCCAGGGAGGCTATTCTTTCCACCACATTTCTTGTAATAAACATGGAGCCAGTTCTGAAAAAACAAACAAACACCTTAGGGAAGACAGTGCAGTGCTTGTGGAGTAGCACTCAGTAGGAAACCCAGCAGACCATTTGTTCCACTCTTTATTCCTGAGCAAACAGTGGCCGAGGATGCTGGATTCCAGAGCATAGAACAGACCTTTCCTTCTTATGGCCTGCTGATCTTCATAGTGGGCTCCAGTGTTTTGGATCAAGGCTGTCAGAAAAATCTTTTTGGAATCATCTTTATTAAGAAGGCAGGATAAATGTGTCTATTTGGCCTCATTTTCATAGCACTTAAGGCATTTTACTACTGCTCTCTTGAGGGCAGCTGTCTGAATTTCAGGACCCTGAACACCCCCCAAAATCAAGCTTTGCATTTCCAATGCCGCATAATAAGCCTGGGGCCACTCCAAGGCTCATTAATAAAACCTTAATGGTAAAATAATAACAAGGAGGAAGTGCCATTGAAGCACAATTTTGTTGAGACTAAACTATTTCTCACCCTGCAGGCTTGTTGCATTTGACACTTTATGAACTCAGCCACGGTGGAAGGAAAACAGCTCCTGGAGTAGACTTTGAAGTCAGACTGTTGGTATTGAGGGACAGCTGACACTCTTGAAAGGACCCCAGAGTGTCAGTTAGGATGGCAGTTCTTGTGATCAGTCTTTGTGATAAGCTTCTCCTTTTCCATCCATACATGTTTTCCATATTCATGAGGCATAGGGCTATCCTTAGAGCAGCAGAAAGCGGCAGCAGGCAAGCAGAGGGAAAGGAGGTCATCAGGCACTCTCAAGTGCCCAGGCTTTTCATATGTCTCTCAAGGCCTTATGTTTGTTTTCACTTTAGCTAAGCACAACAATCTGCTTGGGGAAAAAAAAATCTGGAAGAAACAAAGGTGCCTTTGCCAATATTATGTTTTGTGTTGACAAGCCCTGAGATTTCTGAGGGGAATCCGCTATAAATGGGATCAGGTCATTCATTTACGCTGTGTGCAAACATAATTTAAAGATTCAACCTCCACAGTGAATATGCTTTCCTAAAGGGTAGGCATTTGGAGGACTAAGGGTGAAGCATTCTTCAAGATCAACTAATCAGGTAACTGTTCTTAACATTCTGAAATGCCCTTGTTGCAAGTATTGGGTATATTGATTAAATTGACACTTAATGGATAAACTTTAGAAAATACAACCTCTCACTTGTAGATGGACAAACCTGCAAAGCAAAGTCAAAAGCTCTGGCTAAGTTGTCATATTTTCTGTGTGCTAACTTTTTGGCATAAACAAACATAGAATATTTCTTTTTTTTTAAATTTTTATTTATTTATGATAGTCACACAGAGAGAGAGAGATTGAGAGAGAGGCAGAGACACAAGCAGAGGGAGAAGCAGGCTCCATGCACCGGGAGCCCGACGTGGGATTCGATCCCGGGTCTCCAGGATCGCGCCCTGAGCCAAAGGCAGGCGCTAAACTGCTGCGCCACCCAGGGATCCCCAAACATAGAATATTTCTAAGTCTTATTTAAAATGAGAGCCAAGGTACAAATTCTTAGCTATACTTTGGATAATTCTAAAATTCAAGTGGATGTTGTCTAACTGATTTGTATATAATCTGTAAATATCTTTCCTAATTAAACTTAACTTTAGGTGTGTGAACTTAACTAATTAGTATGTACTGGTCAATTTAATTAGAATCCCTCAAAAATATTAGTTTCCTAAATTTTATAAAGTGAAGGTCACATATTCAACAAATTTTTCTACATATATGATTATAGATTATTTCTCAATATAGTGCCTTTATCCTAACAGAATCAATTTTGTGATTTTTTTCAAAACACTGAGAGTTTCAATTAATAGTTACTTCCTGATAAAATGAGGTTAATAATCCAGCATTAATTGTATAATGTGGTCATTTTTATGGATCTAAGGACACTTAACTTGAAGAATTAATGTTGACCCCTTGCATTTGTTCTTGATTGGCTCTTAATTATAATTATTGATTTCTATTTTAAAAGGTATTTATATTTTCTACTCAATATTTTTCATATGTAATTGTGATGACTACAACAAATATTAAAGATTTTTAAGCAGCAGATATAAGAATTGTTCACATGTATAGAGATCAAATGTCTATTTCATAAACCCGGATGCTGAGTAAAACAGTGTTTTTGATTGAAAGAGCACTGAGTTAGTAGAGGGCAAGATTTCTAGTCCCTAGTCTACCCTCAATAGCCATGGGGCTCTGTGTAAGGCACTTACCCTCTTTTAGTCTCCTGTGTCTTTTTATCTCTCAAATGACAGTATAATGTTAGTTATTCTTTTTTAAAGAGGCTAAAAGAATCAAAGAGTAGATATGGGAGTTGTTTTTTTTTTTTCTTTCTTTCTTTTTTTTTTAACTGTAAAGCACTTGCATGTGTAACAGGTTATTGTTATGATCACTGGTTAGAATAGGAAAAAAAAGAATCAATGCCTATAATATACTGTACCTTTTTTCAGAGTACATATAATCCCACAAGAATGACTCTCTTCCTTTTTATGGTCTTAAGAGAATTATAGCTAAATGAAAGATATGCTTGTTTGGCTGTATAAGCTACAAAGGAATGTATTTGAAAATTGTTGACAGAGGTTGTTAAAATTATATCTGAGTTTTTACTTTGTATATTGCATGTTAGATTTAGTGTATGGAGATCAGAAGTGAGGAGTTTATCAACAGAGAACAGGACAATGACAGTAGAGTTAAACCCTTTCCAATTCCTATGCACATGTAGGTTTACCAGATACCCAGCAAGCTCCATAAATAGCATAATCAGGGGAGGATATTCCCAAGAAATATGGTTTTGTACCATAGTTTGAAGCAGAAGAGTGAATCTAGAGCACTGTCTTTATTATTACATAAGATTTAAAATCTGATTTATATTAAATCCTGGCAGATTCATTAAGATTTAAAAACCCACTTAAACCTTGCTGTTCCTCTTGCATAGTTTTACAAGTAGTAATGTAATGGATTATGGGATTAGGATCATTGCCTTTTGTAGCCTTCTTAAATTGTATGAACATCATTGGGATATAGGTAGACAATAGTGACAAATACATGTAGTCTTCAGCAATTTACTTCTTTTTTCTTCCTGTCCTCTGATACTCGTTTTCCTGCAATTCTTTAAACCCTGCCCGTAAATGTTCTCCCAACCCAATAATGTTAGCAGAACATATGTCTCCTTTCTGTGCTAGGAAACTGATGGATTAATTTGGACATAAGCAACTGATCCATCCACCTACTAGTAGGTCTAGCAAAACCACCACAGTAGAGTTGGGAATTTTATTCAATTTCTTGCAGTAATTGAACAAACCTCTTCTTTTACAGTTGAGGATATATAAATAAAGTAATTACAGTCACCAATTTCTTAAAATTAATGATAAAATGTTATAAACTTTAGCTTATATCCTTTATGCTATATGCTTCACAGTCTCATGTCTATTTATGCGTACATGGCTTGTCACAGCTTTATGTTGTTTAAAGCTTTAGTTAGACAATTTTTAGGTGGGACAGATTATCCATTGTGGAGTGCCAAGTCCAGTGCCAATTAGAATACATCAGTATTGTTTTGGCAAAGTCTGTTGGCGCATATCTATTTACATAGAATACGGATGCTGAAATACAAATTAAACTCTTCCTTTAAGTGTTTAAATGGGGAAAGGAGGACTTCTAGACTATGGTTCAGTGTCACATAGAATGAATGAGTGGCCAAGCCTTACATTAGAGATAATAAGGCATTTGGCAAAATTTGTATTATCTGAAAGAAAATATATGTACAAATATAAGGAATACATATGTGTATACATAGACACATATGTATGCATGTATATATGCAAACACATACCCTTAAATTTGCTTTAGTTTTGTTCAAAGCCATTGAGAATAACTTGGCAAACAACAGTGTTATCCAGACAATTCCTTATCCAAAGAGTAATCCTGTGGGGAAAGGCTACTTAGCCATATTCTTCACAGATGGAAGGGACTATTGGACAGACATGAATAAGCAAGTCCCTACTTAGGAATTCAGTCAATATTGGTGAATCTTTGTAGCACTGGGCATAGGGTTTTAACTTTAAAATTACATTTCTTAATATATGGAATTAAATTTAAATAGTCTCAGTTGTCAGGCAGCCCATCCTTCATAGACTCTTCCTCCATATGCTGTCTTTTGCATCTCAGATTAAACACTCCTAAAAACCATGTTCTTAAAGTCTATTCGGTAGGATACACCAGTAAAACAGAAAATTTTAGCCTTGTTTCACTTTCCTCAAGATCAAATTCATGTGGTTCACATAATGGAAAAGGATTGGCTGTTTGTCATGTGCTCTTCTCTGGACTGGTTTGTATTAAATGACATCATTTCGGGGCGCCTGGGTGGCTCAGTCAGTTAAGCATCTGCCTTCAGCTCAGGTCATGAGCCGAAGGTCCTGGGATTGAGCCCCACATCTGTCTCCGTGCTTGGTGGGAAGCCTGCTTCTCCCTCTCCCTCTCCCCTTCTCCTTGCTTGTGCTCTCTCACATGCACTGTCTCTCAAAATATCTAAAAGAAAGAAAAAAAGAAAGAAATCATTTCAGGAAAGATGAACAGGATCCTTTCTGAACCTCCATTCCTAGAACGGTAAGGGGACAACAAGCACACAAACTCTCCTCATCTGTGCCCTAGATTCCCTTTCTTCAAATCAGCAGATTAATTGTATAGATACATAGATTCCAGGAGATTTCCTGAGAATGGGGATAATTCATTTCAATAAAGCAACCCAGGCTTGAAAAGAGAGTGAAATGTAGAAAACAATTTTGGAGAATGAGAGTAATAAAAACAAACACATGCTATCACGTAATGATAAGCAAAGGACTGGGCAAGGTATATTACATGTACTGGTAAACTGGTACTATTATCTCTATTCGATATATGACAGAACAAAGGCACTTTCATCCCTCATATATTAACATAATACAGTTAATAAATAGTACAACCAGAAGTTGTATCACTTGTATCACTTTATTCTCATGGAGATATTCTCATGGAGATCACATAGTTTCCCACTGACAGTAGTGGGATTCATACTTATGTATCTGACTGGAAGGCTCTGGGATTGTTAATGACACTACTCTGTGACTCCGCATTCCCATGACATATGCAAGGCACCATCTGCCGTGTATATAGTGTGGAATTCAGAGTAAACTTCTTTTAGAATTACAATGATTCCTTGCTTACAGGTTGGGCTTTGATATCAGAGAATTGCCCTGTTTAGTAGAGGAGTTTTCCCAGAAATCTGAGTAGATAGAAGAGAAATGACACATTTCTAAAAATGTGTCGTGTCTTTTATGTCACAAGCATCTTTTTTCCATGGTTTACAGGCCGGATCAGATTACAGACAGTTGAGAATTTAAAGTAAATTGTTACAAGAGACAAATGCTTCAACTAAAAGTTTTATTATATCAACTGAAATGTGGAACAATTGGAGCATCTCCTGGGCATTGGTGTTATTTATTTGTTTCCCTCCCCCTGCTTGCCTACTTTAAAAGTTATATTGGGTAGTAACTAGAATTGTTCTTCCAAAGAGCTTGTCAATATAAAGATGACTTGCTTTGTGAACACTCTTATCTTGGGGCTTCATTTACAATCAGAAGAAGTATGATAACTTGTCAAATCAGATTTAAAAGTTATCTTTGGCAATAGATTACCCAATGGTAACCTGAGTAAGATGGTGGCAATAGATAAGTAAATAAGTAAGTAAGTAAGTAAATAAATAAATAATCGAAGAATAACACAGAGCAAAACTGTCATGGAAATGGTAAAATGTCACCCTCTTTGAAGAATATGGTTATAAAAGAATAATAGTAGTAAAAAGCCACTCAGTCCAAAATACTACTAGGTGACTTATCTGTCAGGTGCATAATCACTGGAGATGTGGTTTAAGCACAAGGCTTGAGTCAATGTCTAGACAAGTAATTGATTCATTTTTATGGAAATTTTACTTATTTTAAATATCATCCTCGACCATCCTGATTTTTGATTTGAGTATTTTTTTTTTTTTTGATTTGAGTATTTTTTTAATGACACTGTCAGATTTGATTTGGGTGCTGGTATGAATAATAGACTGTTTATATTACATGATTCTTATTTTTTCACTCAGGATTCTTAACCTACAATTCTGAAAAAATGTAATAAATCCATTCATTATTCTCTAGCCTAATGTAGCAATTCATACAAGATTCATCTATCTCTCTTATTTTTAAAAAAAAAATAACATATTTTTTTTATCCTAAAAGGTGATGGCATTATTAGATTCCATTACTAAACTATATTGCTATGCCTTGTTCATTTTGACAAGATAACCACTGATTTATAGCAATGATAAAAATAAAACATGAAAATCAGGTTTTTTATAACAAAATTTTTCCAGGAATAACTATAGTCATACTATTTAATTATTTTTAAATGTTCATTTTCCCTCTTTCTTCCAGGTATGTCTTGATTCTAACATACATATCTAAACTTGATTCATCTTTACTATTACATATAATCTACAATGAGTCTTAGAACTTTTCAAGTGAATTATGTATTATAAATTGAAACATTCCAGAGGAAACGAACCTAGAGGATTTGAGTGGGTAACGAATTTAATGATGTGCACTAGGAATATAGAAATTACATCTTAGAAGAAGAAAAATTCTAAATCAGCACAAAACAGGAATCTACTAAAAAAGGAAAGGCATGAAATTTAAAACTCTAAATGCTTCATTTATAATTTGATTAAATTTTATTTTGGCAAACATAAAAATACATAGTTCTAAATGGTGAGTGTGTGTGATCTAACCTCAAATCAGTCAATGGTAAAGATGCCATTTTATGAATAGCATAATTCAAATAAACATATATTGAATTCCATATATTGTGAGTATACACTAATTAGAATATTTTAAAGATGTGACAATAGTTAAACAAATAAGATTACACTCAACAATACTCTACCTCAAATTTCCATCCACAGTTTAATTTATTCTTTTTTAGGTAACTACACATGTTTAGGGACTACTTCTCATTTATTATTTTTACTTTTATTGTTTGCCTTCTATTAAAAAAATCATGTTTTTGTTAAATCATTACAACAAGAAGAATTATCCTATGTAGGCAATTTTGAAGATTATATAGGAAAGTATAAAGAAAAATACCGATTTAATTGCCAATTATCTTACTCTCTGTGATAACCACTCTAGGATATGTAACAGATTTTAATCACATACATAAATCCAACTTCCTTCTGGATATCTCACATTTGATTTTTGGCAGATTCTTCAAATAAAAATATCCAATTCTAAACTTATTATTAGATCTAACAAATTCAGGAAGGTTTTATAATACATCAGAGTGAAGATAGTGGTTCAAACTAAAGTGGTAGCAAGAAGTTGAAAAGGTCAGATTCTGAATATACTGTAAAGGTAGAGACTAGAGAGTTTGCTGGTCAATTAATTGTGGAGTGAAAGAAAAACGAAGACAAAGGATAGTTCTAGTGTTTTTAGCCTGGACAATTGGAGGATATTATTTTCATTTTGGAAGGAGCCACTTCAAATAATGAGGTATCAAGATTTTGGTTTGGGACATATTTAGTTTGAGAATGCCTATCAGACACCAAAGTAGAGATGCGAAGTACATGGTCAAAAACACAAATTTGGATATTGGGCACCAAATATAACTTTAAGAGACTTCAACATATAGTTGGCTAAATAAAGCCATAGGAAAGTAAAATAAATGGTATAAATAAAATAGAGTAGACAGCAATATATAAGGGTCTAGTGAAGGCATCATCAACTCACTCATGGCAAAATTCATCATCTGTTTTTATAGATAAAGTTTTATTGAAACACAGATGTGCCAATTTGTTTTCATATTGCCTATGGCTGATTTCATACTGAAATTTCTGACTGGAACAGTTGCAACAAAGATGTTGTGATCTCCAAGGATAAGCCATTTATTATCTGACACTTTGCAGGAAAAGTTTACTAGCCTCTGGTTTAGAGGAACATAGTTAACAGACTAAAAGTTGGATTACTTTTCATTCTGGTTTTCCCAAGACAATCCTAGTTTATATACAGTGCTCCAGAATCCAGAACAAGTAAATAACAGCCTTTTCAATGTCTGACAGGTCTTTGGGCAGCACGTTGTATGATAACCCTAACTGAAATCAAAAGATAAAAACTGCACCTAGAACAAAATAGCTAATACTACACTGTTTTATTTTAGCTGAACAGCCCCAAAGTGTAAAATCATTTGTAATTATGTTTTAAAAAATGTATGTGTTTATTTCAGAGAAAGCAGGAGCATGACTAGGAGGGGCAAAGGGAGAGGGAGAGAGAATCTCAAGCAGACACTGCTCTGAGCATGGAGCCCAACATGGGACTCTATCCCATGACCCTGAGAACACAGCCTGAGCCGAACCAAGAGTTGATGGCTTAACTGACTGTTCCATCCAGATGCCCCTGTAATTACTTTAATAGCCTCCAAATTAACTAACTCTCATATTACATTTAATCAAATGTTGACAATGTCTGTGTGTGCTATATTATAATGGAAAGAGGGAAATGATGCTACAGAAGTAGTCACAGGAGAAGGGAAAGGAATAAACCTAGTGGGTTTCTACCCTGGAAAGCTCCTGTATTTTTAGTACTGAAAGGTAGAAATAGAATAAAATCAAGGAGTTTGTGAACCTATTTAACGCATTGAGATTATTCTATTTCAACACAAAGTGAGTTAAACAATATGAACTAGCATCCATTTTAATAGAACTCAAGATTGATTTATTTCAGATTGTCCTGGTTTCTTACATAGGATAACTAGAACATTTAGTGTATTTAGATTTTATTTATAAACTTTGCTCCAAATCACTACCTTAGACAATGATTTCCTTTAATTGTGAGTATGTATGTATTGATTTTGAATTGATCCTTTAAGACAGAAATGTAGCTAAGTAAAATTGTAAAATTTTAAAATATATAATTATTTCATACTTGTTTGGAATTATTTTATTTTTTTAACTTTTTAAGGTTGGTTGGAATGAAAAATATGTTAAGGTGGTCATGTGGCCATAATTGTATAACAGTTCTGTTTTAGTTTAGGCTTCTATAATAGAGTACCATAGGCTGGGTGGCTCAAACAATTAACTCTTCTCTCTCGTGGTTTTGGAAGTTGGGAACCAAGGTGCCAGCAGATTTGATGTCTGGTGATACCCCTCTTCCTGGCTCACAGACTGAAGTCTCCTCATTGTGTCCTCACATGGCAGAAATAAGTCATCTTTCTCCATTTCTTCTTTTTTTTTTTTTTCTCCATATCTTCTAAAAGGGCACTGATCCCCTTCATGAGGTCTTTACATGATGACCTAATGACATCCTAAAAGTCTCATCTTCAAATACTATCAAATACTATCACATTGGGGTTTTGGGCTTCAACATAAGAATTTTGGAGGGGTGAAGGATACAAATATCCAGCCAGTAGCAAGTTCTAAAAATAAAACGAGGGCATCTCGGGTGGTTCAGGGGTTTAGTGACTGTCTTTGACCCAGGGCATGATCCTGGAGTCCCGGGATCGAGTCCCACATCAGGCTCCCTGCAATGGAGCCTGCTTCTCCCTCTGCCTGTGTCTCTGCCTCTCTCTGTGTGTCTCTTATGAATAAATAAATAAACCCTTTAAAATAAAATAAAAGAAAAAATACAACAATCAATGTATATATTTTTGGAAATCATGGATATCTCTAAGATGTCATGAACCAAATAATATAAAATTTCAGTCTATCAAAAACAATCAAATCCATAGCAAACTAGATGACTATCAGCTATCATTTCCCAAGAGATATTTATAAGCCAATTCATAATATGAACTAGTTAGGCATTAATGGAATGTTAATTCTAAAAAATATATTAAAGTCTCTATTATTCAAAACGAAGAGTTCTGTAACTCAAGCAAATCGGATCAGTGCTGTGGCATCATTATATATTGTATTGCCTGATAGAGCCTGTGGTGTAAGAACTCTACAGGAGAGCTATAGGATAAACTGTTTAATTTTGTGAAATAATAAGTTTATATTAAAATCTTAAATTACTTGGCAAGAAGCAGAAAGAGAAATGATAGTGTTGGTTTGAAAGGACAACTAAATGTGGAGGGAACAGAAAACAATGAATATGTGAAACATGGAGAGTGATCCTCTATGGATCACTTTATTTGTAAGATACAGTAGTTTTAAAGTGATTAAATATAAAATGGGGAAATTCTCACAGAACAATTATATTTTCCTATCTTGTATAATCTCTCATAAAAGATATTTGCATTTTATATCCAAGAAAATAAGTTTTGAAAACATTAATATTAACTTTTAAATTTATATATAATAGTTTAACTGCATTATAGTTTTAGACATTTCTATTAAATTTGTTGGCATTCATATTAAGTATATGTATGACTGCAACTTCCCTTCTGGTGAAAAATATTCCCTACCTAAATGAAAATGAAATAATGTTTTGTAAAGTTTATAGAATATTTCTGTTTTTGTCCTGTTTTATTTCTCAGAAAAGAGTGTGCTTCAGCTGTATTCAGTGTCTAATTTTCATGTATCATTTTCCGTCTTGCTGCATAAATTTAGTTTCAGTTTTGTCAGTGGACATCCCTTTAGCATAAAAAATATAAACTGAAAATAGATGTCACAGTAAAGAATCTAGTAATAAATTAAATATATAAACTTTGTTCTCATATCTAAGATAACGATACACAACACATAATGGAAAAACATTATATTTGAGGTAGAATAAAGAATCATGAAGAATCATCAAAAATAAATGTGTGGAAATTATAAATATTCTATGAACAGTTATTCAGATATGTAAAATATTTATTGAATTAAATAAGGTGATATAACATGATCTTGTATTTAAATGCTTCAAAGGCTTTCTGAGAAGTTGATGGTTGTAAATTTTATCTTTTAAAAACTGATAAGGTATTTGAAAATGTTTAATAGAATAAAACCTTTCCACACTAATTACTAAAACTCCTTGGACAAACTAAAAAACATTGACTTTTCTCTGGTCTCTTAGTGAACTGAGATCACAGGGCAAACACCAACTGGAAAATCTGTAAAGAGAGGCACCTCTACATGGAGAAACAGGAACTGAGCTCTTGCTTATTTGGAGCAAAAGCCACTCCGTGACCTATATGTTGTCCAGATATTGAAGCAGTAATTTTGACAAATTGTTGGAAGTTGAGTGTGGGTTAATTTGAGAGGGAGAAGCTCTCCTGGGGACCATACTTCCATGGGTTCCTCATGCTTTCAAAGGCTTTGCTTCCAGGAATTCCATCAGATTCTCATAGGGATAATGCAAAGAATCCAGAGAAAGTTCCTCTATAGGGCTGCCTGGGGAGAGGGACGGCAACCACTGTGAAATCCACCTGACTGCTCTTGTTGAACAAAGCCTTACTTTGCAGGGGAAGGACACCATCAAAAGACACTAATGAAATATTGCAGTTTGGGGAAGGGATCTCCACCCAGCTCCAGCCTCCCTATTTCAACCAAAGGGGTGGGGTGGGGTAGCCTTAATTTTATTTTTTCCTGGAAATAAAGTGGGAAAAGTGGAGGATACCTTCTGGAATAAGGGAAGGTATTAAAAGTAAAAAAGTTCTATCCCTGGGGAGAAGGACAAAAATACTTATGAAGGCCATATCCCCAAGACACAGGTCCAATGCATACTCCAAAGACTGAAACTTAATCAGAAGAAACCGTCTCAATCACTCTACCAGCAGGCTAACAAAACTCCAGTAATAATAATGCACTGTCCAGAGCATAGTCCTTTAGACAGAATATGGAATTAAGAATGCTTTATGAAAGAGAGAAAGAGGAATATAGAAAAATAAAACAGAACACTCTAATGTTGCAATTATTAGGAATTAAAAAAATGTGGAGTTTTTTTTTTTTTTTTTTAAGATTTTATCCTTATATTCATGAGAGACCCAGAAAGAGAGAGAGAGAGGCAGAGACACAGGAAAGAGAGAAGCAGCTCCATGCAGGGAGCCTGATGTGGGACTCGATCCCAGGACTCCAGAATCATGCCCTGGGCCGAAGGGAGGCACCAAACCACTGAGCCACCCAGGGATCCCCCAAAATGTGGAGTTTATTCCAGATAAAAACATATATATATCAAACACAGTCTGAAAAAATGAGGCTTCTCTGGAATCCTGGATAGAGCATGTATGGCCTGAGTAAAATAACATTACAGAGAAACAAGAGTTTTGTACATATGTGCAAAAAACTGGACAAAGGGCACTTTATGCTTTGTATGAGTGTAATGCGTTGCTCACAGGATGTAGAACAATTAATCTCTGCAGTGGAGAAAACTGGCTGCCTCCCTCTTCTGTCCATTTCATGTAGTATAGATTTAATGTTAGGAAGTGGTCGCCCAAGCAGGAATTACAGTTTATGGCCTCTATAAGTGGGTGCAGGTGATTCGATTTCAACAGTCCAACAGGAGTGAAAATGAATTGATAGGCAAAGGGGGTCAATGTAATCACAATTGTTCTTAATGGGGAAGAAGGAGACTAAAGAGTCAGAATTTGTGCCGTGGAGCCTTAAGAAGGACTTCTTTCCCAGTTGCTGGCTTTCCAGATGAGCTGGAGCTATTAGGGATGCAGGGATCCTCTAAGAGAAGCTGATATTTCTACACTATAGCATCTGGAAACTAGTGTGACTCCACTATGGACCTATGGCCTGCAGCACTCTAACAAATTAGTGTTGGTTTAAGGCAAGGTTTGTAGTAACTTGGTACAACAGCAATAAGAAATGAATATACGGACTCACGTCACTTTGAAACCAAAATAATTTTAAGAGTAGATGTGCTTTCTTTCTCCATTGTCTCTTTTCTCTTTTTTGGTGACCTTAGAAATTAAATGTGTTGAAGATGTGGGGACCATGAGGCTGGTGCCTGAGAGGCATCCTTCTGAATATTTGCTTGGACATTTTTACGAGTGAGAAATGTGTATCTATTTCGTGAAGTCACTAAGATTACTTAATTACCTTATTTATTAGAGTGCCCACCCGCCAGTATTGTCATGGTTTAGCAAATTTCAGTTAGGAAAATAACATTGGAAAAGGAATAAACCTAAAATAGAAACTCCAGTAAAATATTTTTAATGGGTAGAATACTACTATCTAGATAGGCAACCATTTTCAAGTCAAACCATTTTGGGGTCACAGCTTAAATAAGCAGAAAGTCCTTTCAGTAGAAATCACATGAAAGAAGAAGCTACAGATCTCAGTAAAGTGAAAAATAAGAAATAAAAGCAATTGGTCAAAAAGGGGTGATACACACTCCTGAAGTACTAGTAATATTTTTTTAAGATGAAGTATTTTATAAAGATTAAGTATTTTGTATATATGTGTGTGGCTTATTCATTATTTTTCCTAAAGGTTAACTTAACCTAGATTACTAAAGTTTAATAATGACATTATTTTAATAATACTTACATTTCCTAGAACCTAGCTTTATTAGAATTACACATTCCTGCTTTAAAGGACGAGCTGGACCTCAGGCAGTATTAAATAACCCAACTTTCATTGTACTGTTGTAAACAATACAGGACCCTATCATATATTCAAGATAATTTTAAGCTTACTTAACAGGCGCTATCTGTTGTGTCCAGGGACAGGTTTTATTTCCAATAATTTTTGTATATAAATATGAATATTTCATATCTCATTCTTTGTTGGCTGGTGTATAAAATAAATGTCTACTGTGCTCTCATTTCCACATAAAAGCGATTAGTTTCAGGCAACATATGAACAATCAATGGAAAAACTTTAACTTACCCTTTGATATCAAATGATACTAACCCAACATGAAAACTTTGGCTATCACATCACTGACGGATTTCTCACATAAATAAGCCCCAAATCCACAACCAATCACCCCCCCTCCGCCCTGCCTATAAGTCACAGTCCATAGACAGTCACGTCAGAGAACTCGTTAAAGACAACAATGGCAAAAATTTTTCAGACATGGTGAACCAGGGAGTCCTTGCCTTATTCCAATTTTGACAGGCAGCTGGATATAGCGAAAAGATGTTTCTAGGCATCCTTTGATGCCTAAGGGAGGAGAATGTAAAACGGAATGTTGCAAAAGGGAAAAAAAAAAAAAAGAAGTGAGTTTGCAAGGGAAACACACAGCCAAGTGTCACACTCTGGTGCTACTATTACAGGACTACCAAATTCACATCATTGTGGAAATATGTCATTTGTAAGCAAAAGGCTATGTCTGCAAAACGATATTGCCAAAGGGTCCCTTCGTTTTAAACTTAAATACATGGAGAGTTTAAAGCCAACTACTGAAAAATACCTAAAGCTAGTCACATTAGACACAAAGGTTTATGGGGTTAGGCCAGAAGGCCCGATGTTATAAAGAAAAATGTTAAAATTCATTGTGAAGACTTTCTAATGTCATAAAAACAGACAAAATATGCCACACTCCTTTCATCTCTAATCGTTTAATTGTAGAGTAAATCATGTTGTTCTGTTTTCAGCATTTAATTTTTAAATTAGCTCTTGGCTGCAGTGTCCTTGATTACAGAACTTAATTAGCTGTGCCTGTTGAAGAGAATTATGCTATATACAGGATACATGATCACATGGAAAAGCTTCATACAAGCAATCTGAGTCATAATGAAGCTTGGTTGACTTTCTAAACTGTGGAAGAACAGTTGCAAAACAGGCTGTATTTAGAGACAGGATTCAAAGGAGAAAGCTGCAACGAACAAAATTAGATGGGTCTATGTTCTATTTACTCAAATATTTTGAATGATTGAAAATATTGAGTTTCAGAAGAATGAATTAATATTCTCTTGTGTTTGTTCACTAATAGATTAACAACATGAAGATTCGTTATGTACCAAATTAGGGGAAATTTTCACAGTTTTCCACTGGCTTAAAAGAAAGGACACCTGTGTGAATTGTGTTTTAACTTAATTCTTTGTGTTCTTTGTGTTTTACTAGTCAGTAATGATAGCTTCTGATCTTCCCATATCATGCAAATTATATAAAAACATACGAATTTGCAGTAGTGAACAACAGCCAGAAATGGCTTTTCCACGATATCTTATATAGTGGGTGAATTCACAGAGCTAATTACGCTACAGAAAACATTTTTTTTTCTCTAAGCAGTTTATGAAACCTTTGTTTTATATCTTAGCCAAACATATGTACTCAATATAAGATTCCAAGAGGTTGTCAGAAATGTAAAACAGTCAAGAGATTGCATAATATAAAAATGAGTTTGGGATAGCTCAAGGGAAATAAAAGGGGGTTACAACAGATTAATTATCAAAAAAAAATTCTGAGCACAAGGAGAGGATAGAGTTAGTACCTCAGTAGTTATTTATCCAAATTAATTTCCAAGTTTGTTATTTATGTAATGTAAGGTAGTCAGCTTTTGATGTTGAAGCAAATAACCTTTAATATATTTGGCTACCAAAAAAATATTTTTTTTTGCTGCATTACATGAGGGCTGTGGGTCACCTGCACAGCAGGATCAAATGAACAGAGCTGCGCTTAACTGGGTCTCGTGCACTAGACTCAGCTCCACAATAATTCTGTTTTTCAAAACACTGATGAAAGCAATGGCCATGATCTAGGGCACTTGCTCTCCTGTTGAAAGACAAGAGCAAGAGAAGTAGAGGCTAACCATGCAATTTTATTTAACGCTTGTGCTGGGAGATAGTGAACTACATTTATTTGTATAACATTAACCAGAACATGTTAACATGACCAAACCCAAAGTTTAAGGAGGTGAAAAGAATTAACTTGCCCACAGAGTGCATAGGCAGTTACAGGGCCGTAGTAGAGAATGTATCATCTTATTATAGGGGGAGAATGGAGTTTGGGGAATGGCTTGGAAACAACAATCCGATATGTCACGGGCTAGGTGTGCTGGCATGTCAAAAGCAAGATGATAATATGTTCTTAATTCTCATGAATATAAGGGGCAAAGAAGGAGAATGTTGAGATTTTAGTGAATGCCACATCTTGCGTTGCTCGACTTAACGTCTAGTGCCGTCCACTAAAATGTGAGCACAATGAAGGCAAGTCTTCCCTGTTCTGTTCCTAGAAAAGTGCCTGGTGGGTCGAAGGTACTCGATAAACATTTATGACTGACCCAATGAAGTGAAGAGCACATTAGAAGGGAGAGATGATGTCAGAAGCTAAGCCAAGGAAACAAGTCTAGAGAGGAATGGCCCTGTGTTAAAAAAAACAAAAACAAAAAAAAAACAGAACTACTAAGTGTGAAGGTAGGGTGAAATAATAGCAGAGTGTCTTAAGTGTAAAAAAGAGGAAAACAAATGTTTCTGGGGTTGCAACTTCTAGAAGATGGCTGATAATCCATACATTCTTAATGCAATTGCATTATAGGAGAAATAAGACAGTAAGATGTGACTTTTCCTAATACTCTAAGTCTCACTACGTTCTGTTCAATTAAAAAATTATAAAGGAATATATTGCATAAATTATAAAAACGCATTTCAGTTTTTTTTTTCCTAAAAGGAACAGATCTATGTAAACAGCCATCCATGTGGAGAAGGACGACATTATCAGAATTACAAAGACCCCCTCATGATTCCACAATATCACACTAATTCTTCCTATAAGCACTACCCTGACTACTAACTTACTAGGTTAGTTTTTATTATTTTGAACCACAGAAGTACAGAATAAATTATCTGTGTCTGCTTCTCTGTTCCAAGTCTTGAGCATGGGAGAAATCTATTTTGTTTTGATTGTCATAATTTGTTCATTTTCTTATTGTACAGTATTATAACACATGAATCCATAATTTATTAATTTATGAATACTTGGATGGCTGCTATAAACATTTTGTGGTGCATGTATATGTATATTCCGGAAGGTATAAATCTAAGGATGGTGTTGGGTCACACAGATGTGCATCTATATTCAAAGTTAGTGGCATAGGATATATGGGTAAAAAAAGAAAAAATTTCCAAAAACTGTAAAATGCCCAAAAATTTCCAAAGTGCTTCTACCAATTTACTAGCTAGTATCAGTGGATGACTTGTTTTATACACTAAAACTTCACTTTTTAAGAACCCAGTCTGATGAGTGTTTAATATTAATAGTTAGCTTTTACTGTACTGAGAACTACCCCCAACACCTTGGCCGTCAACCACCACCATTTGTCTGACACTGATTATAATTACTTTGGACTAAGTGATTCTTTCGGTCTCAGCTAGTTCACTAACAAGTGCCAGTCTGAGCTGGTTGATCAGGAATGCCAGTAGCTGGAACAGCACATCCTGTTCCACTGTCTAATGGGGTAGACTGGGTTTTGTTTTACAGGGCAACGATAAGGGACCTTGAATGATAGTGAAAACATGCAAAATTTCTTGAGGCTCAAATTCTGAACTGGCACAGTCTCCCTCTCTAATCCATTTTACTGACTAACGCAAGAAGCAAGACAAGGGCAGATGAAGATCTGGGGAAAATGACTTCATTTTTCTGGCACGAAGTTTTAAACTATGTCATCAAGGGGTGGGCCCAGTAGGAGTGGGAATAATTATAAACCAACTTCATAAACTATCAGCAAGCGTAATGTTATCTAATTGTAATTTAATTTCCGTTTCCCTGATGACTGCAAGGTTGATCAACATTTCCTATGATCTTATTGTCTTTAAAAAGATCCTTTATGAAATGCCTGTTCAAGTGTTTTACATGTTTTTTAATCAGGTGACTTCTTTCTTAGTGATCTGTAAGAATTCTATTTTCTGGATATAAATCTATTTTTTAAAATATTTTGTTTATTCACAAGAGACACAGAGAGAGACAGACACAGGCAGAGACACAGGCAGAGGGAGAAGCAGGCTCCATGCAGGGAACCTGATGGGGGACTCCATCCCGGGTCTCCAGGGTTATACCCTGGGGTGAAGGTGACACTAAACTGCTGAGCCACCCGGGCTGCCCTGGATATAAATCTATTACCACTTCTCGAATAGTAGCTTACTTTTTATTAACTAGAACTATTCTTTTTTAGTTCAGAAGCACTAAATTTTCATATAAAAGTGTATCCATATTTTCATTTCGGGATATTTATATATTTTGCTTGCTTGTTAAAGAAAGAAAACAAAATTAACAGGATGAGCCCCAGTGTCATGAGATCTCTCCAATAATTTCTAGAAGTTTCTGGGTTTTTTTCTTTTTTTAAAAGATTTTATTTATTTATTCATGAGAGACACACAGAGAGAGGCAGAGACACAGGCAGAGGGAGAGTCAGGCTCCTTGCAGAGAGCCTGATTTGGGATTCGATCCCAGGACCCGGGGGTCACTCCCTGAGCCAAAGGCAGATGCTCAACTGCTGAGCCGCCCCAGGCGCCCCTGTTCTTTTCCCTAATTCAGCAATATATTAAATTCATTGAAAGTGATTTTTGTGTATGATGTGAAGGAATGGTCTAGCTTATTTTTAAAATTTTATAATAGTGCTATTGTAGTTGACGCTAATATTTTGATAAAAAGACCTCTATTTGAATGATACTATGAAGATACATCTTTGTCATAAATTAAATGCTGTAATTGTATGAATTTGCCCTTTGATTCTCTACAAACATCCTCTGGTGTATACCTCTAGTCTTGAGCAAGACTACACCATCCTCATCACTATAATATTAAAGTTACTCAGTGTAACAAGTCTTCCCTTTTTTTTTTTCTTTCTCCTTTTGTTTCTTTAATATTTTCCTTGTTTTTCTTGGTCTTTTACTTTTCTTTTTTTTTTTTTTTTTTTTTTTTTTGGTCTTTTACTTTTCATATCCACTCTAGTATTGACTTGATTGCCAGGATTTTAATTCATAATACATTCAAACTAAATAATTTGGATAAAATGGCATCATTCCTTTTTCAAGGCTTTTCATCTCTGACTTCAGTAGGCCTATCCATGCCTCATTGCTGCTCTTGTTGCTCACTTGAATGATACAAAGCCATAATTTATTCAAAAGAAATAATAGAGTTTTTAAGTAAAATACAACCAATTAATGGATTTATGATATTATGGCAAAATTAGGGTGTTGCTGATAAGCCAAGTCTCCACATTTTCTAGCTTTATTTTTTTATTTAAAGTATAATTGACATACAATGTTAGATTCAGGTATACAGCCTATTGATTCAACAATTCTATACATTACTGGGTGCTCACCACTGTAAGTGTGGTTTCCATCTGTTACCATATAACATTATTACAATACTGATTATATTCTCCATGCTGTATTTTTCAACTCAGTGACTTAATTATTTTATACTGGAAGTTTGTTCTTTATAATCCCCTTCATCCATTTTTTCACATCCTCCCTCCCTACATATCCCCTGTAGCAAACACCCAATTTATTCTCTGTCTTTAAGAATGTTTGTTTTGCTTTTTAGATTCCACATATAAGTGAAATCATGGTATTTGTTTTTCTTGGACTTATTTTCTTTAGCTTAATACCCTTGAGGTCCATTCATATTATCCCATGATTATCCCAAATCACAAGACCACATTGCTTTTCACGGCTGAGTAATATTCAATTGCATGTATGTATATATGTGTGTGTGTATGTGTGTATATATATATACCACTTTATCCATTCATCTATCAGGGATACTTGTATTGCTTCCATATCTTGACTAGTAAAAATAATAGTGCACTAAAACTAGAAGTGCATATCTTTTCAATTTTTTTTTCCTTTGGTAAATCAGTAGAATTATTGGATCATATAGTATTTCTAGTTTCAATATTTTGAAGAAACTCCATATGGTTTTCCACAGTACAACTTACATTCCCATCAACTATGTATGACCTTTTCCTTCTCCACATTCTTGTCAATACTTTTTATTTCTTGTCTCTTTGATACTAACCATTATGACAAGTGTGTGATAATATCTCATTGTGGTTTTGATTTACATTTCCTTATTAGTAATGTTGAGCACTTTTTCATGTCTGTTGGAGTATTCTTGGCTGCTAGGTTTTTGTTTTGTTTTCTTTTCTTTTCTTTCAGCACTTTGATTATATTCTGCTACTCTCTTCTGACCTGCAAAGTTTCTGCTGAAAAATTAGCTGAGAGCCTTATGGGGCTTCCTTTGTATGTAACTGCTTATTCCTCCCTTTCTGCCTTTAAAATTCTTTCTATATCTTTAATATCTTCTAATTAAATTCTGTGCCTTGGTGTGGATCTTCTTGAGTTCATCATGTGTGATGCTGTCTGGATTCCTGGAACTGGATGTCTGTTTCTCTGCTCAGATTAGGAGAGTGTTCAGCTCTTTCTTCAAGTATCTTTTCTACCCCCATCTCTGTATTCTCCCTCTGGGATCCCTATAATGCAAATATTATTATGCTTGATAATATCTCTGAATTCCCTTAACCTATTCTTATCCACCCCCCACCACCCGCTATTCTGCTTGATTGCTTTTCATTACCCTTTCTTCCAGGTTACTGAGCCATTCTTCTGCATCCTCTAATGTGCTATTGATTCCCTCAAGTGCATTTTTTAAATTTAAGTTATTGAATTCTTCAGCTCTGGTTCTTTTTTATATTATCTATCTCCTTGAAGTTCTCACTGACTTAATCTACTTTTTTTCAAGTCCGGTCAGTATTTTTATGACCATTACTTTGATCTTTCCATCAGGTCTCTTCCTTATCTCCATTTTATTTAGCCTTTTTAGTGTGATTTTGTTTTATTCTTTTATGTGAGACATATCCCTTGTCTCCTCCTTTTGTCTGTGTTTAACTCTCTTTATTGGGTAGGTCAGACATGTCTGGCACTCAAACTTGCTCTTGGCAATTAGCCTTTCTGTCACAGCTATAGGCACATACGGCAGGGTTGCTCCTTGCACAGACAGCTAAGAGGACCTGCTGCAGGAATTGTGTGCATGCTGGTATGTGAAGTTATCTCCATCCTAGGGCAAGGGTCACTAGGAGGGAGACTAGTCCTAACTGTAGCTACCCACTGTGTAGGGTAGGGCAGAAGCCACTTCAAAAGGATGTCTTGCCCAGGCAGGTGAGATGGGTGGTATGGACCCCCAGGGGTCACTGGAGTGGGCCATGCAATGCTAGCAAGGTAGATAGGAAGTGTTTGTGTCGTTTTGCACAAACACGTGTCTATCCGGGCTGGGGAAGAGAAACAGAACCTGCCAACACTTCTGTTTCCAGAGAAATCATCTGCAGATACCTACCCCTTCTGTACCTATTCTAAGATTAGTCAATACATTTACTTCACATATATCCCAGGTGCTTTTGAAACTGCTGTTTCTGTGCTATGTTGGGCCAAGTTATTTAATGTGCTGGCTCTTCAAGGTTTGGTGATTGTTTCCTATAGACATCCAGCTCTCCAGAATTAAGCCCTGCTGGTTTTTAAGGCCCCCAGAGTTAAGCCCTACTGGTTTTGAAAGCCACACAGTATGGGGACTTGTCTTTTCAGGGCCAGAGGTCCTAATGTAGGGTCTAATCCTCTCACTTTTCCAGCTTGTGAGGTCATTACTGTTTGTGGTTATTTACTCTGGGGATTTGGTTCCCAACCAAACCTCTGTGTCTCCTACACTTTTCCATGTGGACTTCTCTCAACGAGTAGCTATGAAAAATTTGTTCTGCCAGTCTTTAGGTCATCCTAAGAGTTAGTTGCCGAAAGGTACCACTGCCTCCATGTGGCTATGGGATGAGGTTAACTCAGGAACCTCTGTCTTCCCGTGTTTGTTCCTTTTTCTTAGCTTAATAATGTTGTAGTTTCCTGTGGATAAATCAAGACAGATACTTCTTGGTGTTTGGCATGTTTTCTTTGCTACTTAAGTGGTATATAGGATATACCTCAGTATATATATGTTATAGGACATATTAATACACTTTATTTTTATTTTTATTTTTTTTAAGATTTTATTTGTTTACTCATGAGACACACACACAGAGAGAGAGAGAGAGAGAGAGAGAGGGAGAGAGAGAGAGGCAGAGACACAGGCAGAGGGAGAAGCAGGCTCCATGCAGGGAGCCCGATGTGGGACTCGATCCGGAGACTCCAGGATCATGCTCTGGGCTAAAGGTGGCACTAAACTGCTGAGCCACCTGGGCTGCCCTACGCTTGATTTTTATGTATCAATTTTCTGTAGTCAGCTTTATTTTTAATTCTAACCATTTATGTGAATGTAATTTTTGAACACACACAATTGCAACTTGCAGATACTGAGAGTTGTTTCTTTTCAACTCACTAAATCTCTTTTAAGGTACTTTTAAACCAATCTGTTGACTTATTACAGATTTCAGCTCTAAAATTACCATAAGATATTTTAATGATCTGAAAATATTGGCAATCATATTTTATACCATTTTTATATTATTAAAAATCATAGTTATTTTAAAGTACAATTTTGTAACTCTATAATTGGGTTCTGTATGTTTTTTGGGGGGAGGGTCCCCCTATGTTTTTGGTGCTGTTAACCTTCTTTTTTTAAATAAATTTTTATTTATTTATGATAGTCACATAGAGAGAGAGAGAGAGAGAGAGAGAGAGAGAGGCAGAGACATAGGCAGAGGGAGAAGCAGGCTCCATGCAGGGAGCCCGACGTGGGATTCGATCCCGGGTCTCCAGGATCGTGCCCTGGGCCAAAGGCAGGCACCAAACCTCTGCGCTACCCAGGGATCCCAACCTTCTTTTTCTCTTGGTTGTCTCCTCGTATTTCTTTGCATGATACATTATTTTAAAATTTTTTATTCTATTATATATGAAATATATAATATTAACATATATTCATTTTAAGTATAGAGAATAATAGAAATTACAAAATGGGTTTAGTCAATATCCACTCCTTCACATAAATACAATTTTTTTCTTTTATGATGAGAACTTTTAAAATCTACCTTCTTAGTAATTTTCCAGTACATAATATAGTTTAACTATAGTAATTGTGATGTACTTTGTATCCCCAGGACTTATTTTTAAGTAGAAACTTAGAAGTAGAAATGGCCTTTTGACTACGTTCACCCATTTCACCTCTTGCACCCACTTCTGGCAAACATCAATTTGTTTCCTGTTCTATGAGTTCATGATATTTTTTAAATTCCAGACATAAGTGAAATGATATTATATTTATTTCAGACTTATTTTGCTTAGCATAATGTCCTCAAGGTCCATCTATGTTTTCATAAAGTCAGGATTTCCTTTTTTTAATGGCTGAATAGTTTCCATTGTGTGTTCGTGTGATCTATATAAACACATGACATTTTCTATTTCATTCGGTGATCGAGGGTTAGATTGTTTGTGTATCTTGACTGTTGTAAGTAATGTTGCAGTACACTTGGTGGGAGTGAAGAGATATTTATCAGGATCATTTTGTTTCCTTAGGCTATATAGACAAAAGTGGAATTGCTGGGTCATATGGTAGTTCAATTGTTAATTTTTGGAGGAAACTTCATAATGTTTATCATGATGGTTTCACCAATTTACATTTCCACTGATAATGAGTAAGAATGTCCTTTCTTCATATTCTTGGGAACATTTGTCTCCTGTTCTTTATATAATAGCCATTCTAACAGGTATGAGGTAATTTCATTGTGATTTTTATTTTCCTGATGATCAGTAATTTGGAGCACCTTTTTATGTACCTGATAGCCATTTTTTTTTTTTTTTTTGTATTTTTTAAAGTCTATTTAGTTGCTCTGCCAATTTTTGTTTTTGGTTTTGGCTTTGTTTTGTTTTGTTTGATATCTAGTTTTGTGAGTTCTGTATATACTTTGCAAATCTTCTGACAAAAGGTTAATACCCAAATATTTTCTCCCATTTGTTAGGTTGGTTTCATTTTGTTGACGGTTTCCATTGCTGTGCAGAAGCTTTTTAGTTTGATGTTGTCCCATTTGCTTTTTTTTTTTTCCCTTTTGTCACTTTTGCTTTTGGTGTCCAATCCAAAAAAAATCATTGCCAAGACCAATGTTAAGGAACTTATCCCCCATTTATTCTAGGAGTTTTATGGTTTTAGGTCTTACATTTAAATTATTAATCCACTTTTTTCATGGTTGAAGACAGAGTTCCCTTTTATTTTCATGTGGCTCTTCAATTTTCCTAATACGGTTATTGAAAAGACTATCATTTCTCCATTATATGTTCTTGGCTCCTTTGTCATGAATTTATTGTCAATGTAAGAGGGGGTTCATTTCTGGACTTTCTATTCTACTTTTAGACATGTCTGTTTTTGTATCAGAACCATACTTTCTGGTTACCATAGCATTATAATATAACTTGAAATCAGTAAGTATGGTGTCTCTAGCTTTTTTTAAAGATTGCTTTAGTAATTCAAGATTCCTTCCATCCTTCTTTCCTTCCTCCCTTCCTTCCTTTCTTTCTTTCTTTCTTTCTTTCTTTCTTTCTTTCTTTCTTTCTTTCTTTCTTCTTTCTTTCTTTCTTCTTTCTTTCTTTTCTTTCTTCTTTCTCTTTCTTTCTTTCTTTCTTTCTTTCTTTCTTTCTTTCTTTCAATGATGATGTTTACCTTGTATGTATTATTTTCTCTTGCTACTTTTAATATTATTTTGCTTTTGACATTATAGTGACTCCTGGTGTATTTCTCTTTAGATTCATCCTATTTGGAACCTATAGACTTTCTGGGTTTGGATGTCTGTTTATTCCCACCTTAGGGAAGTTTTCAGTCATTATTTAAGAAAACTTCTGTCAAAAAAAACAAAACAAAACAAAAAGAAACCTTCTGTCCCTTTCTCTTCTTTCCTCTGGGTCCTCTATAATGTGAATATTTGTTCACTTGATGGTGCCTCCTAGGTACCTTGAGGTACTTTACTTTTTTTTTATTATTCATTTTGCTTTTCAGTCCCTTGTTTTAATGAATTCCATCATCCTGTCTTTAAGTTTGTTGGTCCTTTCTTCTGCTTCATCTGGTCAGCTATTGAAACTTTCCATTGAATTTTTCAGTTCAGTTATTATATTCTTCTGCTTTATGATTTTTGTTAGTTCAAAAATATAAGCTTTTATTACTATGTTGAATTCTTACTCTGTACATTACTCTCCTGATCTCAGGGTGCACTTTTGGATCCTAATTTCAAACTCTTTACCAGGTAAATAATTTATCTTTATTTTATTAAAGTCTATTTGGGGATTTCATCTTGTTCTTTTTATTGAAACCTATTTGTTTCTTTTTCTTTGACTCTGTGTTGGTTTCTGTAATTAGATACAATTGTCACCTCTCCTAAGGTGAAATAAGTAGTCTTGTATAGGAATGAAGGAGTGATCTTGTGTAAGATGAACCTTTATCATTCTGCTGGCCTGAGCTCTTGGTCATCTCTCTCAAACTTTTATAATTGTCCAGATAGGCTTTTTGTTGTTGTTGTTGTTCTTAGCTCCTCTAGTTGAAGATGTGCCAAGACCTATCAGTGTCCCAAAGGGAGAGGCCTCATTTATTAGCTAGATGCAGGCTGATTGGAAAATGGACCCTTAGGCAGCAGCTTTAAAGTATGCTAATAAACCTTTTTCAGTGAAAGACTATAAAATTGGCATTTGTGTTTGCATTCTCTCTTTTGAGCCCTGGGGGGGATAAACAGTTAAGAATTGTTTATTTGCTATAGTGACATTAAACCAGTGAACACATGCCCTGTTGGCCACCAGAGCCAGGCTATCAAGGGATGTGACTTATAGTCAGCAGTCACAAAGCCAAGGAATCTGATGTGTGCACAAGCTGCTTTCATGGAGACACTTTAGACCTAAAGCTGGGCAGAGAGAAAATGTGAAGATGATGCCTGCTGCCCTTCCTGGTCTTTTGGGAGGATTGCTGTTGTCACTGCAGTGTTAAATTAGAAACCTGACCCTTAAGCTATAGCCTTTACAATATGCAAATAGAAAAAATATGCATATAGGCCTTTTCAGAGAAATACTGGGCATTTCAGTCTGCTGCTTTCAAGCTGAATCCTTGAGGGATAGCCAGTTAAGAACTTACACTGTTTGCTACAGACCTGTGGGACCCATGAATTCAAGTTCCATTGGCCAAGAGAGCCAGGTCAAAGGGTGTTGAATCTCCTGGCAAGCAGCCACAAGAGCTGTGACACCAAACATGTTCACAAGCTTCTTTCAGGGAAATAGAGACCTGGAGTGGTGAAGAGGAAGAGAGAAAAGATGATGCCTGCCACTCTCCACAGTTTCTAGAGAGTATTACAATAGGTCACTAGACTTGAATTAAGTAAGAAGCCTGACCTTGGGCAGCCCCGGTGGTGCAGCGGTTTAGCAACGCCTGTAGCCCAGGGCTTGATCCTGGAAACCCTGGATGGAGTCCCACGTCAGGCTCTCTGTATGATGCCTGCTTCTCCCTCGGCCTGTGTCTCTGCCTCTCTCTCTCTCTGTCTCTATGAATAAATAAATAAAATCTTAAAAAAAAAAAAAGAAGCCTGATCTTCAGGCTGCAGCTTTTAAGATATGCAAATAGAGCCTTTTTCAGGGAAAGACTTAGTGTTTCAGTATGTTTCTCCTCTGTTCAACTCTAAAGATAACCATAATACTCCTCTGGAGCCCATTGAGAAATGTTTATTATAGTATTATAGGGCTTATGGATACAAGCTCCATTGGCTTTGAGATGTAGGCATTTGGGGGGTCATCTCTCAGGTGGAAGTCTTAAAAACTGGGGCACTGGTAAGGCTTTTTCACTCCTTAGAGAGAAGATGGAAGTTGTGGTTTCCATCTCCATTGTACATTGCTATACTGGAGTGAGGTTATGGTGAGGCTGTGTTAGCCTCTCCTACCAATTTTAAGGTTATCTATCTATCATCTATCTATCTATCTATCTATCTATCTATCTATCATCTATCTATCTATATAATTTTTCTTATTTGCCCAATGTACAGGAGTCACTTGGCTACATTTTGGATTTCTTTAGGTGGAAATTGTTATGTTTGTAGCTATAATTTCAGTGTCCATATGAGGAACTTAGTTCAGGAGCCTCTTCTGTTGCCAACCTGAATCAGAATACAGCCGATAGTTTCTTAAAAGACCATTTATTCTCACTTCTGGAAAGTGTCCAGGCTAGGAGAATCAGCGATCCAAGATGACCTTAATTCAAACAGACTGAGATAATTCTAAATAGTGCTTTAACCCACTGGAATGGAGTGACATTAGAATCTATTGTTAATACTACAATGTAAACTTCTTGGGTCCCAACCTACAGCCTGGTGGACTACTAAGACCCTAAATCATTTCCTAGTTTTGACCTCAAACACTTATCCCTCCAGTCTTATGAGTTTATCAAGACTTCTAGTTTCCTAAACTCTCATCTATAGTTTTGGAAGAGGTAAATTTATTTGGGTAGAAGTAGCCCTCAAAGCCCTCATCCTTTGTCTGAAATTCTCTCCGCTTACAGATCTTACTTTTATTATTTTTTACTGCTTAATATCTCTCCAATACTCTGGAACATTCAAGCATATGTCTGTGTATGTTTGAACATTTCTAGCTCTCTGTGGGCTATTTGTTCAAATACCACTCAAACTGCCACTTAATTATAGAGACTATATTTGAGTTAGGTATTATTCTTTTTTGCAGATGTTAAAGTACATTTAAAAAACTCCTATACCCTCTGTTGAGTTAAATAATAATGAATGGGATGAAGACTTAAACCCAAATTTATAGCGTTATAAGCCTCATATACTAAGCATTGTAGAATGTGTCTGGTTTATAGACCACCACACCATGGTAGATCATAGACACATTTCATTTAACTTTTCACATTTACTATATTTAACTTATAAACCCCAAATGAACCCAACCCAAATTTCATGCAAATGTACAAATGTTTGCTCTCTAGATTAGATAAAATGACTACCGTGAGAGGAAATATTTATAGCATTAATTAATATTCTTGTGACTTTTAAATTTTGTTATAAAGTCATATTACATAGATTTTGTGGTGGTGGATATGTTATACTTTTATCATTTGATTATGTGCATGTCTCTTATATTTGACAAGGCAGTCAAAGATAAGTCTCTATTAAATAGTAATAAGCCTTATTTACTATAGTATAAAATATGTGCACATGAGATATACACAATTACCTTATACCAAAAAAAACCCCATAACTACGTCTTATTTCAAGAGTTCTGTATCTTGTAATTTATACTGACCCATTATGCTTATTTTATAAAGCACAAGGAATACCAGTGTCTATTTGATCTTTACTTCATTTGTCTACCTGTATTTCTATAAGGTAGTGGAAAAGAACACAAATATTTTGCCTATTGTAAAAAATTTTCCGTAAAAGGTTTTCAGAATTTAAAATGATTCCAAGTTATTTGATTTAGGGACAAAATCGATTTTTCTAAGTGTTTAATCAATATTTGTCATACAGGAGATACAGAACTGCATTTGCATAGTCAGAAGAATTTAGTGGTCTAGAGACCAACAGAGAGAGAGAGAGAGAGTTAGTACAAACACAGATTTCAGGCAACAGATCCATAAACATGTTACCATGGAGGGGATTATTATGAAATCATTACAATTAAAACCTGTTATATACAAGTTTTATTTTTCTTAATATAGCATCTTTTTGTTGGAAGTATAAGTGATTATCGTTCACAAATGTATTGACACGGATTATTTCTCATTTCAGTTCTGATATAATTAATGCACAGTGTTGTATCGGTTTCAGATGTCCAGTGTAATGATGCAATATTCCATACATTACTCAGTGCGCATCTGGATGAGTAGACTATTTTTATCTTATTGTATTTTTAAAATTCTTAATTTAAATTCTAGTTAGTTCACACATAGTGTGTTATTGCTTTCAGGAGTAAAATTCAGTGATTCATCACTTAACATATAACACCCAGTGCTCATCACAACAAGTGCCCTCCTTAATATTCATCACTCATCTAGCTAATGATGAGTGCATCCCCACTCACTTCCCTGCATCAACTCTGTTTGTTCCCTATCCTTAAGAATCTTTTATAATTTGTTTCCTTCTTTTTTTTTCTTTCTTCCCCCTTCCCAAGTGTTCATCTATTTTGTTTCTTAAATTCCACATATGAGTGAAATCATCGTATTTGTTTTTCCCTGATTGATTTATATCACTTAGTGTTATATCCCCTAGATGCATCGATGTTGTAGCAAACAGCAAGTTTTTATTCTTTTATTCTGAGTATTTTCCATAGTTTATGTATACACTATCGATTCTGTATCCATTTAAAGATTTAAAATCTTTAAAAAATATATTTTATTTATGTATTCATGAGACACAGAGAGAGAGACAGAGACATAGACAGAGAGAGAAGCAGGCTCCACGCAGGGACCTGATGCTGGACTCGATCCCGGGACTGCAGGATCACAACCTGAGCTGAAGGCAGATACTCAACCACTGAGCCACTCAGGTACCCCTAAGACCTTATTTTCAAATCTTTGGGCTATACACTCAAGTTAAAATGTCCTGAGAATTTTTAAGCATCCGCTGAAGTTCTGGTTATCCTACTTATATATCTTTCTTTGGGCTAATTCTATCTTTTTCTGTGACACTAAATCTTTGCTTTATGTCACAAACCAAGCCCTTAGATTAATCCATGCCCTAGAAGAAATAAATAATTTAATTAGCTAATTATAAATGGATATGAATCAGGGATGTGTGAGATAAGAAACATCATAAATACATTATCATTTTAACCTAGGTATCATGCAGGCAATTTTTAACAGAACAATTATAATAAAAAAAGATAAACAATCTTAATCATATTTTAAGAGTTCAAGGTAGTCTCAAAATGACAATAGAAACTCAGAAATCCCTATTAAATATAATTTCTTTTTTTTTTCCAGGGGTGTAGACAGTTTTATTTTCTTCAGGGGTGTAGACAGTTTTATTTTCTTCAGGGATAAATATAATTTCTTAAACAATACATAGTCATGACTATCTTTACAGTGTTTTTTTTTTTAAATAAATATTTATTTGAGAGAAAGAGAGAGCATGCAAATGGGCAGGGGGAGAAGCAGGCTCCCCACTGAGCAGGAAACCCATTGTGGGGGCTCAAACCCAGAACCCTAGCATCACGACCTGAGCCAAAGGTAGACACTTAACCAACCTGAGCCACCAGGTGCCCCACTTCTTTAAATTCTTACTTCTCGAAAAGTATATTCCTCCTTTAGTTTGTGAAGTAATATGGAATTTGCAATTAACACCCTCATTTTTAAAGTAGGAGCTCAATACCACTCTCTTCTCTCATGGGTAGAAGAATAACATAATCATGCCTGTTTCTTTACAAAGAAACAGATGAAACACTTAATTGAGAAGATTTTGGGGTTCGTTGTTGTAATGCTGTTGTTTGTTTTTGTTTTTTTTTTTTTGTCTTGGAATACCAAAAGGCAGTATAGCACAGACAGTAAGAAAAATGGTCTACTTTCAAATCTTAGCTCTGTCACTTTCTGCAGTGTGCTACTGGGCAAGTTACTTAACCTATCAGTTTTCTCCTCTGTGAAATAGGGATGTTAGGCCCACAGTGCCAAGTTGTTAAGAATATAAAATAAGTTAATATATGTGAAAAGAGTGGAACAAACCCTCAAATGTTAGTTATTAGCAGCATAAATTGGGAAACTAGGTAGACTGAGGGAAGTGTGAGATCATGTCATCTCACTGCACCCCATTTTTGTAAATGAGACTATAGAGTGTGGGTATGTGAATCGGAGGGAGATATTATAGACGTTTCTCAAACCACTTTCAAGGTGTTTCTGATCCCTCCTGATTTTTAAATTGTACTTGAACAGCTTCATCAGGATTTATTTGCTTTATTAAGCTATGCCCTCATCAATTAGTCATATTATGGAAGAAATGCATCACCATAGCATTATTTTCTTATTTTTCAGTAGTATATGTCAGGTTCACAGTAAGAGTCATCATTAGTGGGCACCTGAGTGGCTCAGTCAGTTGAGCATCTGCCTTTGGTTTAGGTCATGATTCCAAGGTCCTGGGGTCGAGCCTTATGTCCTGGGATCGAGCCTCATGTGCGGCTCTTTCCTCAGCAGAGAGTTGGCTTCTCCCTCCCCTTCTGCCCCCTTCCCCCAGCTCATGCTAGTTTGCTTGCATTCCCCCCCCCCCTGAAACAATCTTTTTTTTAAAAAAAAAAACAATTGGAAAGATTTTACTGTAAGATTTTTATATAAACAAGATTTTACACACATATGTACATGTAAACATGTATATTTTTCATGAGAAAGAATGCTGCTCAAAGTGCTCTTTAGGATTAAAAACATCATTAATATGAAGAGATACTATATTACTAAAGAAACATTTGAAATTTTTAGGAAAGTTTTGGGATGAGCAAAACAATGTTATATTAAACTCCACTTCCTATTCACTGCCTCTGTGACTTCTGGAGGACAATTATAGGACCATAGATGATTTCATCAGGAGGAAGCCAAATAATTTAAAGGCAAATAAGACAAAGTTCCATCATATACCCAGGTGGGGTGAGAAGAAAGCCCTCAAAGTTAAACCCTCAGAATTCATTGTATCTGGAAAACTTCAAACTTCCTGATTCCCTTTCTTGAAACCCCAAGTACATTTACACAGTAAATTCAGGATACAACTCAATGTCTATATTTTGAATAAGTTTGCAAGCTGGCTTTCTCTAATGACCTCATGACTTCCTTTAAATTCTTAAAGCCGAATCCATTTTAGTTCCTGACCATCTAAATACTACATATGCCGTAAAGCACTTTCAGGGATGAAGAAAGGGAGGAAGTGAGGAAGGAAAAGGCTTTAGGAAAAACAAGGAATTTCCAGAATTGGAGAAATCCTGGGAATAAAGCTTCAAAAAGGAGATAGTAGAAACTACTTCCCAAGATGCAAAATGCACACATCATGCCTCATTTGAATTCAGATAATTTAACAACCACTTAATGAACACCTATTGTGTTCAAGGAAAGGGAAAGGCATTTAAGAACCAACAGTTACTCACACGCAGCTACACTCAGAGGAGAGCCTCTGGCCAAAAACATGAAGTTGGCCCCAAAGTCTTCCTCTTGACCTTCAGGGGCTACTATAGAATGCCATCCTGCTCAGACCCTGTTTCCCTTGCTCTAGGCACAGCCTTGATGATCTCAGCCCCACTCTCAAGCCAGGTGAGGTGGTCCCACTGGCATTCTCCTGGGTGCTGGCACCAATTATTAGTGTAAAATCAGATTTCTGATATTAGTGGGGGGGGGAGGCCTAGGAGGGGTCTGCAGAGATTAATGGCTTATTAGTAATTTTTATTTTTAAAGCTGTGATTCTTAAACTTGGTGCACTGGTTGAATTTTAATTCGTGTAATCACATCCTCCTGTTTCTCAGCTTTGTGGAATCCTTCCAAATCCTGCCTAGAACGGTTAAGTCATTTTTGTTTAACAGAACAGCATTTGATGCATGTTGTTCGAAAATCTGAACTGTAGTAAAAGATGAAGCACACGTTCTTGTGAAAGAGTTAACTGAGCCATTCCACCTCTTTGAGTGAAAGTCATAAAACATCCCCTCTTTGTGTGATTGATGAGGGAACAGAAGGCAAGCTGAGGACAGAGCACAAGCTGACAGGGGGGGCCACCTCCCCTCTCAGACTCCTGGGTGGGATACCTGTGACAGTCCTCCAGGAAGGTCAGCTCTCTTCATGCTGTTTTCCCCGTAGCCAAATGTTCTTAGCTTGACAATAGCAAGACCTCCGGTACCCTCGGGTCTTCTTTAATATATGAAAGCCCTTTTCAACAACTCCCTTTTTCCTTACCTCCAATTCCAAGTAAATAATCAACCATTCCTCACAACCCCAGTGCAGTAGCTCTTTCTGCCCATGGGTCCTGTCCCCATGCTTTAATAAAACCACCTTTTTGCACCAAAGACTGCTCAAGAATTCTTTCTTGGCTGTGGGCTCTGGATCCCAGCAACATCCAAAACTACATCATGATGGGAAATCTCAGTTTTAGAAATCTATATCAGATACCAAAATAAATCAAAAATCAAGTATTTCCCTCCCAATCATCAGGATGATGAAGTATATGGGGAAAAAGATTTTTTTAAAACTATTTCAACAGAAAGTGAATGTGGAAATTTTTATTTTGTTTTGTTTTGTTTTCCTTTCTTTCATCTGGAAGAGGTGGCAAAATTGTTTTTTTTTGTGTGTGTTTTTTGTTTTTGTCATTTTGTTTTGAACCACAGGAACTTGATCTCATCTAGAATAGCCTATCTAAACCATCAATTCCCAACAGCAAAATCAATCCCCAGATGATCTCCAGGCAAAGTGCTTGGGTACCCTCATGCCTCTACCACAGGTGGATGAAGAACAGCACGGACACTTGGTGGCCCTTGGGTTCCTGTGCCAGAAGCCACGGAAGCATGTTTTAGGTCCTGTGCTCTTTATCAAGAGCCTGCTGCAGTACGGGGCCCTCTTGGTTGTGCAGCCCACCAGTTGAGGCCATCCCGATCCCTCCTCTCCTGCCCATCCTTGGGGCCTGGGCCAGGCCACATAGCCCTTGATCTGGGGTCACCTGGTTCCTGGGGGTATGTCCACACCTCACCATGTGACCCTCTCCTCAAGAAAGTGGGCTTCTACAGAAGCCACAGGCACTGAAGTCCACCTCCCTTCCCCACGTCCTGTGCTCACCACTTGGGATCCAGGACGCCATCCCTGGCCACCTGCAAGAGAAGCGTGAACTTGGCAGTGAGCAGCTTCAGGCTCTCCTGGTACCTGTTGCTGCCCCCACTGCCTCCGAGCTGCAGCAGTGCTCACTGCTGCAGACACTGTGCTTGGAAAGGCTGCGTCTGAGGCTCATGGCCCTGCCACATCTGCTGGCCTGAGTTCACAGGCTCTGCCACTGCCATCTTGTCCCCAGGATGTGGTGATGTGACCTCTGAGCCTAGCCCCTCATCTGACCCGCCTGAGGCTACCTGCTGGGTGGCTCTGCAGCTTCTACTCCAGCTGGCCTGGGCCCCGAGCAGGACCAAAGACTGGGGGCTCCTGCAAACAGCAAATGCTGGGCAGGCCCCTACAGGGCTCCTGGAGCCTCAGCATGGGCCTCCCCCCTTGCACACTCTGGGAAGCCTGAATGAAGCCCGCTAAGGAGGGATGGGGCAGTGAAAGTGAAGCGGCAGGAGGAGTGAGGACTGAGTTTAAATGGCAGGAAGTACAAGGACTTTTAGTTTCTGTTTGTCTGGGAAACCCTATCTCTACCTCTATGCTGAATGACAGACAGCCTTGCTGCATAAAGTATTCTTGGCTACAAATTTTTCTCATTCAGAGTGTTAAACATGCCATTCTTTTCTCGCCTGCCAAGTTTCTGTGGATAGATCTGTTGCAAACCTGATCTGTCTACCTTTGTAGGTTAAGTTTTTGTTGTTTGTTTGTTTGTTTTTTGCCTTGTAGTTTTCAGGATTCTTTCCTTGCCTATGATATGCCTTGGTGGGGGCTGGCCTCTGTTGAGTTTAATGGGAGGTCTCTGTGATTCTTGGATTTTTATACCTGTATCTTTCCACAGCTAAGGGAAATTCTCAGGTATAATTCACTCAAATAAACCTTCTGCCTCTTTTTTCTCTCTTCATCTTTTGGGACTTCTATGATAAGAATGCTATTCATTATGTTTTAATAAGTCACTGAGTTCCATAATTCTACCTTCCTTATCCATTACTTTTGCCTCCTTCTTCTTTTCAGGTTTATTATTTTCCATAATTTTATCTTCTATGTCACAGGTTTTTTTTTTGTTTGTTTGTTTGTTTGTTTTTCTCTGCTTCATCCATCCTCATTATGACATCCATTTGGATTCACGTCTCGGTTATAGCATTTTAAATTTTGATCTGACTAGATTTTAACTCTTTCATCTTGGCCATAAGGGATGCTCTAGGGTCTTCTATGCTTTTCTTAAGCCCAGCTAGTATCTTTATAATTATTGTGTTAAATTCTAGTTCAGACATCTTACTCACCTGTATATTGATAAAATCCCTGGCTGTCATTTCTTCTTGTTCTTTTTGGGTTAGGTCCTCCATCTTGTCATTTTGGAGATCAAAAATTTTAAAAAGAAAAAAAGAAAAAAAACACAAGGAAATTAGATCCTAGGTGTTTTTTTGGTCTGCTTGTTAAGAGACACTTGACAGGGGAAAGAAAAAGGTTAAAAAATTAAAAATAATTTAAAAATAAACAAATCACTTTTTCTATATCTCCCCCCCCAAAAAACAACAACAACAACAACATGCACAAAAAAAAATGAAAACAAATGAAAACCCAAAAGAAGCTAGATCCTATTCCCCCTAGAGCTGAAACTTTGCAGCACTCTATGTTCAGTAGACTTTGTGCTTGCATGGGGTTTGTGCTGGTCTTCTGGGAGAGGGGTCTGCTGCTCTGATTCTTGGGTGGACTTGCCCTAGTGGACATGTGCCTGCAGGGTGCATCTAGGTAAGGTCAGGTCACCAAAGAATCCTGACAGCAGCAAGGTTTTTTTTTTGTTTGTTTGTTTGTTTGTTTGTTTGTTTTTTAAAAATGCCCTTAACTTACAAGGAAAGATAGATTAGGTTTCCAGCAAGCGGCTCTCATCTTGACTTGGTGCTGTCTTGGAGGGGTGAAAATGGCTTCTCTCTACTTTGTCCTCTCTGGACTGGGGAGCTTGTGCCTACTCTTCAGGAAGCCCTCACAGATGAGCAAATACTCAGCCCTCCTGTGTCCCTGGCTTCTGTTGGATCCCTGCCTTCACCCTCTGTTAGTCCAAACTGTAGGCCTGCTAGATGGTTCAGCACTCCTGTGTTTGATGGGGCACAGATGGGTTTCAAAACTCCATGCTTCAGAGATCCCTGTGGTGTGGACTCAAACTGACCCTCTGGGTAATGGTCTCATGGCTGTGGCTCATGGTGGCTCGTCCCTGAAAACAGTTGCATGATGGCCCAGCAGGTTGGAGTTAGTGGTAAATACAATACACAGCCCCTGCCAAGGTTAGCTGCCCTCAGCCACCCTCTTTGTTCCTATACTGGTGAACGGGGCAGTTCAACAGCACTTGCAGGGCCTTTTGCCCTGGGAGAGGCCATACCATCTCTTACCAAATGCACTCTAAGCAGAAGAACTGCTTCTCATATGACACCATGGTGTCTGCTCCCTGGGCTCCACCCTCCTTCCCCAGCAGAGTACCCAGGCACAACTCTGTATATGGTGCTGACCTAAAATGTCACTCTGTGTTCCACTATTTGTTCTCCCAATCCATCAGTATAGAGTATTTTCCCATTTATTTGTGTCATCTTTAGTTTTTTTCATTAGTGTTTTATAGTTTTCAGAGTATAAGTCTTTCACTTCCTTATTAAGTTTATTCCTGGATATTTTATTACTTTTGGTACAATTGTAAATGGGATTTTTTTTTCTTAATTTTTCTGCTGCTTGATTATTAGTGTATAGAGAT
The DNA here is from genome assembly GCF_048164855.1 of Canis lupus baileyi. Classification (NCBI taxonomy): domain Eukaryota; kingdom Metazoa; phylum Chordata; class Mammalia; order Carnivora; family Canidae; genus Canis; species Canis lupus. The sequence goes on along the minus strand of NC_132873.1, from coordinate 27,686,021 downwards.
GTAATGGATTTCACATATTGATTTTTATATCTTTTGAGCTTTTTGAATTTATTTATTCTAACAGTTTTATGGTGGTACCTTTAGGATTTTCTGTATATAATATTAGGTCATTTACAAATTTCTTCTGTACCAATTTTCTTTTTAAGATTTAATTTATTTATTCATGAGAGACACACACAGAGAGAGAGGTAGAGACACAGGCAGAGGGAGAAGCAGGCTCCATGCAGGAAGCCCAATGTGGGACTCGATCTTGTGTCTCCAGGATCACATCCTGGGCTGAAGGTGGAGCTAAACTGCTGAGCATCCTGGTAGGCCTGTATTGCTATAAATTTCCTTATTCAAATTGCTTTTGCTGCATCTCAAGGATTTTGGACCATATGTTTTCATTTTCATTTATCTCCATGTACTTTTTATTTCCCCTTTGATTTCTTGGTGACCCACTGCTTGTTCAATAGAATGTTACTTGACTTCCATGTATTTATGTTCTTTTCAGATTTTTCCTTGTGGTTGAACTTATTTCCTAGTGTTGTAGTCAGAGAAGATGCATCATAGGACTCAAGTCTTTTTGAATTTACTGATAATGCACTTGGAAAAAAAAATGTGCATTCCACAGTTTTAGGATGGAATGTTCTGAATATATCTGTTAGATCCATCAGATCCAATGTGTCATTCAAAGCTACTGTTTCCTTATTTTCTGTTTGGATTATCTGTTCATTGATGTAAGTGGGATGTTAAAATCCCCTACTATTGTACTACTTTTGATTTCTTCCTTTATGTATCTTAATAGCTGTTTTATGTATTTGATTGTTCCCACACTAAGTGCATAAATATTTACAATTGTTATATATTCTTGTTGGATTGTTCCTTTTTGAGAATGTAATGTCCTTTGTCTCTTGTTCCAGCCTTTGTTTTAAAGTCTATTATGTCTGATATAAGTAGTGCTACCTCATCTCTCTTTTCACTTCCTTTTGCATAGACAAATGTTTTCACATCCCTTCATTTTTAATCTTTATGTTTTGATAGATCTGAGGTGAGTCCCATAGGCAGCATATAAATAAACTTTGGGTTTATCTGTTATGTCACCCTGTGTCATTTGACTAGAGAGCTCAGTCCATTACATTCAAGTCACTTATTAAGTATGGACTTATTTCTATTATTTGTTTTGCCATTGTTTTGTAGTTCTTCTCTGTTCTTCTCTTACTCTCACAGTTTGCTGACTTTCTTTAGTGATATACTGAGATTTATTATTAGTTGCATATTTATTCCTGGTTTTTGATTTGTGGTTACCATTTTAAACTATATGTAACACCATATATTATATTAATTTGATGGTTCCTTAAGTTGGAACTCATTCTGAAAGCACCAAATTTTTACTCCTCATCATGCCACATTTTAAGTATATAGTGTCATACTTTACATCCTTTAATTTTGTGAATCTCTTGAATGATTTTTATAGATAATCTTAATTTCATTGCTTTTGTGCTTCCTACTTTTCTTATTCCTGCTCATGGTCTTTCATTTCCAAAGAGATCCCTTTAACATATCTTATAAGACTAAGTTAGTAGTAATGATTTTGTTTGTTTGTTTGTCTGGGTAACTCTTTATCTCTCTCTATTGTGAATTATAGCCTTGCTGGATAGAGTATTCTTGATTGCTGTTTTCCTTTTGCTTTTTTTTCTTTTTAAGATTTATTTGAGAGAGAACACATAGGAGAGGGGCCTGGGGGGGGGGGAGAGAGTGAGAGAGAGAGAGTCTTAAGCAGACTCTGTGAGGGGCACAGAGCCTGACACAAGGCTTGATCCTATGACCCTAAGATACCACCCAAGCCAAAACCAAGAGTCAGATACCTAATGGTTCCTTCCACTAAGACACCTTGTTTTTTGGGAATTATGTTTGTTTGTTTTTGTTTTGCCTTTTAGCGCTTTGGATATATCCTGCTACTCTCTTCTGGCCTGAAAAGATTCTACTGGAAAAAAATAAGCTGAGAGTCTTATGGGGTTTCCTTTGTATGTAATTGTTTTTCTTTTCTCTTTCTACTTTAAAATTTTCTTTGTCACTACTTTCTGCCATTTTTACTATGTGTCTTGGTGTGGACCTCCTTCACTTGATTTTGTTGGGAGTTTTCTGTGCTTCTGTATCTGAATGTTTGGCTTTTTTCTCTCCCTACTCCTACCCCCGCCAACATACAAGAAGTTTTCAGCTATTATTTCTTTAAAGAATATGTCTTCCCCTTTCTGTCTCTTCTTCTGAGATCCCTGTAATATGAATGCTATTATGCTTGATTTTGTTACTGAGTTCTCTTGATCTATTCATATTTTTTACTAGTCATTTTTCTCACTTGTTTGGCTTGATTGTTTTCCATTACTCTGTCCTTCAGGTCACTGATCCATTCTTCTTCTTCCTCTAGTTTACTGTTTATTCCCTCTGGTGTATTTTTTAATTTCAATTATTGAATTATTCTATCTGACTGGTTCTTTTTATGTTTTTCTATCTCTCTCAGTATCTCACTGAGTTCTCCACTCTTAAGTTCAGTGAGTATCTCTATGACTATTATGTTAAATTCTCTATTATACATATTACATATCTATGTTTTGTTTAGCTCTCTTACTGTGAGTTGTGTCCTCTTCTCTAAATTTAGCTGTGACTAGTCTGTTCTGTCAGTCTTCAGGTAATTTTCTGGATTATTTGTATCAATGTGGGTGTTATCTAGTTGAATCTATCTGTGGGAGGACATGTGCTTAGGACTCTCCTACTCTGCCGTGTTCTCCAGAAGTTACATGTGGACCACCTCTTCTAGAGAGAACAAATGTGATATGGTTACATATTTCACATACAAAATAAGTTGAATGCAGCATACTTTGCATTATATATAATGCTTTTTTAAACAAATGTGTTTACAAACTCACTGAGTTAAAGGATCATCATTTATTTCCTTATTAATATTGTCTAGCAAATTTTAATATTTCATATTTACTAGTATGTATTAAAATAGACTTTTGTTAGGTATCTTATATTTCCAGATTCTGTGTTAGATATTTTATTATTTTTATTTATTAAAGGTTTTATTTATTTGTTCAGGAGAGACACAGAGGGGCAGAGACATAGGCAGAGGGAGAAGTAGGCTCCCCACAGTGAGCCTGATGCAAGACTCAATCCCAGGACCTTGGGATCATTACCTAAACCAAAGGCAGACACTCACCTACTGAACATCACTAGACCCTCAAACCAAGCGTCCTTATGTTGATATTTTAAAGATATGTTCACTTTGAATTTTATCCACATCCTTCAGTGGATTATTTTGTAATACTTTCTATATTCTATAGCCTAGAAAGGAAAATTTATGCACAATTCTATGGGCAAGAAGAATCAGTATTTGGGTCTAAATTTCTTATTCAAATCTGTTTATTTTCTAGTATACATGAGTTCGTTTTTAAATTTGTTTTGATTGCCACCTGTGACTTCCCATAATCTTGAGTACATCTTGTTTAAAAAAATATTAATAGACTTATGATATAGCTAATGATATTGGAAAAAGAGACTATCCTAGAAATGAGATAAGATATTTATGATCAAGACAAACCAGACATTGTTTATACTTTTATTTAGAAAGTCATATATATATATATATATATATATATATATATATATAGGCTTAACATTTCCTAGTTTGTCATAATATTGATATTCTTCATCTGTTTGTGACTTGGTCAAAATATTCAGACTTGTCAATGCTAGGTATTCATAGCTAATGTGGGCAATGAAGGCAGTTCATTTAGTTTATTAGTATTTTATTTTGAAGAAGCTAATTTTATTTTTGTGGACTATCTCTGGACTGAAAGTTGCTTCAAGTAATAATTTGCAAATGTTAAACAACTGTAATATTTTTGCAGATACAAATCTGTACTTTATAACATAAGGCCATTACCAAAAAACGATTAAGATAAAACTCTCCTGTAGCTAATTTTTATTCCCATTAGTGGTGTTCTTCCCTAGCCTTCTCTTTCAACATTCTCCAAATACTATAAACCTGAAAACTATAAAATATGTTTACATCATATGCCAGTTCTGATCAGAGGACTATAGAATTCGGCATAATAATCTGCCTAACAGAGAGCAATTAGAAATTGGCAAGCTTGAGTGAATGCATTAAGCATTTAAAAGTTGAGTTATAATCAGAGCCCCACACACTTCTCATTAACACATGCAAAGCACACCTGTGGTTTATTTATTTTCTTAGCCACCAAAAAATAAGCACAAAAACAAGGCTTTCTTCCTCAAATGCGTAGCCTACATATTTTCCTATGCTTATTATTCAGTATATTTTTAGGAAGACAGAGATAGATTTAAAACAAACTTTAACAAATTTTAACTACATCTACAATTGCAATAATATAAAGCATAATTACTGTAAGCAATGCTTTAGAGTTTGTAATTTTTAATTTTAAGTTAAAGCCCAGAAAAAAATGATAAATACTGTTATCTACAACTGGATATGATCATTTGAGTGCCATTTGAGAGATGAGAGTCATAACATTAATATTTAGATCTTTTAAAAAATTATACTCTAATATATAAATGTGAAAAATTAGTTTGTATTTAGGATTATTAAAACAGGGATCCCTGGGTGGCGCAGCGGTTTGGCGCCTGCCTTTGGCCCAGGGCGCGATCCTGGAGACCCGGGATCGAATCCCACATCGGGCTCCTGGTGCATGGAGCCTGCTTCTCCTTCTGCCTATGTCTCTCTCTCTCTCTCTCTCTCTGTGTGACTATCATAAATAAAAAAAAAAAAAAAGGATTATTAAAACATTTAACATAGTGCCAATAAACTAGTTAAAATTAATTATATATTTTAAAAAAAAGTTACAAACAACCTTTTTCCATAAAATTATATAAGTGCATGCTAACGTTTAGAATATTTTTTTAGAGTATTCCTAAAATAATCTAGTAAAATGAGTATTAAGGTTTTTATGGGACAAACACTTCTATACTTCTACAGGTCACAGAGCACCTAGAATTGTGTTTTATTTGCAAGAGAAAGTAAACAGTTAATGGATAAAAATAAGCAAATAAACAACTTAGTATTTATTTTTTTATAATAAGATTTATTTATTTATCCATGAGAGACACAGGGAGGCAAAGACACAGACAGATGAAGATGCAGGCTCCCTGTGGGGAGCCCAAACAGGACTCTATCCCAGGACCCTGAGCCAAAGGCAGATGCTCAACCATGTAGCCACCCAGGCACCTCAGTATTTAATTTTTTAATAGAGCCTAGATCGCAGATATCAAACATAGAAATTCAGACAGGGAGAAATAATATGTAAAACTTCATTTTGTTTTTCAAAATTTTCCATTCTTTGACTTCTAGCTAAGAAGGAAAAACAAAGATCACACTTAACATCTTTCCATAAACAATTATAAAACTGTATAAAATATACAAAATGGTTTCAGACATTGGAAATCAATGTAGAACCATGATCTCTTGCATAAGGGAATAAAGAAGGGTGAGTTAATCACTTTAACTCTTTCTTGAAATTTTGGGATCCCTTTGCAGAGACAGAAGTCATTTGCAGAACTTGGAGCTCTCATTTATTTAAGAGATGAAGATTAGACTTTAGTGAGCCTGAAATGATTGAAAATTGAAGGACAAAGTATAAGGAAACAGGAAATACTGCAAAAAATAACTGCAGAATCTGCATCAGGAATCCTGTGAATATTTGCTGGGCCACATTTGCTGGGCCACATATGCATACAATAAAACTCCAAGAGCAAATAAAATGGAATATTATTTGCTGCAAAGTGCTAAACATGCAAGTAGTAGTCATTTGAGCTCTTACTCACTAGAGGCAGTACAGGCTTCAGTGATTATTCTCCTGGACATTGAGTAAAAATTGTGGAAAAAGGGGTGCACTTTATGGAGTTTAGAATAAAGGCTACTCTAGACCTAAACTAATAAAGTTTAAACTCTGGCTTCAAAGTGATCAAAAAGTTCCGAAATTAAGTGCAGGCCCAGATAAATCTAAGCCTAGCTAAAGGAATGAAATGAATTTCAACATTCAGCAAAATAACCTAATGTCCAATATCTAAAAAATTATTAAGCTTGCCAAGAAGCATAAACACAGTCACACAACCAGCAGAAAAAGCAGTCAGTAGACATAGAACAAGAAATGACAGCTGATGTAACAAGAAGATGAAAAATGAACAAGCTGTTATAGCACTCAGATCTTAGTTCAGACATGTGGAGAGATGGGATCAATATCACAATTGCCTTTTTGTTTATTATTGTAAAATTTACTGCAGAGCTTCAATATTAAAACATAGTTTCAGATACAAAGTTAGCAATGGCATTTCCTTAAAGTACTTACCTATTATGTAATCAAATATCTTTTAAGAAAAGCAGAACAAGCCATTTGGCTACATTTCTATTAATCAAGATCAAGATTGAAAAATTATTTAATTCCCACTCTTCATTAAAGTTTAAACAAGTAGAAGTATCTTCTAAGTAAACTTCATAAGTTATATCAGAGCAATATAAGCAGTCATTTAAGTGATTATACTTAACACCCATACTTCTATGTACAAGGTATTGAGCTAGGTGCCATGATAATACAGAGAAGAACAAGGCCTAATATGTATCCTCAAAAGACATATAAACTAGTTAGGGAGACAAGATACATAGGAATAAAGAAAACAGACCATTTAAAAATGATAATAAATGATATAAAACATATACATTTTAAGTATAACAAAAATTCAGAGAAAGCAAGTCATTGTGTAGAAAGTCAGGAAGCATTTTGTGAGGTTTATAAGTTAAAAGACAGTTTTTAAAGAATGGATTTCATTTGGGCCTTTTTGGTTTAGGAAAAGAAGAAAAAAGTGGTCAGATTTCATGTTAATGAGTTTTCAGAACTGAAGTTTCAGGGCAGGTAACTAACCTAAGTTTAGAAAGAAAAGGGAGTGTGCAAAGAGATCTAAGTTTCAAGCGTTTATTAACTTAGGATAAACTTCACCAAATCCCATATAAACAAATAATAATATGTTCTTAATGTTTTGCTGAAAGCACCATATGAGTTAGCAAGAGATTTTAAAGTCTGTAGGAGCTGCTGTAATTTGGAGTATCCCAACACTCTTATAGGATTTCCTTGAACAACCACACCAGGAATCCAGAGAAGATCTGGAGAAAACTCCCCCATGGTACTAGTCATGGCCAACATTTTCTCTTCCCAATAGAACAAAAAGTTTAATTTTTAGGAGCAAAGATATAAAAAGTATATATTGAGAGTACTATTGGGAATCATTTGCAGGGCAACAGAAAGGATAAAGGTCTACCAATGCAAAAGTGGCAGAAATATGTGCTAAGCCCAGATTATTCTTCACAGTGGATCATAAAATCCTGTGAAAGTCACATCACAGATCCAGATGAACAGTGCTGCTTAAGACTAAGTTTGAAACAGCACCATAGGACATTGCTAACTAGGCTAATCTACCTTAGTTCAACAAGTGAGAGACCACAAGAGACAATTATCTGACAACTAAGACAAAGGAAAGACTAAATCCAAGTCAGAAGAAATAAACCAGATTTCAGTCAAAGAATTTGAAGTCTACTTACATTGAAGGTAACCATAACAACATTAAGCTTCAATCCAAGCCTAATTGCTATAAGGCTAGCAAAACTACACTAGAGAAGAAGGAAAGATGTACTTATCTCCAAGTTTAAAAAATCTTTGGTGTTTGCCCTAACATGGGAACTTTCATTTAAAAAAAAAAAAAAAAAAAAGAAGAAGGGATGCCTGGGTGGCTCAGTGGTTAAGTGTCCACACACCATTGGCTCCAGGTGTGATCCTGGATTCCTGGGATTGAGTTCCACATCAGGCTCCTTGCATGGAGCCTACTTGTCCTCCCTCTGCCTGAGTCTTTGCCTCTCTTTCTGTGTCTTTCATGAATGAATAAATAAAATCTTTATAAATGAATAGATAGATAGATGATGAAAGAAAGAAAGAAAGAAAGAAAGAAAGAAGAAAAGAAAGAAAAGAAAAAAGGAAAAGCAAAGAAAAGAAAAGAAAAGAAAAAAGAAAAGAAAAGAAAAGAGAAGAAAAGAAAAGAAAAATACATTTTGAAGATAAAAAGTTATCATCAGAACCAAATTCAGACAGGACACAGATGTTGAAATTATTAGACAGAGAATTGTTCTCATGGATCTAATATAAAAGGTATAAAACATGCAAAATCACATAGTCAATTTCAACAGAGATGGGCATTGAAAGTAGAGCTAAAATGGAAATGCTAGAAATCCAAAAGAGCAACAAAGTATCATGTGATATATCAGTAGACCTAACACTTATGAACCATTCAACTTGAATGTAATGATTGTAGTTGATTTTATGTGTTAACACGACTACGATAAGAGATTCCCAGATAACTGGTAAAACACTAGTTGTGGGTGTTTTCATGAGGATGTATCCAGAAGACATTGGCATTTGAATTTGAAGATAGAGATCTGACCTCATCAGTGCAGGCAGGTATCATCCAATCCTTCGAGGGCCCAAATAGAACAAAAAGGTAGGGCTAGGTCAAGTTTCCTTTCTTCTTCCCACCTCCTCCACTCTCTTTGAGCTAGGGAGTCATCCTCTCCTATCCTTGAACATCAGTGCTGCCAGTTTTAAGATTTAATCATACAACTAGCTTACAGATGGCAGATTATTAGATTTCTAAGTCTCCATACTGCTTAAGCCAATGACTACAATAAATCTTATAAACTTCTATATCTTTTTTTAAAGATTTTATTTATTTATTCATGAGAGACACAGAGAGAAAGAGACACAGGCACAGGCAGAGGAGAAGCAGGCTCCATACAGGGAGTCCAACGTGGGACTCGATCCCGGGTCTCCAGGTTCATACTCTTGGCTGAAGGTGGCGCTAAACCTCTGAGCCACCTGGGCTGCCCATAAACTTCTTTATTTTTATTTTATTTTTTATTTTTATTTATTTATGATAGTCACAGAGAGAGAGAGAGAGAGAGAGAGAGGCAGAGACATAGGCAGAGGGAGAAGCAGGCTCCATGCACCAGGAGCCAGATGTGGGATTCGATCCAGGGTCTCCAGGATCATGCCCTGGGCCAAAGGCAGGCACCAAACCACTGCGCCACCCAGGGATCCCAAACTTCTATATCTAGGTACATATATATGCATATGGTTCTGTTTCTCCAGAGAACCCTGGCTAATGGAAAGAAAGAGAAATAAAAACTACTACCAAAATAGAAGCACAAAATGAAAAAGAATGAAATAAAAGCAATACAATTAACAACTGAATTTTATGGAAAAATAACAAAGGATGTAATATATATGATTGGAATCCAGAAGGAAGAGACCAATAAGAGGAAATATTTGAGGAAACAATAATTAAGAATCTTCCAAAATGACAGACACCATATCACATGTCCAAAACACTTGTGGAACATCAAGGAAGATAGAGAAAACAAATAAACCAAAACCCACATGTAAGCATATTTTTCAGACTGCTGAAAGCAAAGATAAAAAGAAAAAGTTTGAAGATAGCTATGGGGAGGAACTATGTATTGCAAAAGAAAGAGTTTAAGGGATGCCTGGGTGGCTCAGCAGTTAGTGTCTGCCTTTGGCTCAGGGCATGATCCCTATCCTGGGATCGAGTCCCACGTTGGGCTTCCTGTGGGCTTTGCTTCTCCCTCTGTCTGTGTCTCTGTCTCTCTCTGTGTATCTCTCATGAATAAATAAATAAAATATTTAAAAAAAGAGTTTAATAATTACATTAGACATCTCAACAGAAACCATGAAGATGATAGATATAGTGATATTTCTAGTGCTGAAAGAAAAAAAAAATCAACCTGTATTCCATACCCAGTGAAAATATTCTTCAAAACTTAGGAAGAATAAGGAACTTCAAGCTACTGATGCTGAGGGAATTTAGATTTAGGCTATCAGAAATTATAAAGAAAGCTTTCCAAGTAGAATAAACATACATGTCAAGAATTTACTTAAAGATGTTAAGACCATCAGGAATGCAATAGGTGGAAGTAAATTTAAGCTTGCTGGGGCTTCCATAACAAAATACCACAAACTGGGCACCCTAAACAATAGACAGTTATTTTGTCACTATTCTGGAGGATAGAAGTCTGAGATCAAGGTGACAGCTGGCCTAGTTCTAGTAAGATTATTCTTCTTGGCTTGTAAATGGTTGGCTTCATGCTCTGTCCTCATATGGTGAGAAAGAGAGAGAGAGAGAGAGAGAGAGAGAAAACTTTCTGGTGTCTCTTCTCTATGAAATAATAATCCTATTGGATCAGGGGCACATAATTATTACTTCATCTAACCTTAATTTCTTGATTAGAGACCCCATCACCAAAGGAACCATACTAGGCTTAGGGCTTCCACACGTGAATTTAGGGGGACACAAATAATGAGGTTATAGCATTGTGTTATTTGTAAATGCTCTTAAAGATTAAACAATCATGGATTGTTTAAAGTAATAATATCAACATATTGTGTACTCATAGGATATGTAAAAGTGAAATGTAGGACAATAATTTTGCAAGGAAAGAATTAGGAATATACTGTTATAAAGTCTGTAGAGCTCACATATAGCAGTATAAACTATTTTGAAGATAACCTCAGATTGATTTTAAAGGTGCTATAAATCCTATGCCAACTGCTGAAAGCTTTTTAAAAAGTATAAATAATAAGTTCATAGAGAAGATAATATAATAAAAGGTGATAAACTAAAACCGGTAAAGCCAGAAAAATAATATAGAAAAAGAAGAAATAGAAACAGAACAAATTGAAATAGCAATGTGCTAGGTTTTAACCCAAATATATCAGGAACCACTTTAAATATGAATTATATATACACCAGTTAAGACAGAGGTCATCATATTGAATTAAAAAAAATAAAATTTAAAAATAAAATAAAATAAAATTTAACTATATATTCTCTCTATGCTTGATATAGTCTACAAAAATCCTTTTTTTGAAATCCATTTTAAATATAAAGATATAGATTTATTAAAAGTAGAATAATGGAGAAAATTGTACAATGCAAATATGAGACAGATGAGGAGTAGAGTAGCTATATTAAGAGTAGTAGATTCAGAATAAGAAAGACTGTAAGAGTGAAGAATGTGTTATTTGGTAAAGTGGCCAATACTTCAAAAAGATAGAACAAGCTTCTATGCATATGCAACTTACAAAATGCAAGTAACTGATAGAACAAGTAAGCCACAAAATAGTAAGATTATGAATGATGTGATTGGCACTTACCCTAATGGACTTTTATAGAACAATGTACCCAACAATAATAGAACATACATTAAAGTGTATGTAGAATATTCATGATGAGCCATTTTCTGGGGCACTTATATGTATGTATAAATATAAAATATTTGTATAAAATTAAATATAAAAATATACACACAGAATAGAGTATATTATTCAGCCATAAAAAATGAAATCTTGCCATTTGCAACAACATGAATGGAGCTAGATAGTATAATGCTAAAAGAAGTAAGCCAGTCAGAGGAAGACAACATGATTTCACCCATATGTGGATTTTAAGGAAGAAAACAGATGAATAAAGAAAAAAAAAAAAAAAGATGAGAGGGAGAGAGAGAGCACCAGTAGGAGGGGAGAGGGAGAAGCAGACACTCCACTGAGCAGGGATCCCAATGCAGGACTCTCAATCCTAGAACCTTGGGGTGATGACCTGAGTCAGAGGCAGATGATTAACCAACTGAGCCACCCAGGTATGTGCCCAACATAGAGAACTCTTAAATAGATTTAAGTGTAAGAATGTAGATCAAAATGCTTTCTACTGTATGGTTCCGTTCTTATGATGTCCTGGAAAAGGCAAATCTATAGACAAAACAATTCAGGAGTTACCAGAGATTTTTGGTAATGAGTGGTGATTGACTACAAAGGAAAGATGCAGGGCAGCCCGGGTGGCTCAGCGTTTTTGCACCGCCTTCAGCCCAGGGCATGATCCTGGAGTCTTGGGATCAAGTCTCATGTCAGACTCCCCGCATGGAGCCTGCTCCTCCCTCTGCCTGTGTCTCTGACTCTCTGTCTGTCTGTCTCTCAAGAATAAATAAATAAAATCTGTAAAAAAAAAAAAAAAAAGGGAAAGACGCAGGGAAACTATACACTCAATGTAATGCTCACAAGTCATAAGTACAATGTACCATAAAAGCAAGAATGTGGGCAAAAATCCATAGTAACATCTCAGTAATACCTAAAGAAAGATAAGCATTTTACAGAATTTTATGCTCATCCACGAGATGGTACACAAAGAAACATTTTCAATGAGGTAAGAGCATGTCTTAACAAAACCACAAATAAGTGTCAGGAGCTTGCCTGGCTAAGTTGCCAGATGTTGGAGTAGCCAATTGAAGCAACAATGAACCAAAATGAAAATAGCAGGCCTCTAATCACTTATTATGTTCATATGGGAGGCTGAACTCAGGAAAAGTGCCAACTTCCTCCAGTTTCATTTCCCCCGTACAAATGTCCAACAGTGGAGGAGCGGATGGATTTGCGGGACATGGGATTACTCTTTGTGGGAGTCCTGAACAAAGGACTCAGACAGCTTTGCAGACCCTGAGATGGAAGGGGCTGGGAGTTTTGCAGTAGACTAAGAATGGGAAAATTATCATCTAGGTTTGCCCTTCCTCCTCTGAGTAAGAATGCCTCTGCAGAGACATCTGAGGTAGGCCTTGGCCCAAAGCCTCAGAGAGAGGGGCTTAGGAATGATGGCAACAGGACGGGGAATATTAATATGTGAAAGAGCATGAATGGCCAGGGGAGATCTTAGTTCTTGACTCCGACTCCCCTCAGAGACTTTGATGTACTGGCTAAGCACCACGTGGGCTGTGAGGAGGGCAAATTTCTCCAATGAGGCCTGCCATGCAAAGCTTTCTACTTGTCTGTGGTCCAGTTTCTAGAAAAAAAAAAAAAAAAAGTATGATCAGGGGAGGGGCAGAAGGTGAGGGAAAGGAAAAGAATCTCCAGCAGACTCCCCAGGGAGTGTGGAGCCCACCATGGGGCTCAATCTCACAACCCTGGGATCATGACCTGAGCTGAAACCAAGTCAAATGCTTAACTGACTGAGCCACCAAGTGCTCCTTGAGGGATGAATTAGTTTTGATACTTTTCCTTTATCTTAGAATAGTTTTCTAATATTCCAAATTATACTTTAGGGCATTATATTGTTCTGTGTTTAATTTCTGTAGCATGGCGTTCAGGAAAAGTTAGGTTTTGCATGCACAACCTTTGCTGTGGTTCTGCGGTTCTGCTAATTACTTTAAATAATCTGAACTACAGCCTGCCACACGCACCAGCAACGTATTTTATTATTTTGGGGTTTGTTTAGCTCTCTTAATTTCATCATTTCATCACAGATACTGTTTTTTTTTTGTGTGTGTGTGTGTGTGTTTTTTTTTCATCACATACTTTGAAACTGACTGAAGGAGTTAGATTTTTCTTGTATACTAAGGCTCTATGGTGATGTTAATTGCAAAGAACCACTTAATGCATATAGTATGTGCCAGATTCTGCTTTGTACATGTTAATTAATTCTCACAAAAATACCACAAGATAGATACTATTATCAATTACCATTTACATTTACAAGTAGGGACACCAGTACACAGATCAAATGATTTCCCCACGATCACTAAGTTAACAAATGGTGGAACGCATGCTCTTAATCACGACCATACAGCCTCTTAAAGGTTGGCCTTAATTTTTCTTCCTGTTACTTAATCACTCATTTTCTGTATGTAATTCTCCAAAGTTGGTCATAGGTGGAGGAAGAAGAGTATTTCTGAGTTTTTTTTTTTCCTCCACTATTTAGTCAAATCTTACTAAGAATTTTAAAGATTAAGTTGAAATTAGAAAGCTACACAACAGCTTATTTCCTCTTTTTTTAATTTCCTTTTTCATTCCATCTTAAATTCATGTTTAGTGTTATTTAATGCAAATGATACATACGCAACAGTATGTACCTAAAAAAGCATGATACTAAAAGCATGATTTGTGACTCTACTATACAGTACAAATAACATGAATGACGCTGATGCTTTTTTATGTCCGTCATGGATTGCATTCTTACAATCACAAAAGTAATATCAACAATGTAAGCAAAACAAAATATTTTACACATTTTAGATGCATATGTATACGAAATGCTTTTACATGGTATTTGTGATCATTTTGGTGACCTAAGTGATTTATGATATCATAAAGTATTATTTTGGAATTTTATTTTCTTTCAGGTCCCAAATTATGGCATTTGAATTAAACGATAATGTATTTTGTATTATAAAGTATACATTTCAAAGTTCTGAAATATTTTATTTTACAAATATATCAATTGCTTCATTCTCTTGTCAATGAACAGTGTTCTTAGTAGTAATGTTGACAGTAGGTGTGGTTTCCTGCACATCTGGGAAAAATTTGGAATATGACAATACAATGCCAGATTAGTTTCTAGATTGATTACAGTGCTTCTATGAGCAATGTGTAAGGCCTTTTGCAAGATCTTGCTGCATTATCTTTGCGACACTTGATATTCTCAGAGTTCTTAACTATTACTCATCTGAATACTAATCAACTTGTGTTTGCTTGCAATTAGGCAAACTTTCAGGTTTATTCCCTTTTATATAAAGTGTTTTTTCAAGACTGTTGCCCACTTTCCTTTTGGATTGTCTGTCTCAATTTATGGGACTTTGTTATATATTTTGGATGCAGTTTCTTTTTCAGGTCATATTGGTTGCAAATATTTTCTTACATTATGGATATCACTAGTATATATTCCAGTCCAACAAAACAGGAATTTAAGAAAAGGAGTGAAAGTTACAATCAAGCCCTAGCAATTTTGCTGATATAACTTTACCATTTGTGTTTAATTATATTTCATTCTTTTCCAAATTTTCTTAATTATTGTCATAAATGGCAAACTAAAAATAAATAATTTGGGGGGATCTCTGGGTGGTTCAGTGATTTAGCACCTGCCTTTGGCCCAGGCTGTGAGCCTGGAGTTCCGGGATCGAGTCTCACATTGGGCTCCCTGCATGGGGCCTGCTTCTCCCATTGCCTGTGTCTCTGCTTCTCTCTCTCTCTGTATCCCTCATGAATAAATGAATAAAATCTTTTAAAAAAGTAAAATAAAAAATAAAAATAGATAATTTTGTATTATAAAATATAAGGAAATAGAGAATACTAACTCCAGAAATGATTGAAATGTATATTTTAATACACTTATTTAAAAATCAAGGATAACGAGAAATGAAGATGTATGAAATATATAGTTTCCAAATCTGTCCAATTTTTTTAAGAGGTAGAATAAAAATAAATCCTTCTAATTAAGCTTTTAGGAGGGCATGAGCATGTGGAGGGAAGAAACACATGAATAAGGAAAAGTTAGTAGAAAATTTTAAGATCCAATATATATTTGAGAATAGTTCCAGAATGAAAGAACAAATATGAAAAGGAAGCAATAGTCAAAGAAATAAAGATAACTTATTTTTCCAAAATTTGTAAAACACATAAACTCTTATTTTGAGAAATGTAATGTAAATTTACACAAACATTATAAGTAGATATGCACAACACTAGAGGAATTCTTAAAAATTGAGAAAACTAGAATGATTACATTGAAAGAATATTTCTGTGAAGCAATTATAGGACAAACATAATAGATAACCAGCTTGTTGAGAGAAATATGTTAAACTAGAATCTGTGCAGTGTTCAAAGTCAGTGAAGAATAAGGATAAGTTAAATTTATTTTGAAGAAAAAAAAAAAAAACCTGAGGAAATTTACCACTGATAAACTTTTACCAAAATAACAAGAAGAGGGAGTGAGATATAATGGTTAATAAGAACAATGGTAAATATATAGGTAAATCTAGACAAGCATTGATTGATTTAAAAATATTATATTGACGGGATGAACACTGGATGTTATTCTATATGTTGGCAAATTGAACACAAGTAAAAATAAATTTATAAAAAATATTATATTGAACTAATTATGCAATTAAAATAAAACATTGGGCAAAAATATATCCCTGATGATGAGTGATTTTGAACATTTCATGTATGTGTTTTCTACCCTTTTCTAATTGGACTATTGTGGATGCTTTTTTGGTGTTTAGTTGTAAAATTTTTTATATATTTTAGACATTAATCCCTTATGAAATACATCATCTCCAAATATCTTCTCCCATTCAATAGGTTGCCTTTTTGTTTTGTTGATGTTTTCCTTTCCTATGCAAAAGCTTTTTATTTTGGTATAGTCTCAATAGTATATTTTTGCTTTGTTTCCCTTGCCTGAGGAGCCCTATCTAGAAAAATGTTGCTAAAGTCAATGTCCAAGTGATTTTCTCCTGGGGGTTTATGGTTTCAGTTCTCAGATTTAGGTCTTTAATTCATTTTGAATTTATTTTTGTATATGGTGTTGGAAAAATAGTTTGGCTTCATAATTTTGCATGTAGCTGTTTAGTTTTCCCAGCTATTGAAGAGACCATCTTTCCCCTTGCATGTTCTTTCTTTTTTTTTTTTCCCCCTTGCATGTTCTTGCCTTCTCGTCATAGATTATTTGGCCATATAAGTGTAAGTTTGTGTCTCTTTTGTGTGTGTGTGTGTGTCAATACTATGCTGTTTTTATTATAGCTTTGTAGTCGATCTTGAGATCTAGGCTTATGATACCTCCAGCTCTTTCTCAAAATTGCTTTGGCTATTGAAGAGTCCTTTGGGGTTCTGTAAAATTTTTAGGATCATTTGTTCTGTAAAAAATACTATTGGTATTTTGATAGGGATTACTTTCACTTTTATTTTTTCTACTATGTTTTTATGTATATTATAGCAGTTACCTATACGTATGTAATTCATGTAAATAATGAAAAGGAACACAATAATATAGGCAAAACAGATTAACTAAAATGTAAAATATCATTGGATATCATAGCTCAATTTTTTTCATTGTCCACACATAGAAGCTGAGTCTTGAAGAGAATAAGTTTTCTATAATTGCACAGGTAATTAGTAGCAGAATAAACACAAACTAAATGTAGGACTCCTTACATCTAGTTTAGTAATATTTTCCTTGAGAAAATACATTTCTCTACAAAAAAGTCACATATGTATGTATGCACATACCCTTCCCCCCCAGATAGATTGGACTAAAAAAGTAGGTTTAGGTTATGTTGGTGAGATGTAAGTATGTATTACAGCTATATATGTATATCTGCATATAAGACATATGGAATCTATCCTGTATGCATCAAAATACATAATTTAATATCTATGTTTTCATTGTTAATTAATTAGACTTCTACAGTTAAGAATACCCTGTAAGATGTGCACCATCATTAACTTTGGTGACAGCCATTTCATTAAAACATAGTCTCTGAAGACTCCTTGCTATGTCAACATGTCAGAATTCTAAGACCAAATTAAAATTTAGAGTTCTTATCTGTATATTTAATTTAGTTGATATTATTTTGTAGAAAAATATGAAAAATCATACTGTAGGACTTCTTTAATATGTAATTGTACAATTGTACAACTATATCTCTAACAACACAATTTTTTGAGAAATATGTGAAATCCATACACTGTATAGCAGTGTGATAAAAAAGAGTAATATATAGTATTAATACTCTGGCTTTATCTCTACTTATTAGAATATGCAGAAGAATCAGAAAAAAATTTCCATAGGGAAATTGGACAACACAAAGTTTATTTTGTTAATAAAATTTCTCAGATGTTTAAATTCTTCCATGACTGGAGAGTTTGTGGTGGTCTGATATTTGAAGATTATGAAGGAATTATTTGAAAATGTGTGAAGACTGGGTTTGAATCCAAGCTCTTCCATTTATTAACTGTACAATTTTGAGGAAAAATACAATCTTCTATCATTTTTCTAATCAGAAAAGAAAGGCTATTAATACCCATCTCCTAGGACTACTTTTGAACATTGTGAGGGCAGAGTCTCATTTTGCTCAACTTTGTGAAGTTTCAATGTGATAACATAAAAAATTTTGCTTCTAATGAATTGATTTTAAGAGATTCACAATGTTTTTTTTTTTGCTAATACTTTGCACTGTATAATTTGAAAATTTATTATGCTGTTCCAGTTGAAAAAAAGTTTCTATTTTTATAAAATGTTTAGAGATTTGGAATGAACAAAGCATATAAATATAATTTAATGTCATGATTACTATCGGTATTATATCAATTTTCTGCTAATATTTCTGAAATCATAAATGTCAAATACATGATTCATCTTGAAGATTTAACATTCAGTAAGTGAAGTTGTAAAGGCTAAGTATCAATCTTAATGAGAACTGAGGCATTATTTTTTTTAGCAACTTCTAAACTCACCATAATAGCCTTATTATGTACAAGAATTGGAGAAATTATGGGAAAAAAATCTTTAATAGACTCTATAGTGGGCAAACGATTGAGGTCTAATTAAAACAAGAAACCTTCATTTTTATTCCATTCAATGACATTCCTTTACCATCATTTTGTTATCACATTTAGAATGTTTTTCTATGTTCTCATATTAAAATGTATTTGTGTATCTAAACCTTAAAGAAAGCAAATATATTTGCCCCTAAAATTAAATTTCTGCTCTTAGAATGTGCGAAGATAATTTTTATTCAATGACTAGTATCTCCTAGTAAAATACTGTTAGAATATAAGCCCCCAGTTCGTTCCATGAGAGCTAGTACTTTCTGAACAGTAGTTCTCTCATAATAGATGATTGAAAACGTTGAAGGAGGGAATACTTTTATATTTCTTTTTATTTATTGCATAAACAAAGAATTGCAAGCATGAAATGGCTAAAATATCAATTTTAGCATGCTGAAGCTAAGGAACTGATTTTAATCATATTGCAGTCATTAAGTTCTATAATACCATAGAAGTTGTTCTGACCCAGCAGACTACCATTTGGGAAGGCCAGAGAGGGGATTGTGCAAAACATGTGGGGGCCAGTGGACTTCATAAAGATATAATTGAGAACTTCAGAAACATGAATGAGTCATTCTATTGTAAAAATCATCTAAAACCCAGCATATTGAAGAATGCTCAGAAAAACTATTGAGACAAGGACTCTGGGTTGCATATTTCAGCTCTGTGAAAACACACAAGAAAGCAGAACTGCAATTATTTTTATACTATTTAAGATACAAGTGGATGCTCCACTGCAGTCCTGCTTAATACAACCAATCATAGACTAAGGAAAAGAAGGTCAGAAACAGGGCAATAAATGAGGGAATATTTTAACAATTCCTAGAGGAGATGGACTGGGTGAATTAAATAAAATTAAAGTTAGAATTTAATGTTGCTGTGCTATAATCTGGTAAAATATTTTACATTTGAATTATGCATACCAGTTGATTTTGGCAATCCTCTATCTGAAATTATATATTTAGGGACGCCTGGGTGGCTCAGCGGTTGAGTGTCTGCCTTTGGCCCAGGGCATGATCCTGGGGTCCCGGGATCAAGTCCTGCATCAGGCTTCCTGCGGGGAGCCTGCTTCTCTCTCTGCCTGTGTCTCTGCCTCTCTCTCTGTGTGTCTCTCATGAATAAATAAATAAAATCCTTAATAAAATTATATATTTATATGTAGGCTTACGTAAAGAGATATACAAGAATGCCCATATTATGCCGTGTAGAAGAGCAAAAACAACCCAAATAATATTTAAATAAACTTGGAGTTTAACAATCTTCTATAAATATCAATTATATTCATTTCGTTGACAGTGTTCTGTATTTTTCAATTTTTTTTTTTTTTGCTTTTTTTGGTAAATTACTGCAAGAAGAAAGATAAGGTAACCAGATATATTTGTAAACTTCTCTATATCTGTTTAAATAAGTCTGTCAGTTTGGCTTTATGTGTTATAAATATCTGTTCATCACATAATATTTAAGATTTGTATATCTTTTTAATGTATTTATCATGTACAAACTTTATGAACTTTCTATTTATATCCATGTGAAGATTCTCTGATCTAAAGTTATTTTATGTGATAGTAAAATATCTTCTCAAGCTCTCTTATGCGTAGTGTCCAGGTGCTACATCTATTTCCATCCTTTAACTTCTGACCTCTGTCTTTATGTCTAGAGTTTATAGTGATTGTTGCTTTTCGATCCATTTTGACAACCTCTGCTTCAGCTATGTTTTTTCTAATATTTGTTTATTATAATTATTGGTTTGGTTGGATTTCAGTCTCTTACCTTTCTATTTTCTTCCCCCATTATTCCTTGTTTACTTACTTCCTTATTATTTGGGGATTGAAATTTTTCCTCATTTTAACCTCTTGTTTTACTGATTATGCTAATTTATTTTTTACTAATTTTCTAGGATATACAATTAACATTTTCTGCTCATCACAATATACCTCAATAATATGGCACTTAGTGTCTCATTTGAGAATCCTACATATGATACTTCAGTTTCTTCCCTTCCATCATTTATACTTCTGCCTCATAGATAGTGACCACATTCTATATTGTTACAATTTTTCCTTGGGACAACTATCTCTTAAAAGAAAAAAAATAGTAAGAAAAATGTTTTGTTTACTATAAATCTTACCATGTGTAACCTTCATTTCTTTGAGTTGATTTAAATTTCTATTTGGCAGCATCTTTTGACTATTGAACTCTTTATTTTTGAATGTACTGTTGGTCTACTATCAATAAATTCTTTCACCTTCATTTGTCTGAAAATACCTTTATTTCATTTCTATATTTTAAAATATACCTTTGCTAGATAGAGGTTTCTGGGCCAACTTTTTTTTTTTTTTTCTCATCAGTGCTTTAATGATGTCACTTCATGTTTTACTGGCTTACTCTTTTTTTTTTTTTTTTCTTTTCTTTTTAGTAGGCTCCACCTCCAACATGGAGCCCAATGCAAAGCTTGAACTCACAACCTTGAGATCAAGACCTGAGCTGAGATCAAGGGTTGGACACTTAATAGACTGAACCGCTCAGGTCTCAGGTGCCCCCTGGCTTACATATTTCTAATAAGTCTATTTGCATTTCTACCATTTTTAGGTATCCATTTTTTTCTTTCCTGTGACTGCATTTTTTTTTGAGTGTTAGAGTTTCTGTTTGTTTTTCTTTCTCTTGTGGATAGCTGAGGTACTTGAGTTTGTGGTTTGTCATCTTTCCTTAATTTTGGACAAATCTTGGTCATTATCTCTTCTATTATTTCCTATTTTTTTCTCCTTTGAGACTTTGATTCATGCTATATTAGACCATTGTCATATGTATTTGTGACCTTTAGCTCTTGAATGGGGTACAATAGTATTTTCTGTCCCTCCATGGGTAGCTTTATATTTTTGCTTCACATTTGACAAGGGTCTGGCTAGTGGTTTGTTCTTTTTCTGAAGCCAGTCTCTTGAGTCTCCAGCTCTATTCTCAGTCTTCCTATTCAGCACCCAGTTAAGAGCTATGGGTAATAGCTGTTGATGAATTTGGACTTTCCCTATGTTTTAAGGATTCCATTTATTCTCAGTTGTCATGCTAATAAGCATTTAGCCTTTAAGACATTTTCAGCAGTTCAGCTGATTTCTTCACCCAGTTTTCAGTCATTACCTCTTCCTCCTATGTTCTATCAAAAGAGAAGCAATGAAGCGCATCTGGGTAGCTCAGTTGGTTAATAATCTGACTCCTGATTTCAGCTCAGGTCATGATCTCTGGATTGTGGGAACAAGTCCCACGTTGGGCTCTATACACAATGTGAAGTCTGCTCAAGATTCTATCTCCTTCTCCCTTTGCCCCTCCCCTGCTCCTCTCTCTCTCTTAAACAAATAAATTAAATAAAAATAAAATAAAATAAAAAAAATTAAAAAGAAGCTGTAGGTGTATCCCATCTCCATCATAGAATGTTGTCACAGGATATTCTGCTGGGATTTAGTACAACTAGTTGTACAATCTCAACTCTGTTGGGCTCCATGGTGAATTATGCTTTCAGAGATTATTTAACTTTGTTTATTGTTACAGCAGGAATAATCTTCTCCTGTAGCTTTTTACAACCTACTTGGTTGGGAAATCTCTTTCCTTGTTTCTATCTATGTATAAATGAATTTGTATATCCATTGGTATCCTGATATATTGTTTCTCTATTCTTATCTAATTAGTTTCATTATCTCTGCTTTATATTCTAGATTGATTGATGCTAAGGAATCTACATACCTTGACTTATTTATTCTCTGGCATTTATATCCTCTTCCATATGAATTTTAGACTTTTACAATTCAGCAACAAAAACTGATTTTTATTGGATTTACTTCACCTTTATTGATTAATTTATGAATAATGATAAACTTTCCTATCTATGAACCTTTTTTACTGTCTTTTATTGATGCCTTTTAGAAAATTTGCTTTCTATATAACTTTTATTATTTGAAAACTCATTTCTATCACTAGATACATTGTAAGTTTTGTTTATCTAAGTCTTGGCACTTTTGTTTTATGCTTTGAGCTTCAGAACTTCAACAGCTACCCACCACTGTTTCTAGACCATAGCAAACTTCCTTTCTTATTTTTTACCAAGCTATGAATTTTTTAGCCTTTTAAAAATTGTTAAAACTAAAGTTTTTATTGTTTACAAAAAAACTTAAGAAATTATTACAATATTGATATCATCTGCTCACAAGGGTAAATACTACCATCAGAAAGGAAAGTCCCTAAATACTAAAGTACTTCATCATTAATTATTTTATTGATTTTTTATTAATTTTACTTTTGAAAAGGTGGAGATTATTTTTCAGGAAAGGAATTGTTAGATGGAGCAACATCTTTAAAAGCTATTTATCATTCCCAAATTAGGGATAACTGCTATTTTAAAGAGCTGTCATATAAACTTAATGTGAAAATGGTAAAATCATGCTTTGATTATTTTTAGCTAGTATGTATATCTTGATAGTTCAATAACAACCATTTCATCATTTGTAATAAAGTGTCCCCAAGAGATATAGGAAAAACTGTATTTAGGAAATGATATATAAACAGCCAGCTATGTAAAAGAAATTATGCCAAAAATTTTCAGAGGAAGAAGCATAACGGAATAGATATTATTCAGATGTGCCTTTTTTTTCCTTTACTAAAAAAAATTCATAACTTGAAATATTGATATATTCTATAGTTTGTTTTAAAATAAATTGCTGAAGGGCACTGATAAATATTAAGGCACAAGAAGGTGACCAGTGGAAAATATTTGGCGGGGGGAGAGGGGACTCTAAATGCTCTATTTTTTTTAAGTTTTTTAAAAATTCCAGTTAATATACAGTACAATATGAGTTTCAGGTGTACAACTTAGAAAATAATATAAAAAATTTCTCTAACTGGTAGATTAATCAGAACTATAAGAATTTTTGAAAGGTAGTTCTTTGTTAACAACAAACCTACTATTATATTGTGTTAATAGAAGAAGCAAATGAAATAAAAGTGATTCACCTAATTATATGAACAAAAAAGTCAATAATCCTTATGTATAGGTTTCTCTTGCATGCGTCAGTCAAGGGCACTAACTTCACTAACAACTGCAAACAAGTCAATTCCCCATAATTCTTTACAATTATCATAATGATCCATTTTTCTTTTGCCATATAGTTATATTCTGCAGTGATCCTTAAGCTATTAGAATAGAATCCCATAGTAATATTTATACAAATATCACATCACATTTAAGGGATGAAAAATAGAAGTAATCTCTGCCAAACTGTAATAATTCTTAAGTAAAATGTGGTATCTTGTTCACATGAATACAAAAAAAAGGGTGAGTTAGAACATTCTGTATGTAATGCCATTTAGTTTTTAAAACAATCTGTTCCCTGTAGGTTTTCACTTCTAAAAAGCTTGTCATTTCTTGGCAATAGTTGTGTCAATTGAAATACTGGAGAAGTCAGTATTCTATTTTTCAAAGTAGAACTAGTGGATATGTTTCTGTGAAGATGAAATAATATCCAAAATTCATTTTCTAATGACTCTCATGACTCATAATATTTTCCTGCAATGTAGCCCACAACATAACATTTTTACTAAAATTATTAACTTAAAGCATCACCAGCACATCTTCAAATTATTCTAATCAAACATCTATCCTTTCTTAGACAACATAAACTATATGAAGTATTTGGTAAGGTCAGCAAACATTTTGATCTTTTTCTTGATCCCTAAGAAGTCATAATTTCCATATTTTCTGTAAATATAAGCATTCAACATGTTTCTAGTTTCAAAAACATTTTCATTTCAAATTTCTACTCTAGATTATGTTATGAACTTTTATTTTAAGTAACAATGATTTAAATCTCTATTCTACATTCCTAAGTCTAATGTCTTTCCAGCCAAAAGCCTAAATTGATAACTAATCGCTGCAATTTTTCAGTATGTAATACCAACTTTTCAATGATAAACTCTAGAAACCATAACCTCTATATATCCTAGCAAACCTGGCCATCTTTTTCATAGTCCTGGCATTGTATCACAGTCATTCCAGTTACTAAATATAGATTCACTGGAGATAACACAAATAATTGCCTTTCCCATACTACATTTGTTTGCTTCTATCTTAATAATGCCTCATTTTGAAACCCTGAGCTTTTTAGAAATAACTACCAAGCAAGTAAAAAACAAAGTTTAAATAGCTCACATTCCAAAGTTTATCCCATTTGTGCTAAATCAAAGAAGAAACTTCAAACTCAGATGGCTAAAATGTTCAATAAAACTTCCCAAGTGGAGGGCAGCTTGGGTGGCTCAGCGGTTTAGGGCCGCCTTCAGCCCAGGGCCTGATCCTGGAGACCTGGCATGAGTCTCACGTCATGCTCCCTGCATGGAGCCTGCTTCTCCCTCTGCCTGTGTCTCTGCCTCTCTCTCTCTCTCTCTCTCTCTCTCTCTCTCTCTCTCCCTCTCTCTGTGTCTCTCATGAATAAATAAAAAAATCTTAAAAACAAACAAACTTCTAAGTGGACCTGTATCTGGGAACTGTGAGGTCTATTGTTCTCTTGCACTGACCATTTGAGATTAGTAAACCTGTGATGGAGAAAGGAACTGCACATGGAAAAACATTACAAAACTAAGATTTGATGCTTTTATCCTCAAAAACCCATCATACCACTATGATGTTTTCATATCTTTGATTTCTTCCATGATGAAAGTTGAGTTCCTTGTGATTACTTCATTATCTCTCACGTAAGTCATGTCAAAAGTAGTCACTGGTTTTCATCATTTCTCTCTCAAATTCATTCTTTAGTCACCTTTTTTTTTTTCTAAGTATACAAAAAGAATATCATCCCAATCTCTGCTTATTTAAAAATAATCACTACTTCCACACTACTTATACTGTCCAAATAAATTTATCTGGATGGCAAAAGATTGTGACTATATTCATAGACTGGACTATGTATTCAAAGCAAGTTTAATTTACATTAGCTTGTGCCTGACACACAGTACTCTCTACAAGACCATTTTTAGCATTAAAAGTCTTTTTATAATCTCTCCCCTTTCTTACTATGCTTCTGGGCTTTCAGTCTTCCAATAATATAATAAAACAGAAAGGAAATTTTCAGGATTCTGTTTTTATGTCTTTGATTATTTTTAAATATCTATCTAAATGCTCTAATCTATATATTAATTTAATGCCACATATCTTTTTGAAAAGTTACCAGGTCAAACATCAGTTCAAATTGTTTCTACCTCTGTTCTCCTATAAAATTTTGCTTTTATCATTTAAAATTTCAGCATGGTCCATGGAAGAAAAAAAAGTTGGATTTCATTAAAAGTAAAAGCCTCCATTTTGCAAAAGACTTGTCGAGAAAACAAAAAGACAATACACTGGGAGAGAAATTTTGCAAAACATATCTGATAAAGGACTGCTATCCAAAATATACAAAAAGTCTTTAAAACTCAAGGAAAAAAAAATCCTGTATGAGCTCAGATGGCTATAACAAAATACCATAAATTGGTTGTCTTGTAAAGTACAGAAATTTATTTCTTACCTTTCTGGAGGGCAGAAGTCTGAGATCAGTGTGCCTGTGATGGTGGGGTTCTTGGGAGAGAGACCTCTTCCAAATTCCAGAAAGTAGATTCTCTCTGAGGAGAGAAGAGTAGCAGAAACAAGCTCTTCTCATGATTCTTTGAAGGGAGCTAAGTTCATTCATCAGGACTCCACCCTTAAACCTCATTAAATTCTAGTAACTTTCCCAAGGCCCCACTTTCTAATACCATCATCTTGACTCAAATCAGGAAAGACTGCCATTGCAATGGAGAAGCATATGAGGATGATTAGCATCATGCTAGGGGTGCTGTTCATTGTCAGACTTCTTAATGGGGGCTACTGAATAACTCTGCTCACATTTTATATGCAGTAGTGAGTATAGGTCTATAGTCATAATATGCTCACTACTTGTTATTTTTTTAAATATTTAACTATAGTAGTGTTTTAAAAAATTAAATGAATAAGCTGAAATATAAAAGACCTCCCACAAAGAAAAGGGTTTCAACACACTCTCTTTCAAATAAATAAAATCTTAAAAAAAGAAAAAAAAAAGTGGGAGGAGTTCCTGGGTGGCTCAGTTAGTTAAACCCCTGATTAAATTATGGTCCCAAGGTCCTGGGCTCCAGCTCCACATTGAGCTCCCTGCTCAGCAGGGGAGTCTGCTTCTCCTTCTCTCTCTGCTGCTCCCCCACTTGTGCTCTCATACTCATTGTCATTGTCTCTGTCAAAATTAAAAAAAAAAAAAAGTTTCAACCCAGAATTTTTAAGAGGACACAAACATTCAGTGTCTAACAAACCGGATTTGAAAAATAACAGATCTGGACCTCATCAAAGCAGATATTCAGATGAGAACTACAGAAATGAAAAGATGCTTAATATCATATGTCATCAAGGAATTGCAAGTTAAAACATCCATGTGATACCACTGCAAAATTATTAGAATGCTAAATATCGAAAACACAACAACAAATGCTAAGAATAATGTGGAGACAAACTCCAATTCTTTGCTGGTGGGAATAGAAAAAGTGCAGCCAACTGGGAAGATAGTTTGGCAATTCCTTATGAAAATAAACATAGTTTAACCGTATGATCCAGCAGTTGTACTCTCCAATGAATTGAAAACTTACTTCCACACAAAAATCTGCACACAGATGTTTATAGTAGCCTTTTCATGATTATCTCGACTTGGAAACCATAGAGGTAATTCTTTGATAGGTACATAGACAGACTATGGTATTTCATACAATGAATATTATTCAGTAATAAAATAAGCGAGCTATCAAGCTCTGAAAAGACATGAAGGAAACGTAAATGCCTATTGCTAAGTGAAAGAAGAAAGGCTACATTCTTTAGGATTCTAACTAAAGGACTTTCTGAAAAAAGGCAAATCAGGGAGACAGAGGACCCATGACCGTCGGGGACTGGGGAGATAGAGGGAGGGCTGAAATGGTGGAAAACAGGGCATGTTTAAAGCAGCGAAAGTATTCTATATGATACGATAATAGTGGATTCATTTGTCAAAACCCATAGAATATATAAAAAGAGTGAACTCTGATGTAAAGTAGAAAATTTAGTTAATTTTCTGATAAATGATATATTTATCAGTTTTGGTTTTTCATCTGTTAACTAATGTACCATACTACTGCCAGATGTTAATAGAAGTAACTGTTTTGTTTGGGGTGGTGGTGAGGGGGCAATATGGGAACTATCTGTACTTTTTGTTCAGTTTTTCTGTAAACATAAAACTGCTCTAAAAACAGTCCATTTTTAAAATGTGTATCATAGTACTGTATTCTATGCTTCTCAATAGTGCTTATGCTTCTCAATTTCTTTTTTTTTTTTTTAATTTTATTTATTTATGATAGTCACATAGAGAGAGAGAGAGAGAGAGGCAGAGACACAGGCAGAGGGAGAGGCAGGCTCCATGCACCAAGAGCCCGACGTGGGATTCGATCCCGGGTCTCCAGGATCGCGCCCTGGGCCAAAGGCAGGCACCAAACCGCTGCGCCACCCAGGGATCCCTGCTTCTCAATTTCTATAACTTTTTGTCTTTGCCATGAATCTCTGTCCCATGATGTCGGCTATGAGAATAGTTAATTTCCAATTAATTGTATCTTAATTTTGTTTTGTTTTTTAATGATCCTTTTTTTGAGGTAAATATTCAGACTTTCCTCTGCTTTTCTTCTGCTGATCATCCTGCCTCAGCTCAGCATTTGGCATCTACAGGGACATTATATTGTTTGTTTTTTCTACATTTTAAAATTTTTATTTATTTATTTTAGATAGAATGCAGAGGGGTAGGAGAGGGGCAAGCAGACTCCACGCTGAGTGCTAGCCGCTCACAGGACTTGATCTCACATTCCTGAGATCATGACCTGAACCAGAATCAAGAGTAGGACACTCAATAAATTGAGCCACCCAGGCACTCCTCTCCTATATTCTTGTATCCTCATCATCTCATCATCATCTCATTCTCCATTGGTTCAGAATGGTCCAATTTTCCAGTAGAATGTTGCTTAAAACTCTAGATTAAAAAAATTTTTTTTGTGTGTGTTGAGCACTTGTATGCTATGCCCAATAGGTCAGGCATATTCTTTATATGATGGACAAGCTGATTAGGAATTACACTTAACACACACACACACACACACACATTGGTTTACTATACAAAATTTAGTATTCTATCACTAAATATGTGATTTTTCCTGGCAATAGTAATTGGTTTTAAATATTTGCTTTCCCCACAGATTTTAAGCCTCTTGAGAGTATGATCACTCATTTATTCACTCATTTAGTCACTCAATTAACAATTACACTTAGCAATATATGTTGCCAAAGTAGGTTCCTAGCAGATGTATAAAGAATTAAAGGCTGTACTTTGAACTAATTGATGATAATTGTTTTCAATAATGTAGATTTAATAGGCATAAATACGAGAACTCTCTAAATAAGATCTAACAAATAGACTTCATTTCTATTTGAATCATTAAGATCACTTGTTCCTGAATTCTGTTAACTGCTACAACAGTTCCTGGAATTTATTCTAATGCGTCTACGTCTTTAAATTTGAAAGCAAAATACTTAGTCAATTCCCATCTTGCAAATTTTCTTCCACATTATCATGAAACAAATTTTTAAATGTCAAACTTGAGAATTTCAAGCTTAAAAATAGATTTTTGAGGGATATGTGACATTTTTAAGATGACATATTATGTTTTATGCATTGTCAATTCCAAAGAGGAAAATAGTCAATATTCCAAAAAGTTAAGTATAAAATGGTTTCCTCTTGGAACATGTCACTGGAAAAACTAATTTTCCATGAAACACATTACTAGAAAATATCGTTTTAACATTTATTAAAGCAAGGTGCTTTTATCTTAAGTGGTATATGCAAATGTTGTAGATGAAGAACAGTACTTTCAGGGAATCACTGAACCATTTGGAAATAATTTTTTCCCTATGTAATTGAAACATACTTTTATCTTAGAACTTCCTTTAATTTCTGATTCATGTTGAAATAAAGTCCTTCTACAGAGATCTTCCAAATCCCATTAAAATGTCAGATTTAGTCAGTTTAGGTCTCTGTTGCACAAATGGGCAACTCTAGTAGCGTTATCTGATCTAAGGAGTAGCAGAAATTGATTTACTGAGTAAAGCTTACTGAATGATTCTCTTGAACAATACTTTCAACCAGTTACTATAGTTATCATGAACATTTAGCTGCTTTATTATATGTGCAAAAATTGAAAGAAAAAATCCCTAGTTAAAATTTGGACTGAGATGAATGCAATTATTTTTTCAGCAATTTTACTTGGTGTGAATTAAACTTTGAAACACACGTATTTACATTTTTGTATTTTTAGACTTCAGAATTATGTACACAAATGTATACTAACAAGCACATCGGTAAACAAAATCTAAAATCATTTCAAGAACTAGCATTTTTAAAGTAAATTACCTTAGAAATGATTAATGTTAACTAAATCGTATGTGGTTATAAAGATCAAACTATAAAATAGGAAGCTGGGGGGATAAGAATATTCATAAGTCTATGAGCAAAATAGAAGAAAAAATAACTTAGGCATTTATGCTTGATTATTTATTTTTTAAAAACTTAAATGTCACAGAAACATGCAGATTTAAGTTAAGTATTCTATTTTATTGTTTTTTTTTTTAGAGGTCAAGAGGCTGAATTAGTATGCAAATGCTTATATATTTCTTAGTAGTCTGAATGTAAGAAGGAATTAAATCCTGTTTCTCATCCCCATACACAGTGACTGCAGTGATTGTGTTCAAGACTTACAGTGTAAACCACATCTTCTGGAAGGATAGTGGCAGGAATGAGTTTGTTTGGCATCACATTATTTTATTTTCCTATTACTATTTTATGGACTTTGGCTTTTGATTAAATAGCTTTGAATCCCAGCTCTAGACTGGAATATCTTTGTGATTCATAGTTTTGGCAGGCTACTTAGTGCTGTGACTCTCAATTACCTCATGCATAATAGAGCAAATGATAACAATGCCATCATATAGTTTTGCTCAGTGGATTAAATGAATGTACCTTTATCCCGGATGGTGCCAAGCACAAAGCAACCACTACGTAGGTATTAGAAGTGATTAGTCTTTGCATAATCATATACTAGTTACTGTAGCAGACACTTTAAATACATTATTTTAGTTCTTACAGACAATGTGGCAAATTTTTGGATGTATAATATACCTCATATATTGGGTACTGTGAGTGAGACAATGCCTTGGAGACACATTGTATGGTTTATGATTGCATGAGTTTTCAGTATATGGAAACAGTTCATAGGATATCAGTATCTTTTTAATTCCAGGATATTGTGAGTTGAATCTTTTTCAAGACCCTCATCATCTTAATTATACAGATCAAAACGGACTTTTCAACTGGAGTTCATTGACATCATCTTCCTTTTCTTTGATGTTATTCATTTGTGTTCTTCATAGCATTGTTTTTTTTTTTTTGATATTCATTTTATGTCTTTAAGACACTCTAAGAATATAATGAGGTGATTGTGAAATTATATTTTTAGGAATGTTTCACATATCAGTTCTGAGTATTTCACATAACAGCTTTCTACTGCAAGGAGCAAACGATCAATTCAGTAGAAATGAGGAGTCAGCAATAAACATTTACTCTTCATTTTCAGTAAATTCATGATCATTTCTGATTGTATTTTAAGTTGGCCGAAACTTGCTTTAGCATTGGTCAAGACTGAAGCTTTACTTACTCCTGAAAGAATGTGATTTATTATAATACTTGATTTTCCCTTCTTTCTTCTTTCTCACAAGACATATATATTTTTTAATTTGAAGAGGAAAATCTTAGTCTCTTGGGATCAAGTGATTGATCCTCACATCCAGCCAAGCTTTTTTTTTTTTAAGATTTTATTTATTTGAGACGAGAGACAGAGAGAGAGCACAAACAGGGAGATGGGGCAGAGGGAGAGGGA
This sequence comes from Canis lupus baileyi, assembly GCF_048164855.1. NCBI lineage: Eukaryota > Metazoa > Chordata > Mammalia > Carnivora > Canidae > Canis > Canis lupus. The sequence continues at coordinate 27,654,507 of NC_132873.1, read as the reverse complement.
GAAGGAGACTCCTCACTGAGCTGAGAGCACATTGAAGGTCCTGGGATCATGACCTGAAGCTGAATTCACACGCCTAACAGGCTGAGCCACCCAGGCACCCCTATACCTAATTTTTGTAATTAAACCAATAAAACCATATATTACTTTTAGTTTCTATATAAATTTATTAAAATATAAGAAAAATTTTGTTGGATTTTTTTGAAGAAGAGATCATAAAAATATATTTTTGCATGTGCCATAATGATATAGTCACAACACAAAAACTGCCTTTTTTCTGTCAGTTTATCCTTGATACATCTTATGTAAAATTCTAGTAAGTTTATGAAAAATATTGACCCAGAAAATTATTTCCCTTTTGTCATGATCTGAGCATACAACTTAGTGTCCTTTGTGCAACTAAGGATATGTGTGTCCATCTAAAAATAGACAAGCTGACCAAGCAGATCATCACTCTGAGGTGGGTTTGTGTGACATTTATGAAATGGACTTCTATGTTTGCCTTAAAAAAGCATAGATAAAATTGTTGTTATTCGTTCAGTTAAATGACTAAACATCTGTTATCTGAAGAGGTAAAGTGATACAATAGAAACGCATTTCAAAACACAATTGCAATTTCAGAAGATATTTGTGTGAAATTTTCAACTCTCTCAGGTTCCTGATCTGGGACTGAGTAGAAAGCTCATCCATAGAGGGATATCAAATGAATAAGCAAAGTAGTACTTTTTATAAATCCATCCAGATATATATATATATATATCTGCCTTCTCAGTTTTTACCATAATATATATATTTTTTTGCTCTGGTGGTTCATGTAATTGAATGAGAAAAAGGGCTCCTTGTAGTATTAGGGTTAGGGCTTTGCCGATGAAACAAAATTTCAGCAGATTCTGGGTACATAAGACATTTCACTTATGTACCCAGCACATAATTTGCAGTGTATTTTGCTTTTAAGAGGTTTACTTTATACATTCAATCAGAGACCTAGATTCTTGTATCAACTCCTAGAATATTTTGTTGATCTTCAAGATTGGGTGGAATGAACCATCTTTCCATTTATATTCATTCCCCCAACAGGAGAAAAAAACAAGGTGCTAGCTAAAAAAATGTTTTAAATTTAAACTGGGGATGACCAAAAATTGCACACATGAAGCCTGGACCCATCTAACCATCTGCATAACTACACCTGTTTTCCTTTGGAAGTAAGTGGATTTTTTTTTTTTTTTAAGGTTGACAACCAATAGCTTTTGCTACTTTATTACCTAAGGTTAGTGTATAAATAGCAAAAGAAAGAATAAGAATAACTCTGTTATAGACATGTTATCAAAAGGGGTAAATGTTAGTACAGAAACTTCAGTTAAAGATGATGAAGAAAAATGTAAATAACATCCTTTAATAACATCAATTAAAAATAAGATGAATAATATGAAGGTTTTATTCATTTGTTTATTTAACCTTGAATACAGCCAACTGCAAAACAGAATCCTGAAAGAAAGTCTGCTTTTCAGCAAAGTTTTTGAAATTGAGTGAGAACACAGAGAATGCAGGCTTTTTGCAGAGAATATTGAGAGGAGGCGATTTAGTGGAACTAATCTGAAACTGTGCCGGAGGAGGAGGCAAAGATAAATATATACACATGGATATTTTGCTGCTTTTCAAGGTTCACACCTCTGTTGTTGCAGGGGAGGTGATGGATCGAAGGTGATAAGGCATGCTGGGTTGGGAGACAAGTTCCTATGGGTTTCTCATGTGTATGAATATTTTATGAGCAAAAGCAATGCCTGACTTTATTCCAGACTATGATTTGAAAGATAGAGATAGTGTCACTGTCTGGAGCAGAGGGCAGGTTTGTTTATCATCTGAAATAATAAAGATATCCTCTCCCTCCAAAGCAAAGATCAGGCCAACTAGCTGCTTATTAGACAGGATTGCTGTTCTCTGTGCTTGAAGCGCCTCTCCTCTGATACAGCCTATTGTATGCGTAGGTTTTGTCTGACCTTCTGGCTGGGGCCTTATGGGATTTGTTTTTTGGGGAACCAGCACCAATCCTGATAGTTTCCCTAATGCTGTTGCCATGAGTCATTTCCTTCGTCTTTATCCTCAGAGATCCAGGTCTTCACCATCTTTATGAAACTGGGACAGACTAACTTGTTAGTTAAAAGTGTAGAACACTCTCTGCACCTTCACAGTTCTTGACACCTTGAAACTGATGATCATAGTCAGAAGAAATGATAAATTAGAAAATTACCATATGGCAACTAGTAGAGTAGAGACTAATTTGAGGTACCTGGTGGCTCAGTCAATCAAGCATCTGAAACTTGATTTTGGCTCAGGTCATGATCTCAGAGTTGTGAGATCCAGCCTTGCTTCAGGCACCATGCTGGGCACCCAGCCTGCTTAGGATTCTCTTTCTCTCTCCGGACACCCCTCCTCTAGCCCCTGTCTAAAAACAAACAAAACAACAACAACAACAAAAACCCAGTAAATTTAGGCAATGAACACAAACAGATGCTCGAAGTAGCGGGTGAGATTTGGAGGAGAAACCATGTATTTATATGCTCTTGAAGGGCCACCACACAAAAAAACATAAAATGAAAAAAATTATCATTACAATAACGGAACAAAATAAGGTACAACCTATTTAGAAGTGTGAGGAAAACAAAGCTTTATTTCTGTAGAGGAGATTTACTATTGCAAAAAATCAAGTATGTCTAACTATGAGGGCAAATTACAAAAAAAAAAGAATGATGTTTTATGAAAGAGCAATTCAAAAATGTGAAAGTTATGGAAGTCAAGGAAAGAAAAGTTCCACATTGAAGAAGACTTAAGAGTTATGACAACCAAATGTAATGTATGGTATTAAATTGAACTATTTTCCTGTTAAAATAAAATGTAACATTATACTAGGTAAATAGGACAAATATATATTCTCTCTTGCTTTAACTTTTGGAAACATAGGAATGAAGGCTATGAACTAGATGCCATTAATGTATTAGTATTGATATCTAAACTTGATGGTTTTAATGTAATTAGATAGGACAATGCTCTTGGTTTTAAAAATTACACACTAAAGTTTTTCAGTGTTAGTAACCTACTCTCAATTCATGGGAAAAAGTGTTGTTGTTGTTGTTTTGGTCACATTTTTGTACTTTAAAAAATCTGTGTAGCAGTGTATAGAGCAAGAAAATATCCAGGTATAGAAGATCAGAAAACAATACTAGCTACTTTGACCAAATTGATACTTATGGAACAATCTATCAAACAACTTCAAGATACAACACACTTCTAAATAATCCTTGAATCAAAGTAGAATTCACAAGAGAAATGAAGAAATATTTCTAATTGAATGATAATACAAGATGTCAGAATCAGTAGGGTCCAATGAAAGAAATGCTTAAAGAAATTTACTAATGGATTTAGCAGGGTCTCAGAACACTAATAAAACAGAATCGACCTTATATAAGCAGCTAACAATTGGGATATTAAATTGAGAATTCCATTTACAGTAGCATCAAAACAAAAATAACTTAACCAAGAGACAGGCAAGACTTCTAACCTGACCCAAAATGTAAGCTGCTTTCTAACCAACCAAAATACAGCTAGATACAGATTCTACAATGTGACATTAATGCATTCTATATTGGTTCTATTCCAATTACGTCTTGAGTTACATTTATTATGTATCATATATTACTAATTAGAAGTAAAATTGATTTTTGAAAGGCATAACAAATTTTAAGTTCAATTTACTTAAATTTAGTGAAACTTCCAAAACCACATATGAAATATGAGAATCATCCTATTGGTATAGAAGTCCTTTCAGTCATGATGATTTGATGATGGTTTGATATATTGCCATTACTAAAAATCTTCGATTGGAGAAATATCAAAGATGACATTTATAGCTGTCCATTACCACCCAAGGTGCAACAAGGGGGCTAATTTGTCCCCCCAAGATTTTGTTAACAGAATTTTCAAAACATAATTAATAAATTAAGAAATAGACTTCAAACAAAAAGTAACTCTTTGACAAGCCTTCTAATCCTCTTTCTTTGAAAAAAATGACTTTAATTATAGTGTCAGTAATGAAAAAAAAATTTTAAATGTAGTAAGAACTGGAAATAAATACTAGTCTGAGTATGTGTGCAAAAAAGACAATATCATTTTGACATGTTTATTATAGCATGAAGTAGCATTAAAACAATACTGCAGATGTTTGCATTTGAGACTCTACAATAGAGAGGCAGGCATAATTTGATGATAATTTAATGTAGTAATTAGATGAAACTAAGTCTATTAGATGCAAAAACATAATTGTGTATGTAATAAATTAAAATGTGGGTATTTAAATGAAATTATTGCACATTTACAACATTGGTATTCTTTGTATTCAGGAGGCTTATTAGGAGGAACATGTATTAATATTACCATATCAAATTTAATACAATTTTCTGGAGAATAGAGGCTATGTGGTTTTCATCCCTGTAGTCTCTCCTCTCACCTCAGCACCAACCGGTGTTCTAATTGCATTATTGATAACACATGTTCACAGATTCAAATATAAAATAATTTATCATTCTAAATTATTCACAAGATAGGAGAAATTGAATATTTTACAAATAAGTGTATCATATTCTATTTTGAAATCATTTTTATAGAAAAAGGTGAGGAGTTATATTAATAACCCCATGACCTGACCATTTATTCCTCTTCTCCTGTTTAAATATCTAGCCTTGATTAAATTTATCTTATGTTACCTGGGGAAAAAAAAAAAAAAAGATTATCTTTAGAAGCAGAGTGGAGATGCTGCAAGGCCTCAGAACACTTAATTTAATACGGAAAACTATTAACCAGATTTCCAGTGTCTGTTGGGGATATAGTAAGCTGGAAAGAACATTAGTCCCACTCTCTACAGCAGTAGCAAACAGGACAATCTACACATCTGCGAGGTTTTGTGAATCCATCAGAGACAGCTAAGACCAACCAACTAGCTAAAAAGCAAAGGCCTTCCGGAAGAAAATAGACATGCCACTTATTTACTTGAGACAGATGCAGCCAGACAGGGTTAGGAATTTGGTTAATTTTGGGGCGCCTGAGTGGTTGAGTATCTTCCTTTGGCTCAGGTCATGATCCCAGGCCGTGGGATGGAGTCCCACATTGGGCTCCCCACAGGGAGCCTGCTTCTCCCTCCGCCTGTGTCTCTGCCTCTTTCTCTGTGTCTCTCATGAATAAATAAATAAAATCTTTTAATTAAAAAAAAGAGTTCAGTTAATTTTAACTGATTGGAAAGGCTTGTGGAAGAATATGGAATCTCTAGGATCACAGATATTAAGAAATTTCTTATCCATGTGTAGAGTTGAAATAGGTCATGGTGGCAATATCTAAACCATGGAAATTGATGAGTATTACAAATCAGAGCTTGATTTATTGTTCTGTGAATTGTTTCAACTTACAATGATGGATAAAATGTAAATAGTACAGATTAAACTAAGAAGTAGATTGTTAATAGCCATTACTTTGTGAATAGCACAAAAAAGAGGAAATATATATCCAGTGTTTGTGAAACACTATATCAGTAAGAAAACCACTTGTGTCATTGATAAATGAGTGAAGTTCTTTGTTTTCAAATTTTAATTCCAGTATAGTTAACATACAGTATTATATTAGTTTCAAGTGCACAATACAGTGATTCAATTCGTTTGTGTATTATTAAGTGCTCATTGTGGTAAGTATACTCTTTAGTCCCCACCACCTATTTCACCCATTCCCTTACCACCCCCCTTGGTATTTGGCAGTTTGTTCTCTATGTTTGAGTCAATTTCTTGGTTTATTTCCCATGCTCTCTCTTTTTCCTTCGTTCATTTGTCTCTTAAATTCCACATATTAGTGAAATCATATGGTATTTGTCTTTCTCTGACTTATTTCACTTAGCATTTTACTCTCCAGCTCCATCCATGCTATTGCAGATGTCAAGACTTCATTCATTTTTATGGTTGAGTAATATTCCATTGTGTGTAGTGTGTAGCGTGTGTGTGTGTGTGTGTGCATGTATCACTTCATCCATTCATCTATTGACGGACTCTTCAGATGCAAGTGCAAATATTTAATTTAATGATATTTAATATTTGTTAAATAATAATAAATATTTAATTTAATAAATTTAATAAGTAATTTGATTTACATATAATTTGGCAATTGTGAATATTGCTGCAATAAACATAGGTGTGCATGCATCCCTTTGAATTAGCATTTTTGCATTTTGCGGGTAAATACCCAATAGTGTAATTACTAGATTATAGGGTAGTTTTATTTTTAACTTTTTTTTTGTTTTTTGTTTTTTTTTAATTTTTATTTATTTTTGATAGTCACACAGAGAGAGAGAGAGAGAGAGAGGCAGAGACATAGGCAGAGGGAGAAGCAGGTTCCATGCACCGGGAGCCCGATGTGGGATTCGATCCCGGGTCTCCAGGATCGCGCCCTGGGCCAAAGGCAGGCGCCGAACTGCTGCGCCACCCAGGGATCCCTATTTTTAACTTTTTGAACAAACATAATACTGTTTTCCTCAGTGACTTAACCAGTTGGCACTCCCAGCAACAGTGTACGAGGGTTCCTTTTCCTCCACATCCTTGCTAACACTTGCTGTTTCTTATGTTTCTGATTTTGGCCATTTTGACAGGTGTGAGGTGATATCTCATTGTAGTTTTAATTTGCATTTTTTCTGATGATGAGCAATGCTTAGCGTTTTTTCATGTCTGTTGACCAGCTGTATGTTTTCCTTAAAAAAAATGTGTGTTCATATCTTCTGTCCATTTTAAAATTAGATTATTTCTATTGTTTTGATGTTGAGTTGTATAAGTTCTTATATATTTTGGGTACTACCCCTTTATAGGATATGTCATTTGTGAATATCTCCTCCCTTTCACTAGATTGACTTAGGTTGTGTTGATTTTTTCCTTTGCTGTGCAGAAATATTTTATTTTATATAGTCCTAATAGCTTATTTTTGCTTTTATTTCCCTTGCCTTAGGAAACATATCTAGAAAAACGTTGCTATAGGCCATGTCAGAGACCCTCCTAGGACTTCATGCTCTCCTAGGACTTTATGGTTTAGGACTTATTTTTAGTTTTTTAGTCCATTATGAGTTCATTTTTGTGTATGATGAAGGAAAGTGGTCCAGTTTCACTCTTTTGTATGTTGCTGTCCAGTTTTACCAACACTATTTATTGAAAAGACAATTTTTCCCCATTGCATATTCTTGCCTTCTTTGTATATTAATTGACCATATAGTTGTGGGTTTATTTTGAGGTTTTCTATTCTGTCCCATTGACCCATGTGTCTATTTTTGGGTCAGTACCATACTTTTTTGATTACTACAGCTTTGTAATACAGCTTGAAGTCTGGGATTGTGAGGCCCCCAGCTTTGCTTTTCTTTTTCAAGATTGCTTTGGCTATTCAGGGTCTTTTGTGGTACCATACAAATTTTAGGATTGTTTGTTCTAGTTCTATGAGAAATGCTGTTGGTATTTTGATAGAGATGACAGTAAATCTGTAGATTGCTTTGGGTAATATGGACATTTTAACAATATTTGCGCTTTTAACCCCAAAACATGGAATGTCTTTTTATTGAATAAGTGAAATTCTATCATTATATTGTTGTTTCACCTGACTTGTTAGTGTAAATGAAAACACCAACATTTATATAAGAACTATTTTTTCATGGATTGTACCAAAGTTTGCAAAGTGACTAAAAAAATTAAGTATGGTTAAAATGAAAGAAAGCATTCTGTGAGATTCAATTGGCTCTATGATGATTATAATAAAATATATCCTACTTTATTAATTTCAGATTGTGATGTATATACACATATGTGCTCTTTATGTCAATAAAATGCATAATGAAGTTTTGTACACATGTTTCTTTGAGAGTAGACATAGTTGTTAATCATTTATGAATATGACACTGGATATACACTATAATTTATTCATTCTATTGTCAGTGAGCATTTGAGTTATTACAATTCTTTGGATGTTTCTAGAACACTGAAATATTGCATATGTTCCTATTGTCAGACTTTTCTGTAAAAGTCAAGATAGTAAATATTCTCAGATTTGCCAGCTATATGATCTGTTACTACTACTCAATCTTGTCACTGTGAAGATGAGCCATAGGAAATGGTAGATAAAAGGGCACCTATTTGTTTCAATAGACTCGATGTACCAACTCCTGATTTTGCATAATATACCTAGAGAGGAATTGTTTATTAGTTTTCTAGGGCTTCTATACCAGAAACTGTGTGGCTTAAAAAGCATAGGTTACTGTCCCTAAATTCTGGAGAGAGATTAGCCCCAGTATGAGGCATAGGTAGCTTTGGTTCTGTCTGAGGGCTATGAGGGAAGCATATGTTCTAGGCCCATCTCCTTGGCTTGTAAATGACTATCTTCTCCCCATGTCTCTTTACATTGTCCTCTATCTGTGTCTGTGTCCAAATTTTCCTTCTTATAAGGATACAATAGGATGTGAATTAGGACACACTGTTATGACCTCATTCTTTCTTTATTAAGTCTGTAAAGACCCTTTCTCTAAATAGGGTAATTGGGGATAGGATTTCAACATATGAAATCTGGAGGCACATTGAACCCATAACAGTATTAGAATGCATAAACCCACAAGAAAACTACAGTTGCTTAACAAAATGTTTATCAATATTTATACTCCAATCAGATATTTATAATTCCTTGACAACATTTATTATTTTTAGATTTAAATATTTTTTTAGCCATTGGATATGAAGTGCTAACTTACGAAAATTTTAATTTGAATTTTACCAATTAATAGATAATGAACATGTATAATATGTTTACAGACATTCAGATTTTTTTCTTCTTTTGAAGTTCCTGCTACAGAGTTGTGTAGAAGGATTATAATGTTCATAGTAGATGTAGAAGCATGTGCAGTCTTGTTCTATTATCCTTATCTCTTTAATTCACTCTGAAATTGAACTTTTTACTCTGAATTTATTCATGATTTCATTCTGATTCCTAATAATAAAAATATTTTAATATATAAGTATTAAACAACAAATATTCTCTTCTACAAAGGCATTATATTTGCCAAGTTTTATTTCTTGATATGACTACAATTCATTAGAAACATTTTACTTTTTGAATTTCACAATTGTTCCCCTTCCAATTTCAAATTTTCCTTAAAGAGTTTGTGTATCCTGATTTCAAATTTTAAGTATGTATTTCCCATACTTACTTAAAATTTATATTTTTAGCATTTTGATCCTATATTCATATATTACTATCCACTAAAATTAGTCATTTATTATGCTTAATTGCTTGCATGAAAGTATATAGCTATAGCAATAGTCCAATGAAAATCTCCTGTGCTCCTTTAGTACTGATGTATTTGCTGACAATTATCTACTGTATTTTTTAATTAAAGTATAGCTGACATACTATGTTAGTTTTAGGTATATGATATAATGACTCAACGATTCCATATGTTACACTATGTTCACTATTAGTGTAGTTGCCATCTATTACTGTATAATGCTATTATAATATTTTAACTATATTTCCTATGCTATAATTGTCATCCATGTGACTTTTTTTATTTTTATTGCAGGTTTATACCTCTTAATTTCCTTCACCTTCTTACCCATCCTCCCCAACGCCCTCCCTTTTGGCAACCACCAGGTCTCTGAATTTATAGATTTGTTAGCGTGTTTTCTGTTTGCTTGTTCATTTTTTTTGATTCTGCATATAAAGGAAGATATATGGTATTTGTCTTTCTCTGTCTGACTTATTTCACTTTGCATAATACTCTTTAGGTCAATTCATGTTCTTCCAAATGGCAAGATCTCATTATTTTTTTAAATTGAGTAATATTCCATTATATTACTTACCATATCTTTATTCATCTACCACTGCTTTCTGGTTCCTTTCATGTCTTGGCAATTGTCAATAATGGTGAAAAAACATACATATGTGCTTTTGAATTACTTTTTTTGCTTTATTTGGCAAACACCCAATAGAATTGCGGGGTCATATGGTATGTCTATTTTTAATTTTTGAGGAAACCTCATACTGTTTTCCACAGTGGGTACACCAGTTTACATTCCCAAAAACAAGCATGAAGCTTCCTTTTTTTTCTCCACCTCCTTGCCAAAACTACTATTTTTTGTGTTTTTGATTCTAGCCATTCTGACAAGTTATATTTCATTGTAGTTTTGATTTGCATCTCCCTAATGATTAGTGATGTTGAACATCTTTTCATTGTCTGTTGGCCATCTAGATGTCTTCTTTGGAGAAATATCTATTCAGATTTTCCCATTTTTTAAAAGTAGTTTCCATGACCAGCATGGGGCCCAATCTGGGGATTGATCTCAGGACCCCAAAATCAAGACCTGAACTGACATCAAGAGACAGAGGCTTAGCCGACTAAACCAATCAGGTGCCTCTGATTTTCCTATTTTTAATTAGATTATTTGCTTGATGTTGAGTTGTATGTTTTTTTTTTTTTTATGTATCGGGATATTAACTGCTTATCAGATACATAATTTACAAATATCTTCTCCTATTCAGTAGGTTGCCTTTTCATTTTGTGGATGGTTTCCTTCACTGTAAAATCTTTTTTTTTTTTTTTTTTTTTTTGCTATAGTTTCAATAGTTTATTTTATTTTATTTTTTAATTTTGTTTTCTTTACCTTAGGAGACCATTGGGAAAAATGTTTCTAAGGCTGATGTTTAAAAGATTGCTGTCGGGATCCCTGGGTGGCGCAGTGGTTTGGCGCCTGCCTTTGGCCCAGGGCGTGATCCTGGAGACCCGGGATCGAATCCCACGTCGGGCTCCCGGTGTATGGAGCCTGCTTCTCCCTCTGCCTGTGTCTCTGCCTCTCTCTCTCTCTCTGTGACTATCATAAATAAATAAAAATTAAAAAAAAATAAAATAAGATTACTGCCTATGTTTATTTTTCTTCTAGGGATGTAATGGTGTCTGGTCTCACTGTTAGGTCTTTAATCTATCTTGAGTTTATTTATTTATGTTTTTTGTATGCTGTAGGTAAGTGATTCAGTTTCATTCTTTTACATGTAGCTGTCTAGTTTCACAATAGCATTTATTGAATGTTCTTCATTGTATACTCACCATTTAATACTCCCCATTGTATATTCTTTCCTTTTTTGTCATAGTTGAATTGGCCATATAAATGTGGGCTTATTTCTGGGCTTTCTATCCTATTCCATTGATCTATGTGTCTATTTTGTGCTAGTACCATAATGTTTTGATTACCAAAGCTTTGTAGTATATCTTGAAATTTAGGATTGTGATAACTTTCAACTTTGTTATTATTCAAATCTTATTCAAGGTTCTTTTGTTTATTCAGGGTCTTTTGTGGTTCCATATGGATTTTAGAATCACTAGTTTTGTAAGAATTTATATTGGTATTTTGAAAAAAAATGCATTGAATCTATACATTGCTTAAGGTAGTGTCAACATTTTAATAATATCTTTCTTCCAATCCATGAGCATTTGTTTTTTAATGACCAGTATGAGCCTAACAGCTGGAAATAACTTAACAAGAAATTTTATTCACTTAAAAAATAAGAGAATTATTTGTATGTAACTGAAAGTATTGTTGGAATTAAATTATGGGAAAAAACATATGTAGATGTTCAACATATAATTAACATCAGAATCATTTATGGTTATTAAATTATATTTATATAATATATAATAATTTTATTATTCTAATTGCATTTCCTTTTTTATTTAAATAGAAATAACTGGTTTTAGCATTTCTGAATTCTCAAATATTCTATTTCCTTTTTTCTTTTAACCTTGACAAATGGATGATATTTTGAGTGAATGTAAGACTTTTTAATTACTATATATATCTCTTCCTACAATGTATATGTTCTCGGAGTGCCCCGGTGATGAGAAGTATAATGATTATCTTCATTCTTTTTTCTTAAACCTATGTTTTATTTACTTCATATTTAGTTTTCAGTTTGATTCATCTTTAGTTTCTGCACAGATGGGCTGAGGATAATGTGTCCAGGACCAAGAAGTGCTGAGGACTCTTTCCTGCTCTCGGTTCTCTCTTACTTTCAGGGCAGAGGTGTCCCTTTAATAACCACTAAAGGACTACAATTCAAGTCATTTTGTAATAATCCCATTTAACAATTATATATCATAAGTATGGGAGATGATAAGATTTTCACCATAGCCTCAGTAGTTTACATATTTTGAAATTTAATGTTTCATATTGTTGCTACATTTTTTCCTTTTGATTCTGATATATTTTACATAATGTCAAATGTTTTAGGCACCAGATGACTAATTTGTACTTAATTATCATTGGCTTGCAAACAGAAGAAGACAAATGATTCAAATGTTAGATACTTCTTAGATTACAGGTTAACCCAAGGCAATGGACATCTGTTTATGAAAAACATTTTGTGAAAGCTAACACAATATAATTCTTCATCTTAACAAGATTATGAATAGTAATTAGTAACAGTAATTTTGAACATTTTTTTACTTTGAGTAATGATTTTCCATTACAGTAAAATATATTTATAAATATTATCATTTATAGTATTTTATAATATGGAAATTGCAAAGAGTGAGAAGTAATGCTATCGAGGATAGTGATCATTTGTGAATAAAAACAATATTGATTTCTTGTATTCTGAAGAGTTTAACATAATGGATAGAAAGTCAAAGCATTTTAAAGACCAACAGTTCATCCAGTCCCATAGATTTTGTCATACAGAAGACTCAAAATATATTTTTTTATTTGTTTGAATTTGTGAAATAACAGTTGTTGCCATCTTGGCTACCAATGCCGAGAATTTAGGACTATATAGCAGATATCTTTAAATTCTCTACTGAGTTGAGGAAATGTGTTAAAGCAGCTGGCCTATAACTTACTTATTTCTATACAGATACATTTACTTCCTTGACTTGGCGGACACATACAAGAAAAGAAAAAAATAGCATGCAACCCCGTCTAACTTCCTTGTCAACTGAAACTGAGTAAAAGAGCAATGATATTTTTTTAGGAAGTTGATGGCTTATTTATTGAATGTACTCAACAGGATAAAATACAGCTAAGGATTTCCAGGGACAAATGAAACCAGAATCTATGAGTCATGACTTTTTGGAAGATGTCATGGAAGCTGTTATAAAAAGTTTAGCCAAAATAAAATTTGAAGGCGGAGTCTCCACACAAGATGGCCCTGACTTCTGACATCAACCGCAAGATTTGGGGTTCCTGTAACCACCCTTATATTCAATAATTGGTTAGAAATACTCAGAATTTACTGAAAACTATTATACTTATAGTGGCAGGTTTTTTGTTTTTTTGTTTTTGTTTTTGTTTTTTAAATAGGGAGGAGGCACATGTTACAATCCACCAAAGGAAGAGACAAAAACAACAGATTTCAGGAGGGGTCCAAATATGGCCTTTCCTTCTCCCCATGTAATCATGGACAATGTTAACTCCTGTTGGCCGAAATGTGTGACAAAACGTAGAGTGTTGCTAGCCAAGAAAGCCCACTTGAGCCTTTGGTATCCAGATGTTATTGGGGCTCAATCACATATCCCATGTGTCTGATCTTTGTAGTCTGCAGCCCCTCCTAAAAGTCAGGATGATAGGTTTAGCCTCCAGTTTCTCCAATGATCAGGAATAATGTCCCCATAATAAAGCCCCCATAAAAAGCCCTCGTAATAAATCATACTGGTAAACTGCTCAGTAGCCAATACCCAGGCAAACATTAGCTATCATGACTAACATTTTGTTTTTTTTTTAAGATTTTTATTTATTCATTGTTTTTGAGTATAGAGAGGATTTGACCAGCAGGTGTGATTAAGTTAAATAAAAGACATTTAGCTAACTTGTCAGATCTTCTTGCTTATATGACAGTAATGTAGTAAATTTCCAGTAGTTTGGGGCAACCATTCTCTTCTCATCATGTTTCCATTTGTGGTTCTGAAGTCCTTAAGATTTAGTGTGGTTTTTATAAGAGTTATGTATGGCAGCAAAAATTCATTCTGTGATATTAAACAACTATTTCAAGGTAGAAGAATTGAAGGTATTTTATTTAACAGTTTGTTAGCTTTATTTGTAACTTGGAAATATTTAAAATATATGGTACTTTGGTTCATTTTTACTCTTCTCCAGGCTCTTCAAGTGTTATGGACTAGACTGTTACTACTTATGTACCCTGGAGAAACCTTTACACATATAAATGGGGACCTGTAGAGGCAAGCCAAAAACTGAGGAAATAATCCAAATTTTCATTAAGAGTTTATTTATTTTTTTTATTCTTTTATAATTATTATTTTTTTTAATTTTATTTATTTATGGTAGTCACAGAGAGAGAAAGAGAGGGGCAGAGACATAGGCAGAGGGAGAAGCAGGCTCCATGCACCGGGAGCCCGATGTGGGATTCGATCCCTGATCTCCAGGATCGTGCCCTGGGCCAAAGGCAGGCGCCAAACCGCTGCGCCACCCAGGGATCCCCTCATTAAGAGTTTAATAGGTTAAAAAAATATTTGGTGTTTTCTTATAATCTTATACTATGTATCAGTGAAAATGGCTGCTCAAATTAATTGATGAGTTTATTAAAATTTCACAAGTTGAGCTCAAAAACATAAAGAGGCCAAATATCAAGTTTCAAGTAGGAAAGATATAGTAGAATTTCACTCAGGGCCATCTGCATAGGTGTCTGACCTGTGCTGATGCATAAGGCTCTACCCTTGATTTACAGCTTTGTTGCTACCATCTTAGAATTCTTACTAAAATTTGAATAAGTAGCCAACATTTTCATTTTCACTGGACCCCATAAATTATGTAACCTGTCCTAGTTCCTCTTAGGGTATATTTTAAAAACTGACATTGCATTGCATTATTTAGGAAAACATTCATATGTAGACAATATATACAGAAAAATAAAGTAGTAGCTAAGGCATGGTTCTAATATGATTCATACCTTAAAATTTTATAATTTCCTTGTGATTGTCAATGATTCAGGATAGTGTTTATACCTGGAAGAGATGGACAAGGATTCAATTGGGGAAGGGTATACATTGAGTTTCAAAACTATCACTAATATTGTATTTCTCTGAGTGCAAAGATTTGGTTTTGAAATTATTATGAAATGTGATTTATATGTATATATTTACATATATATACATATATATGTAGATGATGCTTTTTCACAGAAAACTAAAACCTAAGCAATTATAAACATAAGTAATATAGATGACTGCAAAAAATGCAAAGCAAAATAAAAAAGATGAATTGGGAAAAGATCAATTCAATATACGTGCAAAAGAGGTACTACTTGTTACTGTATGGACAAATCTTATATAAGAAAAAAAACTAGGGATCCCTGGGTGGCGCAGCGGTTTGGCGCCTGCCTTCGGCCCAGGGCGCAATCCTGGAGACCCGGGATCGAATCCCACATCGGGCTCCCGGTGCATGGAGCCTGCTTCTCCCTCTGCCTGTGTCTCTGCCTCTCTCTCTCTCTCTCTCTCTGTGACTATCATAAATAAATAAAAATTAAAAAAAAAATTAAAAAAAAAAAAAAAAAAAGAAAAAAAACTAAATGAAATAGTCTAGCAGGATACAAGCAGATCATTTCAAGAGAACTGTAATTGGATGAGACATAGATATTCACCATCATAAAAAAGTGACCATTTAAATAAGATTTTTGCCTATCTAATAAGAAATTTCATATTAATTACCTGATATTTATATAGATATAAACTATGGACATTTTTATACTTTACCAGTATAAATTGGCATGATCTTTTTAAAGGCCAATATAGCAATATGTGTCAAAACTTTTAAAATGTGATCAACCTTTGATAGTAAAAATACATTTTCAAGAAATGTATATTTTTTTAAATGAAACTTATTTCTTTATAATAAGCTAAATATAAATATAAATTGATTACCTCATAATGGGTTACAGGCTAAGGAATTTGTTTATACATTATTTGTATGGGATGGTAAGCAGCTAGGAGAATTTCATCAGAGAAACATATGATAAATTGATCAACACACAAAATTGCCCATGGCTAATTTCTCTGGATGAAAGCTAAATAGAGATATTATCTGGTTGTTAGTGAATTCATATAATTTTCAAATTTTTGTCAATAAACAAGTGTTATTCTTATAGAAAATATTTATCTTCAAAAGAATATATTATTTTGTGAATTTTTCTTGCCTTTCTACCTGTAAGTCTTCATTTTTTGTGCTTAACCAAGCAAATATTTCAGAGACCTTTCCAAAGACTTGAAAGTATTTGCTCAGGATCCCTGGGTGGTGCAGCGGTTTAGCACCTGCCTTTGGCCCAGGGCATGATCCTGGAGACCCGGGATCTAATCCCATGTCAGGCTCCCGGTGCATGGAGCCTGCTTCTCCCTCTGCCTATGTCTCTTCCTCTCTCTCTCTGTGTGTGTGACTATCATGAAAAAATAAATAAAATTTAAAAAAATATTTGCTCTTTCATCATTTTATAGTTTCCAAAGACTCACATACATTGAAGGGTTTCTTTTCCCAACTTGTCAAATTGGAGGGTCCTATTTGCTTTGTTGCAAAGTACTGGTAAAGGAACATCTGTAAACAGCTCTCCATCCATCCATATAACACAGCAAACATGCAATCCAAATGATTGGAGAATACAAAGAATCATTAGCTTACTTAAGTATTACATCCTTTAAAATCATTCTATTTTTAATATCATATATTATATTTCAATATGATCATTCTCTCTCGCAGGTAGCATTGTTAACTATGTGTGAAGAAAAGGCAGACAATTATTTTTATTAGCCAATTAGGAAGAAAAATGAAATCAATAGTGTTAAGCCAATACAAACATGGCCCTGTTTCTTCTCTAAATTATATTGGACATGAAGGATACTAGATTTTCAGAATCCAAATATGTCTTTGTTGGCAGCAATGCATATAAGAAGTTGTAGATTCACAATTCTAAAGAGCTATTTAGGAGTGTTAGCATCTAGAAAACAAATTGGGCTCTTGTAGTTCCCTCTCTCTTTCTAATACAATTAGTATTTGTGGAATTCTTCATTCACATCCTAATGTAGATATATATTCACAAATAAAATATAAATATAATATCATATACATCTATATGTATATATTTTTAAATCTCTTATGTAAAGATATTTACCCATGTATTGTATCTTTATATCATTTTCTTGGTCCATATCTATACTCTGGAATTTACTTCAACAACACTATATGCAAATAGGTATTGTCACAGTATTATAAAATAAAATAGACTTCAAAGATTGTCCCTTAGCAATCAAAATGGAGGAAAATTATAACATTTAACTGCATTGAGATTTATAAAAATTACATGCTAGTTCTCATTTTTTAAAAATTTTTAACATGTATTAAACTCTAAGAGAATATGCAGTTAATCTTTCATGAGCCCTGGTTCAGTAGTCCTTTCCTCTAGACTGCCTGCCAATACTTGGAAGTTGATGGTCAATAAAGCAGTAATCAGTGCAGCAACAGACTTCGTATTACCTTAATAAGTATATAGCATTTGAACAAATTCACTGTGTGACTTAAAGTCCTGAAAGTTTGATTCACGTTAATTGTGTTTTAGTCAGTGGGGACTTGTTAGGAAAAAAATGCCAGCATTCAAAAGCAATCTATTTTCAACCTTGATAACCTTTAAAGAGGTTAGTGCTCTGGAAGCATCTTAGAGTTTCTCCATATCCCATTTGTGTACTCTTTGACTTACTTTTTCTTGTGTCAGTCATATTCATCTGATGATCATATACTTCTTTATTCTTAACCAGTGGACTTGGAAATCAATCTCTATTTATCAATAATATCTTTCCCATGAGTGGCTTAACCAGACAGGACTGTGTACAAGAACAAAGTTTTAAAAATTGGGGACTTAAAAATGACAGTTAACATATACATTTATTTTATATTTTTCTATTTTATGCATTAAAAGTATTGATTAAAAAATAATGAAGTAATTGTATAAATTCCTAACCCATAGACCAGTTTTTCAGGCTACAATGCTCCTAAATCTCTTGTGTTAAATAAACATTCCCATGACATATCTTATTACTATTAATTTTGGCCAGTCTTTTGACATTAAGGTGAGTATAATGTTCATTCTCCCAAATCTTATGTATCCTTATTTAATCCATTGTGAGGTTTAGGATAGGATCCATTTTTATAATCAAGTCTGAAAATGCCTAACACATTTATCTCATTTTAGACTTGTTAATAAATGTTGGTGATGTACAGAAAATAGAAAAAATATATTTAAGTAAAGATTTGTTCTTACATCTGATATTTTTTTCACTTCTTGGAATATTAATCAGTCTTGATGTTAAAAAATAAATTTTACCCTTACTTGAGCAAACTGTGCAGAGCCTTTCTAAATAGTTTTTAAATGAAGCAACATATTCATTGAGCATATTTTGTAGCTTACAGTACACATTCCTCGCTGTTTATCTGTAGGTGTACAACACCTAAAGGAAATATGTCAAAGATAAAAAACTTAAATGGAGATAAATCAATTTGGAAGAAGCCAATTATAAAATACAAGTTATTCATTTAGAGCACTTTTCCTCCCTCATCTATGAGGATAATAGACTTATAAATGTGCCATTAGGGCTGATCTTGTGTCAAGATTTACCTGGAGCAATCCTGGATTGAGCTTGTTGTCTCTGTGTAATTACTCATTGAGCTCCTTTTTACTCTCAAAACTTCCTGCTTAATTGATAAATTATGTGGTCACCCTACCTACATGTAAGAGGGACCTACAGAAAACAAATGAAATACCAGTCAAAATACAGCTAAAGAATCAGAAAGCAGAAGGGTTAGGAACCTGTATGGGAACAGAGCAGATACTATACAAATGCCACTAGATCTTTTTTTCTCCAAAATGTTATATATTAGTCCAAAAATACTACACTGAAAAAAAATGTGTTTGAAATAAGATTTGATAATATGTTATATACCAAAGTAAACTTCAGGAGAAAAAAACAACAACAACAACATATATTATCGTAATAAATTTTCAGAGAATACCTTTAGAAAATAAAAGTAAATGAATAATTTGAATTTCTTTAATGCAGCACTCCTTGGATGTTTAACACCATCAATTATTATTTTTCATATAGTATCTACTAATATCTGTAAGGAATGATACTCTGGAAAACTGGTTATCATATTCTTTATTATCCAAACCTGGATACTTCTGAAAGCGAAGAGAAGTATTACATCATGATTAGTAATTAAACTGGGAGAACAGTGTAAATGGGCATTTTCCTGGGTAAACTGGAACAATTTTGGAGTGATCCTGGAATTAAGATCACCTTATATTTTGTCCACATAAATCATGGACTTTTGAATCTTTAAATTATTGTCAGTATTGAATACAATGCCCAAACCAATGGATAAACTCATCACTAATAGTCAAACAGTACCTGGTTGTTACTGATACACAATTTTATGTAAATAGAGAGTAGGATCATCATTCCTGTTGCATAGTGGTAGAAAATGAAAATGAGAGAGTAAGTGCTAAGGTTTGTTTGTTTTTTTTTTTTTTCCAGTTGGTCTGGACAGTGTAAGTTGGGGAAGATGTGATAGTTTAATAAAACAGTAGTCAGGAAGATTTTAATGCTGTATGAAATATGATTAGTCAAAGAAGTAGAAAAGGAAGCTTCAAATATCAAAATAAATTAACTCAGTAATTCAAAAGGTAACATATTATTTTTAAATGTAATTTAAATTTTACATTCTGAATATGAGTACATGCATGTGTATGTTTTATACATATAATCCAAAGCATTTCTTGAAATAAGCAATTATTTTGTTACATAAAGCATTACAAAATGCATAAATATAAAAAACTAACTTGCCTAAAATGTCCGCGAAAGGATTTGAAGACAAAATAATAAGAAATGTATTAGAAATCAGAGGTTTGGGATCCCTGGGTGGCGCAGTGGTTTGGCGCCTGCCTTTGGCCCGGGGCGCGATCCTGGAGACCCGGGATCGAATCCCACATCGGGCTCCCGGTGCATGGAGCCTGCTTATCCCTCTGCCTATGTCTCTGCCTCTCTCTCTCTCTATCATAAATAAATGAAAATTGAAAAAAAAAATTAAAAAAAAAATAAATAAGTAAAAAAAAAAAAAAAGAAAGAAATCAGAGGTTTGGGGATCCCTGGGTGGCACAGCGGTTTAGCGCCTGCCTTTGGCCCAGGGCGCGATCCTGGAGACCCGGGATCGAATCCCACGTCGGGCTCCCGGTGCATGGAGCCTGCTTCTCCCTCTGCCTGTGTCTCTGCCTCTCTCTCTCTCTCTGTGACTATCATAAATAAATAAAAAACTTAAAAAAAAAAAGAAATCAGAGGTTTTTCAGATTACGGTACCTTCAATAACTCATAGTCTTAATAACCCACTTAAATCTGGCCATGAGGTTTACATTAAAACAGTCTAAAAACTACTTTTCTAACAGAAAGCAGAAGGGTTAGGTTCATAGCAGATTATTTCATCCCAAAACAGATTATGGAAAATAAAGTAAAATCAGAGAATAATTGGTCATACAAGCACATTTGAAGTCGCAACATTGCACAAGAAACCACGGGGCAACAGGGGGAAATATAAAAGAAAAATAAGGCAAAAATGGAGAAAAGAAAATAGTATTCCTATACCTAAGAGTTTTACGGAATGATGATATTCAAAGTTATTTTTCTTGGCTCATTTAATTGAGCATGTGATAAATTTTTGAAGACCGATCAGTCATTATAGTTTATTTTCCATTGGTTCCTTTAATTTTACCCTTTAGGCTATTTAGGTGAATGGACAGTCTCAGCAGTCTCCCTTGTCCCCCAGAATCCCATTAGGTTTTCTAAGAAAAGCTTCTACATAAGATCAGAGGAAGGAATGAATAAAAGTAGCTCTTTGTTTTTATAGTAACATCCATACGATGGAAACTTGGGCTGCATCTTCTTACTATTTATGTCGTCTTTCAAAGGAGCCTTATTTCCTTCTTTATTTCAATAACCACACTGTCCCTGTCCCTCTGGGTTTAGGGGGGAAATGCTTCTCCATTTAGTGGCCTGAATGACTGCATTCTCCCTTGTGGGTCCCCTGCACACACCTTTACTTTGTAAATAGTCACTTTATTAAACATTTCTTAAATTATCTTAAATTGAGGTGCCACATGTTTCCTATTTGGACCTTGTTCAATTCTAGAAAAAAATAATAAACCTGAATACTTATTTTTAACTCAGGGATATAGTTTTTTATAAAACTTCACATTAATTTATTTTTTCAAAGAATGTATTTTAAAAATTGACTTCTAAAACTAATAATGATGCTAATTGTCAAGAATCTATAATCCCTTTTCAAATATTTTACTTTTCACAATGAGATTTATAAAGGGCATTAGGTTTATGAGGGCAATATTATCCCTTAACTGGTATCCTCACCCACATCATTGAAAAATATGCAGGCAAGATAGCAGTTAAATTAGTTAAGCCTTCAATTAAGTGTTACGTTTTTCATAATCAAGAAATACTCAAAAAGGTGGTTGAACTGTCCTTGTGGTTCCAGGGGAAATTCAGCGCTCTAACAATATGAAGAGCGGAAGATACAGGGCAAGAGAAGGGCTTGGTAGAAAGTTTTATATAAAATAACTAGCCTGGGACTCTCAACCAGTGATTTTCAACTCCTCACCATCCCCTCCTTACAAAATGGGAAATATATGAAGATAATAGTTATTCACTATGAAAATTATTCAGTTGGAGGGCACATTTTCCTATGTGTGACTCCTAGAATATTCTTGAGTGTTGAGTCCCGGGGTAGGGGAATGAAGCATGCATAGTTTGAGAGTGTTCATTCCCCCACTGTGATTCATTCAACTTTTCCTCAGATGTATCCATGAAAGTATGAGGTTAGCAGACCAGGAGCTATGTAACTGGGATGCAACTATGGCTATTCGGTCATATTTTCTTTTGCTCCTGCATCGGCCAAGGAAGTTATGTATTAGAAAGTGCTTATCCTCCTCATTACATTCCTGTAATGCCTTATCACTTGCATATCTTGGAAAGGGAGACTATGTTTCCACTAAAATTTTGTTAGGGAAGATGGGGCTCCTGGCTGACTGAGTCTGAGGAGCATGGGACTTGTGATCTGGGGATTATGGGTTTAAGCCCCTTGTTGGGGGAGGAGCCTGCTAAAAAATAATGGACATTACACAAATAATTTTTTCTGTAATCCATTCTTCAAGGAGCAAAGATGTGTCAATAGATTTATTTAGAACAGGAAATCCTGCATCTCACCAACTTGTATGTATATACTGATCCTTCCAAAATAATTTATAGATATCTACTTTATTGGATATTTGAATTATAAATGTAGAAAAAGTTATAGCTAAGCATAAACCTTGATAAATTTTTCACCAATTGAACACATTTCTAATCTGCAAACAAGTCAAGGAAAAGATGTTTCTAGCATCCTAGAAGTCGCTCTTAAGCCCTCCTACCACCTACTCTAAATAAAAGGGGATGCACTAGGCTGACTTCTAACACCCTAGATTAATTTTACAATTTTTGAACTTTACTTGATTCTGAGTTTTTTTGTTCAATATTATATTTTCAGAGTAATCTATATTGCTGTGTGTAGTTGCAGTCTGTTTATTCTCATTATTTAATGTTCCATAGTTTGAATTCACCACAATTTGTGTATTTTACTATTGCTGAGCAATTGAGTATTTTCCTGCTTGGCTCCGTTACAAATAATGATGTTATAAGCATAATTATCCATATCTCCTTGTGGATGTATCATTGAGTGCATTGAGTATACTGGGAGTGAAACTTCTGGGTTGTAAGATATTCTGTATTAGTACACACTAATGAACGGTTTCCAACTTATAAATTTTTATCCTCTCACCAGGATCTACATTCTCAACTTGTCTTTTTCTTTCTTTCTCTCCCTCCCTCTCTCTCTCTCTCTCTCTCTCTCTCTCTCATCTTTTCTCATTTTAGACAGTTTGTTAAGTGTATAGCAGTATCTTACTTTGATTTTAAATTGGTCTGTTTATTGTTAAATTTAAAATTAATTTTAAAGTTCTAACTAAACTACTTTCAGTTCAACTTTACTCACAAAGATAAATGGAATCAAGCTTCTTTATTTATGTTCATTATCCAAATGTCCTCTTCTGTAAGGAATCTTTTCATGGTTTTGTTGTCATGTTATGCACTTGTGCTCTATGTGTTTTGGATATGAATATGTGCGTGTGCACACATATATAAAAACAAAAACATGTGCATAGTTATGTGTAGATATATGTATTTAGTATGCATAGAAATATGTGGGTTGCTTTTTAATCTTCTTAATTGTGTGTTTTGAGGAAGATAAATTCATAATTATAACAGCACAATTTATTTTAAAAAGTTATTTAAATTCAATTAATTAACATATAATGTATTATTGGTTTCAGAAGTGGAGGTCAATGATTCATCAGTTACATATACCCTGTGCCCATCATGTCACATGCCCTCCTTAATGTTCATCACCCAATTTTCATGTCCCCCCATCCCCTTCCCCCCCAACAGCCCTGTCTGTTTCCTATTATTAAGAGTCTTTTCTGGTTTGTCTCCCTCTCTGATTTTGTCTTGTTTTATTTTTTTTCCTTTTTTCCCCTATAATCCTCTGTGTTGTTTATAAAATTTCATGAGACAATTATTACATTGTATGTATCATGAGACACACACCAATTATCATATAATAATTGTCTTTCTCTGATTGACTTTTTTCGATTAACATACTATCCTCTAGTTCCATCCATGTCCTTCCTTGCAAATGGCAATATTTCATTTTTTCTTTTTTATGTTTGAGTAGTAGTCCATTGTGTATATACACCACGTCTTTATCCACTCATCTGCGGTTGGACACCTGGGCTCTTTCCGTAGTTTGACTGTTGTGGACATTGCTTTTTTTTTTTTTTTTTTTTTCTTCATGATTACCACTTTGTTTTCTCTCTAGGTATTTTTTTTTCCTGCTCCACAGAAATGAAGATATTCTTCTGTGTTTTCTTCTAAAAGCTGTCATTTTTATTTGTTTAGACTTGTAAACCATTTGGAATTGATTTTTTGTATATAACTTAGATTTACATTTATTTTTCTATGGATATTCAATTGACTCAGAACTCTTTATTGAAAAGGCCACCTTTCCACCTTTTTCCCCATTACCTGTAACACCATTTTCTTACAAATAAGATAGCCTAAAAATTATGGGTGTGTTTCTGGACTCTTACATTGTCTCATTGTGCTATTTGTCATGTACCATTGCCATCTGACTTAATTTCTATAGGTTTGTAGTGGACATTAATGTCAAATAGGTTCATTTTCAGAATTTCCTTGACTATTCATGCTCTCTGTATTTCTATATAAATTTCACAATCAGTCCACCAATCTTCATAAAAACAGTAGATATTTTATTGGAATTTCCTTACATCTATACATGAATTTTACAAATCTTAGGGTTATTCCTTGGTGTATTTTGATGCTATATTAAAGAACATATTTTTATTGTTTCTACTTATTGCTGGTATATAAAAATAAAATAGATTTTTTCTTAATGACTTTATACCAAGTGACTTTGCTAAATATGCTTATTAATTCTAATACTTTTTGATGTAGATTATTTTAAATTTTCTTCACATAAAATGCCATCTCTAACTGGTGTGTTATTCCAGCCTTTCCTATAACTTTTTAAAATTTTTTATTTCCTTTTATTATTTATTGAAATGTATTTACCATATGACCTTATGTAAATTTGATACACAACATCTGAATTTGATACATTTATATATTATGACTGTATTGTAGTAATAATTAGTACCTCTGTTGAATTACATAAATTTTTTTTAGTGGTTAGACTAATTAACTGCTAATTATTTAGCAAGTTTTAAGGATCATATTATATAATTATATATAAATCACTACTCATTCTTAAGTTTGTACATTAAAAAATCTCTGTCTTAGACCTCCATTCCCTATCCCCTAGCAAGCACCATTTTGTTCTCTTTTTTTAATGTTTAGCTTTTTTAGATTCTACATGTAAGTGATCGCATGTACTACTTGTCTTTATCTAATTAGCACAATGTGCTCAACATCCATCCATGATGTGGCAAATGGCAGGATATCTTTCCTTCTTGAGACTTAATAATATTCCATTTTATGTATATACACCATCTATTTTTATCCCTTCATCTGTTTACATGAGTATCTTGAATATCTTGCTCTAGGTAGGGCTTCTGTATTATTTTGAATAAACATATTAAGAATGAGCATGTTTTTCTTATTCCTGAAAATAGATGGAAAAGTTTCCATTTTTTTTAAGTTTTGATATTTTTTTAACCATTAAGAATGGTGTTAGTTGAGAATTTGCTATATATGGCCTTTATTATGTTGGGGTATGTTCCTTTTATAACAAATATGTTGAGAATTTTTATCATGAAAGGATATTGCAGTTTGTCCTGCTTTTTCTTCATATTTTGAGATGACCGTGTGATTATTACCTTTCATTCTATCACTGCATTGATAGAATGCACCATTACTTACTGAGTGTGTTTGCTGAACCATATTGCATCATAGGGATAAGTCTCACTTGGTCATGGTGTATAATCCATTTAATGTGTTCTTGAATTCTGTTTGCTAATGTTATTTTGAAAATCTTTGCATTTATATTTAGAGGAATATTGTTCTATCTATATTTTTCTTCTAGTGTCTTTATCTGACTTTTGGTCAGGATAATGCTAGCCTTGTAAAATGAGTTTGGAAGTGTTACCTCATCTTCAATTTTTTGCAATAATTTAAAAAGATTAGTATTAATTGTTCTTTAAATATTGTGGGATTTTTCTCTGTTGTAGGATTTTTGATTACTTAATATCTTTACTCTTTACTGTTCTGTTTAGATTTTCTATTTCTTTATGAATCAGCTTTGCTGGGTGTCTGTGTTTATAAATTTATTAGTTTCTTCTAGGTTATTTAACTTGTTCACAAATAATTGTTCATAGTAGTCTTGTGATTTTATATATTTTTGTAGTATTGCAACATCTTCCCTTTTTATTGAGTGTTCTTTCACTCTCAGTCTAGATAAAAGTTTGTCAATAATATCTTTTCAAATAAGTAGCTCTTGGTTTTATTGATCTTTTTATTGTTTTCCTGGGCTCTATTTCATTTATTTTCATTCTGATCTTTTTGGTTTCCTCCATTCTGGTAACTTTGGGATTATTGTTGTTATTTTCTCTAGGACCTTGAGATACAACATTAGATTATTTATTGGAGGCCTTTCTAATTTCATTTTTTCCCTTTCAAATTTCTTAATAGATTATTGGTCACCAAAAATTTTCTGCTCAGAACTGTTTTTGCCACAGCCCATAGTATTTGTACGTTGTTTCCATTTTCATTTGCTTCAATATATATTTTTTTCTTTGTGGTTTGGTTTTGATCCATTAGTTGTTCAGAACTATGTTGTTTAGCTTCAAAATCTTTAAAGTCAAGCTTTCCTCTTGACTTTAATTTCTAGTTTTATACCATTGTTATCAGGAAAGAAAATTGGTGTCATTTCAGTATTTTGAAATTTTAAGATTTGTTTTGTGTCTTATCACACAAAATCTCTCCTGGAGAATGTTCCTGTGCACTTGAGAAGAATATGTGTTCTACTGTTAGATAAAATGTTCCATAAAATGTCTATTAAGTGGCCCCTGGGTGGCTCAGTTGGATAAGCATCTGCCTTTGGCTCAGGTCATAATCTCAGGGTCTTGGGAGATCAGTCCTACATCGGGGTCCCTGTTCAGCGGGGAGCCTGTTTCTCCCTCTCCCTCTGTCCTTCCCCTCTGCTTGCTCTCTCTCTCTCTCAAATAAATAAATAATATTTAGAAAAATATCTGTCAAGTCCATGTAGTTTAAATTATGGTTCAATTCCAGTGTTTCCTTGTGCACTTTTGGATGATCTATACCTTGATAACAGTGGGATATGAGTTCCCCTACTATTATTGTATTGATGCCTATTTTTCCTGCATATCTGTTAATATTTGCTTAATATATGTGAGTGCTCCAATATTGGGTGCACATATAATTGCTACATCTTCTTGATATATTGACTGATTTTCATCATATAGTGACTTTGTCTCTTGCTACTGCTTTTGAGTTAAAGTCTATTTTGTCTGATAAAAGTATGGCTTTCTACACTTTTTTTGGTTTCCAAATGCATGAAATATCTTCTACCATCCCTGATTTTGAGCTTTAGGTATCTTTAGAGCTGAAATGAATTTTTTATATGCAGCATATAGTAGGATCTTGTTTTTTTAATCCTTCCAGCCACTCTATGCCTTTTGATTGGTGAATATTATTTTATTTTATTTCCTTTTATTCCTATGTCCCCAGGATATAGTGTTTAATGAAACATTGATAATGGGCATTCTTGTCTTGTTCCCAACAGCAGGTGGAAGCTACAAATACTTCATCACTGTGTGTTATGTTTCTGTTGGTTCTTGTTTTTGATAGTATCAGCAAATGCAGTTTCTTAATATTTAATGTCTGCTATGAGCATCTTTTTATCAACGAGTGTTGAATTTTATCTATCTTTTGGATATACTAAAGTCATATGATTTTTCAAATATTTGTGTGTGTTTATGCATTGAATTACATTGATTACTTTTCGCATGTTTTATTTTTGGATTCCCAGATTCTTAGCCCCCTACGTGATTCCCAGAAGTAAATGCTCCCAGGGAAATACCAGCCAAAATAAATAGATAGATAGATAGATAGATAGATAAATAAATAAATAAATAAATAAATAAATAAAAAATAAATAAATAAGATTCTCCTCCAGAAGCTTCTTTCCTCTCTGGAATAATAATAACTTTAATTATTTTTTTGTTCTATATCTCTTTATACCTTCAAAAATGTTTTTCAATAATTTATTTTTTAAACTGTATGTGTGTTAAGTTTTAGACTACTGTGAAAGACTAGTGTTGGCTAAATGTAAACTACTTCATCCTACCTAGAAGTACATGTCTATTCATCTAATTTAAACAAATGCTTACATGCTTTTAATATACAGGTTGATAATTGTGTTTCATTTTGTTTTGTTTTTCTTTGCTTTATTTTGTTTTTGTTTTTTGAGAGAGATAATGGGAGAGAGGGACAGTAGGAGAGGGAGAGAGAGAATCTTAAGCAGATTCCATGCCTAATGGGGAATCCAGAGCAAAGCCCAGTGGGGGCTCAGTCTCATGACCCTATCATCATGAGCTAAGCCAAAATCAAGACCCGATTACTTGCCAGACTGAGCCACCTAGGCACCTCTCCTTTTAGAACTTTGAAAGAATGTTATTCAGCTAATTAACAATAAGGACAGTAGCATATCTACTGCTCTCAACAAGTTGGCTAAATGGAATTTTTACATGCTTTTTCAAAAGGGAGAGGTGAAATACAGAGAATCTAAGTGACTTGTACAATGCTAAAACAATGACTGGCAAAAATGGATCTGTTTTTCTAATCTCCATATGAAAACTAGAAAAATACTGTATAAATAATTGGACAGTTGTGTCTATTTTATTTATGTTCTGATGTGTTCCACATGCAAACTCCTATGTGTTAATGATTCACAATTCATCTATTTTATTTTTTGTTTGAGTATAGTTAACATACAGTGTTCATCAGGTGTACAAATGAATGATTTGGCAAGTTTATACATTATTCTATGTGCATCACAGTATAGCAACAATTTGTCCCATTATATCACTATTAAAATATCATTGACTGTATTCCTATAGTCTGCCTTTTATTCCCTTGATTTAGTAATTCCATAACTGGAGGCCTGTATCTCCCACTCTCCTTTATTCATTTGCCCAACCACCTGTTTCCCTCCCCACTGGCAACCCTCATTTTTTTTCTTTGTATTTATAATTCTGATTCTGCTTTTTCTTTATTCATTATTTTTAGATTCCATTTATGAGTGGAATCATATAGTATTTGCCTTTCTCATTCTAACTGATTTCACTCAGCATAATACACTCAAAGCCCATTCATGTCTTAAATGACACAATCTTATCTTTTTGCTGTGTTATTATCATATGATATATATCATAATATATATATTTATATATATATACTACTTATCCATTAATTTATTGATGGGCACTTTGGTTGTTTTCATGTCTTGAGTATTGTAAATAATGCTGCGGTAAACATTGGGGTGCATATATTTTTCTGAAGTAGTATTTGTTTTCCCTGGGTAAATACCCAATAGTGGAATTATTGGGCCATAAGGTATTTCTATTTTTATTTTTTGGGGGAAGCTCCATACTGTTTTACACAGTGGTTGTACCAATTTACATTTCCACCAACAGTGCACAAAGTTTCATTTCTCACATCTTCATCAACACTTCTTGTTCCTTGTCTTCTTTAGTTTAGACAATCTGACAGGTGTGAGGTGGTATCTCATTGTGGTTTTAATTTGTATTTCTCTGATGTTTAGTGATATTGAGCATCTTTCCATGTGTCTATTGGCCATCTGTATGTCTTCCTTAGAAGAATGTCTGTTTATGCTTTCTGCACATTTTTAATTTGATTATTTGTTTTTTGGTATTCAGTTGTTGAAATTATTTATACATTTTGAATAGTAACCCTTTATAGGATATTCCATTTGTAAATATCCTCTCAATGGATTCTTTTTGGCTGATTGTTTTCCTAGCTGTGCAGAAGCCTTTTATTTTAATGTAGTCTCAATTGTTTGTTATTTATTTATTATATGTTTACTATGTATGTATGCAGGTAGGTATTTATTTATGTTTCCCTTGCCTTAAAAGGCATATCTAGAAAAATTTTGCTGTGGCTGATGTCACGGAAATTACTGCCTATACTGTTTTCTAGATTTTTGTGGTTTTAGGTCTCATGTTTAGGTCTTTAGTCCATTTTGAGTTTTATTTTTGTGTAAAGTGTAAGAATGCTGCCTAGTTTCATTCTTTTTACTTGTACCTGTCAAATTTTTATAGCACCATTTATTGAAAAAGATTGTCTTTTCCCCATTGCATATGTGAGCCTCATTTATCAGACAATAATTGACTATATAAATGTGGGTTTACTTCTGGACTCTACATTCTGTTCCATTATCTGTGCTTCTAATTTTGTGCTATTACCATACTGTTTTGATAATCATGGTTTTGTAATATATCTTGAAATCTGGGCTTTTAATACCTCCATCTTTGTTCTTATTCAGGATCACTTTGGCTATTTGGTGTCTTCTACAATTCCACAGATTTTAGTATTATTTGTTCTAGTTTTGAGGAAAATGCTGTTGGTATTTTGATAGGGATTGTTGCAAATCTGTAGATTGCTTTGGGTAATATGGAAATTTTAAAACAATATTCTTCCAATCTGTGAGCATGGTATATCTTTCCATTTGTTTATGTTATCTTCAATTTCTTACATCTGTGTTTTATAGTTTTCATAATATTCTTTCATTAAGTTTATGGTTTTCATTAAGTTTATGGTTAAATATTCTATTCTATTCTATTCTATTCTATTCTATTCTATTCTTTTTGGTACAAATATAAATGATGTTGTTTTTTAAATGTCTCTGACTTCATTGCTACTGATTTCTGAGTATTAATTTTGTATACCTCCACTTTACTGAATTTGCTTATTACTTCTGGTGGTTTTCCGGTAGAGTCTTTAGGTTTTGCTGTTTATACTATAATGTCATTTGCAAATAGCAGAAGTTTTACTTTGCCAATTTGCCTATGACATGTATTTTTTTGTCTGATTGTTACAGCTCCAGTAAAATGTTGAATAAAATTAGTGAGTGGATATCCTTGTCTTTTTCCTGACCTTAAAGGGAAAGCTCTGCTTTTCACCATTGAGTATGATGTTAACTGTGGATTTTTCATATATGGCCTTTATTACGTTGAGGTGTGTTCCTTCTAATCCCACTTTGTTGAGAGTTTGCATAATTAATGGATGTTGAATCTTATCAAAACTATCTCTGCATCTATTGAGATGATCATATGATTTTTATCCTTCATTTTATTAAAGTGGTAATACTGATGGACATCTGAATTATGAAACATCCTTGTAACCTGGAAAGAAATCCCACCTGATTGTGGTGGATGATATTTTTTAGTGTATTGCTGTATATGGTTTGCTAAATTTTGTTGTGGATTTTTGCATCTATGTTCATCGGGGATAGTGGTCTTTGGCTTTCTTTTTTGTGGTGTCTTTGTCTGGTTTTTGTATCTGGGTAATGCTAACCTCAAAGGATGTTTTTGGAAGCTTTGTTTCCTCATATTTTTGGAATACTTTGAAAATAATAGGTATTAT